>NC_072021.1:21038031-21368031 GCF_027791375.1 Indicator indicator
CGATTCTAAGATTAAATCCTAGAATGCTCTGTGCTCTGGGGATTTAAATCTTGGCTCCATATAGTTTTTATTAGTTTGGCAAAACCTTGGGATTGAGGGAGAAATTTGGATACAAAATATAACCCTTTAGAGCAGAATAAAGTAAGCTCCTGGTCTGAGAAGCACAGAGCACACCTAACTCCCAGTGAGATCCATAAATGTGCAGTTTCTCAGCTTCATGTAGCACAGATGCCAGGCAGACGAGAAGATCAATTGAAAACTGGTAACAGAGCTGAGAAGAATAGTCAGTCTTCCTCCATCTCGCAATGCAGCTGGAGAACAGCTGTGTGTTTAGTAGCAAACCGTGACACAATGGCCAGACTTCTGTTCAATTTCTTCTGGGATACGTTTGAACTGCCTGAGCTCCCTCTGCCGCTTTGTCAGGGCAAATCACTCTCTGCACCCACATGGGGGAATGAGTAACTCAAAGCCAAGAGCACCTGCCACATGCGCAGATATGCATTTGAATTAAGATAACTCAGCTCTAAAAATTTAGGCTGGATGTGAACCAATATTAATTCCAGGAAGGAGCAATCTGACCCACCCTGCAGTTGCTGAGTGCAACTGATGCTCTCACTGGTATCTCTGCAAGTGCTGCAGGGGCTGAGGCACTGTGCAACCCCCTCAGACAAAGCTGCGCCAAGATGAGGTGTCTTCAGCATCACAGTGTTCCCAGGGCAACCAGAGCTGGAATTCAGATCTGATGAAAGTTCACCAAATCTGAGCTCTTTCAGACATAATATTTTTCACTAGCTGAACTGGCATTTTTAAAAGTTGTTTCTGAACAGTGGCTCCAGTGTGTGCCGCCATGCTAAGCATCAGCAAGGGCACAACAGGCAGACGTTATACATTTCTGGAAATAAGAGGCAGCTCCTTTGCCATCAGTGCTGTTATTGTTCCATGGGAACACAGACCTCACTGTCCCGTGGATGCATGGCCATTCGATGGGATAGCTTGTTTCTGAGAGGGTTTACTAATGGAATCAAGCCCTGACATCTCTTTTTGCCTTGATGGAGTAATATCAATACCCTATATATAATAGGTACCAAAGCATTTATCTACCTTCTGTTTTTTCAGCTTTCAGTATTGCAGCTGCATATGCTCTTGTCACTACATCAAGATTTCTCATGTTTTGCGTTTTACGTGAATTCCAGTTCATAAATATGTTGAACGAGGGCTTCTGCTGGAAAACTGTAATTTGTTGTTTCTCATCTCTTCCAATGACACTTTGCTTTTTTATTATATGAAAGGGAAACCAAGCATTCTTAATCCACATGTCCTAGATGGTTCATTATTTGATTCATCACATCTTATCTTTCCCAGATAAATGGCTCCAATCTTTCTTTTTAGTTTTGCTAATTGCTATAAGAATGTTGCTTGTCCCTGAACTCCCCAGTTCTATTATTTATTTTTGAAACAGTAACAAGCACTAAAGACAGTTTTCTGATGACAGTAATCACATACATTGTGTAACTGAGTTATATAACCTTTCATCCCATCCTTTATATAGCCTCATATATGTTTGCCTTTTGGATGCAGCCACACAGTGGATGCAGCTCTTAACTGACCTTTCTCCAGTAACAGCCAAGGACTTTTTCTGAGTTAGTGCTTGTACCAATTTATTGTGGCACAAAGGCACAGTGAACTATGACAGCTAACTGGTGTAAGTCCCAGCTGCGCACACGTATGCCACAGCAAGTCTTTCTACAGAGAAGCATTATCTCAAAATGCCTGGAAAAGTCTCCCATGTAGATAAGTCCTAATTTAGGGCTACATTCCAGTCTCAAGAGTCAGTTTGGGAAGAATCATGGAGATGTGTAAAAAGAAAAATAAATGTATGAGCCATGAAGGTTGCCATGGATAGTGGAACAGGGAGTTCCCAAGGCTGGTATGACTGGGTAGCTAAATAAAGTGAAAGTGACACAAAGGCCTTGAAACACACAGCACAAAATAAAATATTTCCCCAAAAGACAGATTGCTCAATTAAAAATGAAAAAAAAAACATTTCTAGGTAGAATGAGCTGTAAATCTCTGTAAGAATAGAGACAGTAACATTCTTCTCAAGTTATGTTGAAAGGCAATAAATCTGCAGGTAATTCTCAGAGCGACCGTTCAGCATGATGACAGACAAAGGTCTGCAGCACTCTGCAGTGTGGCTTGCAGCTTCTGCTTGAAGCGCAGAGATATAGCTTGGGGAAGTGTACACCAAGTCAGACTACTGAGATTGCTTTTAGGTACAGCATGTGAGAGGCTGCTGCAGGTGGGATCTGTGTATTGAAGATGCAGGTGATGACAAAGGGATGTGGTCATCAGTCCCAACAGACCGCTTATGAGAAAATTTATGAACTGAAGGCTTCTGCCGAAACAGCTCTGGTAAGACCCAGCAGAGCTTTGACAGGCACTGTAGCTGCTCTAATGCTATGTTTCATTATGTGACATCATTTAAATGGCTGGGGAGCTGCAGCTGGAGGGGGAATCGCTGAATCTCAGGCAGACGAGGTGGTGTGATTTCCTTGGGAGCTGCTCAGATCTGAGTTTTAATTAGTAATGTTGCTAAACATGCCCAGGACTGTCTGTTACCATGATCCTTTGTGCTGCTCTTCGACTGAGAGAAGGACAATCCTTTCTTTCTGCTGTGTTTCGGAACCTGTGTGGAAATTGTTATTCCTCCAGAAAGGTGTGAGTGGTGGGGTGACTCCCTTACAGTGCTGTAAACCAGTGATGGTCCCTGTAGGTGAGGAAACTCTTGCTATCACTTCTGAGTCCAGAGGTGATGCCAAAGAGGAGAGAAACAGTTGTAGGGTTTCTTTACGTGATGTCTATCACCTTGCTTACTGAGAAGCTTTGAATACAACAGCATTTCCTTTACCAGATGCAGTAATCCTTTCCCAGCCCATATCTCCAACACAATCTGCTCCTAAAATAGCCTGTTCTTCTGCACAGAAGTAGGAGATCTCATTTTTAAAGCATTTCCTCTGCTGGTAGTCTCCCAGCTTTTACTCACAGTGTTGGTATCCAGTACTGCCATGGTGAACGGGCAGCAACACCCATGCAGAGGGAGGAAGGAAAGGTACCTGAGAAGAGGAAAAAAATTGTCCCCTGCCACAGTGCAGGAAGCATGGAGAAGCTGAACGCCAATGAGCCACCATACAAAAGGCTGCCTGGAGAAGGAGGGCAGGTGAGGGCAGGTGGTCTGGCAGGTAGCTTGGCACAGCCTGTATAGAGGGTGCTGCTGCACATCGTGCCTCACTCCACAACCAGAAGCATCAAGTGCTGTGTGTCCCAGTACCTGGTCAAAAGCCTTGTGAGAAATGACACAGGGTGTTGCCAGCAGGGAAGTCTTCATCGTGGGCAGAAAGAAACACTTCTGAAAAATAGGAATCAGCCACCATGCTTAGGGCAACAACTCAGATAGGAGACTGCCATCTCAGCTGTAGTGTAAAGGATAGTTATGCTCAGCCATATCTGGAGGGAGGAAATCTCTCAGGTCTTGTCCTGTTCCAGTGTCTTTTCAGGATCTGTAGCTCAAATTCTTACTTTCAGTTATCTTACTCAGACCCTTTGGTCCACTCATTCATCCTTGTCCAGCCCATTTCCCTTACCTCATATTTTCAATCTACTTCACCATAAAGTTTAAGCAACTTAAAGCTATTACAGGCATTGGTTGCCACCTCTCAAAAATTTATATATGTATAGCTGCAGGTTCTCCTGTTTATGATTTTCTGACTTCAGCCCTGAATTTCAGAAGCACTGCACAGGACTCTGGTAGATGCTCCCTAAATGGGATTTATTTCAAGCTTCTAAAGACCATGCACACAGAAATTAACATTATTTCTAGATTAATATTCATGCTCTTCCTTTGTGGTGATTTATCTTCATCATTTTTTCATTTATCTGGACACTGTTTCCTTCACTATTAGATCCATCTCTTGCTCTCCTCCTGATTAATGCATTGATACAAGGCTTCAAGTAAATGGCCAAACTTTCATTTATCTGTCCTTCCAACTAACTGTTTCTTCATGGCTAATCAGCTCTGGTTTTATTATTAAAATCTTGTGGTATTTTGTGTTGTTGGGACATTACTGCTAGCTAAGTATTGCCTCTGTATCCCATAACACCAAAGAACACACCATCTTCCTTCTGAGCCTGAACTGCTGTGTCCTGATGCATCAGGAATTCACCTCCTCCATTCCCATCCACCTGTACCACATGTAATAGACAGTAATGGATTATTCACCATGGAGAAGACAACATGAAACTTTGAGTTTGCCTTTTCTCTCACTTTCTCTGCTAGAATGATCATCTGAAATACTTTACTTAAAAATAGTCTACTTTCCTTTTTGTTTGTTTTTATTTGTTTGTTGTTGTTGTTTTGTTTTAAGCAGAAATTGTTCTGTAGTAAAGCACATCTTTAACCTGATGTAAGATTTTGCTAGGCTGTTTAAATGCTGTCAGAGAACAAACTTCTACCTTTCCTGAAAAGAAGATTAATCCACCATCTTTTTTGTCTTTCAGAGTCCCACTCTGGGCAACATATGGAAACAGTCTAATTACTGGTCCTGAACATAACTCAGCAAAATCCTTTCTTCACAGAATATTACATCTGGATCATAAACCAAAGGCCCTACAGTCTCCTTATTGTAGCCAGATCCTTGCTTATCTCACAGGTGCTGCTGCCTGGGCAGGGCTGATACAGCTGCCCAGCACTTTTTGCTCTAGCTCCATTTAAAATCCGAGAGCTGTATCAGAAGTGAGGTAGCAGCTGCTGATAGTGCAGGAGCAGGATGAGCAACTGCTTAGGAAGTTCCCACCAGAGCCATCTGCATAGTAGGGGAAATCCCATCGGGGGTGAGGAGGTGATTTCCTTCCTGGAAAAATACCCTGCTCCAGCTGCAGTGTGCAGCACGGGTGGTGAAAGGTGGACATGTCTGTCACTTGTGTGTGTCCTTCCGACCTCATCTGCTTTTTGGCTCACAAGGTCTCCCCACAACGTGCAAAAGGGACATTTCCCTTTAGGTTTCCTTCTCTATTATACCTCAGAAGGTAAGAGCTTCACAGCAAGGATTTGCTGCACACCCACACAGCAGGAAAACATTTGTGGTGATGCAAAAAGAACATACTTCAGATTTTTGGAGCTTCCCTACATTAAAGGTAGATGTGGGCTTGAACTGAATTTTACAGAAGATAAGTGATTAGTGCAGAAATCATGGGAAACAACAGGGGTGTGATGCAATCAAGAGGTCCTGGATGAAGGGAATATCCAGCAACTGTGGCTCTCAAAATGTAAATAGGAAACAGTCACAAAATCTTATCTGTATTTTGCAGCTAATGAAAACACTAGTCTCTCCTAGGAGACAAGTCTTTGCTCTAATTTTAATGCCGCCTTAGGTTTTCCTTAGCTGTGACTAATGTGCACTGTCAGGTGTTCCTTTTTTGAAGTTATAAAGCATAGCTGAAGTGCTACAACCTCTAGATAGATTATTTGGTTAACTGAGTACCCACTGAAACCACCCCTCAAACCACATGTCAAGTGAGAGGATGGCACTCAACATTGTGATCCACTGAGTGCTGAATACAGGCAACCTCTGCTCCCATGGGAGCCTGGAGGTAATTTCTCCTGGGTAAACTGTTTGTTGTGCTAGCTCCTTGCACTATTTGAGCTGTGCCCTTTGACTACAAAGCACAAAACATTTCAAAGCCAGACCTCAGCAACCAGTTTTATCAGTGGACAGGCAGTGTCCTTCCTCTCTCTGGATCTCAAAGTGCTGCTAAGTGTATGTTCAGTTTGGAAACTCACTGGATCACATACAGCTTTTTTTTTTTTTTTGGGTTACATCCTGAAATAGTTCTAAATATATATAATTATATATATTTAATATATTTAAATATATATATAATGATATATATTTAATTGTAATTTAATTATATAACTTTAAGGACTTCATGGTGTTCACACCATGTACTGAATGAGGCCCTGCTGATCCCACTGTAAAACCTCTGTCCCTAGAGCATGCTGCCCTTTAGCCAAGGGCTGAAGACTTTAGGAGGCCCTAGAGTCAGAACTTCATGGGGTGGGCTGGGACAGCATTAGGCTGCTCCTAATTGCTGTTCAGCTGCTACTTCCTCTAGTTGAGCTGAACTCTGAGCTCAGCTCTGCTCAGTGATCCAAGAGACAATTTAGAGGGCTGGAGGAACTCACAAGCAGATACCAGTCTCAGCTGGGCAGCTCACCCTGTATAGCAGGCTTAATATATATGGTGGACATACCATATGGGGCCTGTGGTGGATGAAACAACGTGGCATACTGAGTTCAGGAGAGCAATTCAGGCCACCTGCTACCCATAACTACTAGGCTGAGGAGCCAAGCTTTGCCAAGACTGGGTAGGAGGTCTCTGAACTGTTGTTAGAAGTCATTTAAGATGTTGTAGTAATGTATTACTGTAGTAGCAATGTAGTAATGTATGTAGTAATGCTTGTGTCCTGCCTTCTGAATTTAATTTGGGACAGAGATGGTTGTTCCCACCTGTGTGCTGGCGAAGGCCAAAAGGAGCTGAGTTTGTCACTTCAGTAAAACTAAGGAGAGTTTTGATTGCCATTTAATGTTGCATATTCCTGTATGCAAGGGCAAGCAGGGATTTGGACACAGGCCAGAGATGAGTTTACACATGACTTACATTTAACATTAGGCATGTGACTTACTGCCTACAAGGCAGGTGTTGTTTGCACATAACTGTCTCTGCATTGTCCATGCAGCTGAGCATAAACAAATGATTGTGCATTTGTTTGCAAACATTAACCCTACAGAGTAGGAAGGCTATTTCCACGAGAGCTGGGACTGTGGCAGCAACTGTTAATTCCTTGAAAAGCACAAAACTTACAGATGTCTGTGACATATTAGCACCATGACAATGAATGTTTTTCTACTGACAACATACTAAAGCAGGCTTCTTGATGTCTCCAGAAAGTTGTCAGTTCTTTTTTATGTGGCCCCTCAACAGAATTTATGTTCTCTGAGTTGGGAAGTAAAATAGAGATTTTGCAAATGTACCTATCTGTTCTTGATGTTTGCCGTGGAGATCAGATACAGACCTAGGTGCTTCTTGAATACAGCAATGTGTACAAGCTGAGCAAAAAAATCCAGTCAATGCTGGATTCCAGAGGAAAAGGTTTTTTGGATGTTCTGTGCTGCCTAGAAAGAGAATGAAACAGTTGTTATTGTTTACTGTCAGAGCATTTTCTTTCTGTCTGATGAGACCTGCATCCTCCTATCTTTCTTGATGCTGGCTGAAGCTTAACTGCTTATCTTCTGACTCGTTTCCTACATGAACCTGCAGAACCTGGCACCTAATGGATTTCCCTCATCCTTTTTTTCTTGCTCATAACATTTAAATTTGTTTTCAGTCACATGTGACAGAAGAGCGAAGTGTTGAACAGAAATTCATGCTACCTTGGTGAAAACAGGCAGATGGGTAGAAAAGAAAGCACACTTGCCAAAGGAAAGGCTGGACACTCATGCATCGAGAACCCAGGTGGGAAGAACACCCCGTAGGTACTGCTATTGTGGGAAAAGCTCAACTTGGTGATTTTGCTTCTTTAGACATGGCAGTGAGTCAGTCAGGGCACAAGCCTCTAGGAAACCAGGATTCACTGGTGCTGCTGCTCAAAAATTACATGTGCAAGTTCTCCAAGTTGGTAGAAAGTCTTCTCGGTGTAGCTATTTTAAAATAACACTACTGCATAGCTATGGCTCTGCTTCCTTTTAGAAAAGGCTGTCAGTGTGTCCACACCACATGCTACAAATGCAGTTTGATCTTTCATATAAAACACCCACACACACTCCTTTACTGAGTTCTCCAAGCACTTTGCATATGTTAAGAAGTGATCCCCATGGATGATGGAAGCCTTCTGATTCTCATTTTACAGAGGAGAAATGAGTGGCACAGGTAGAATGTTTGCTCAGTTACACTGCAGGCTAGGAAAGAGTCCAGTCTGAAGATGCATGAAGACCATCCAATAGACAGAGATGTTTGGCCAGTGTGTGTCCATTGCATTGCTGCCACGCACAGTGGCTGGTCACACCCATTCAGTTCTCATGATTCGGTTGCTCAGCACAACAGTTTCCAAGAGACATTTCAAGCATTGCAAGAACAAACATTTTAAAACCAATCAAACACCCAAAGGCATCAGGTTTTCAGGCAAACTTAAGGCAAAAAAGTGTATTAACCCCCCACAATTAGCAATCCCAGCCAAACCACGTTTTCCCCTTTTCCAGACCTTTGTGGAGGCCAGAGCTTTGGGAAAATAGAATGAGTCATTAATGAGAACAGGCTCTTTAGCTGAAGTGATTTCCTGAGAAGTAGGAATTACAGCTGCAAACCCCTCTGGAAGCAGAAAGGCCTGTAACCCTCTCTGCAAATTTTGCCAAAAGTTTTTTTGTAAGATTCATTGTGAAGGGATCACACTGGGACAGTGAGGAAACGTAGACTGGAAGTAGGTAACCTGTTCATGAGTTGGGCCTATAATGGAGGTTATGTCTCAGCTCAGGCTGGGACATGTCAAGCATTTCTGAGAGTCTTGGAAGCCTGGCAATCTTGAACACAAGGATGGTTGAGGTGCAGGTGATTGCAGCATCTGGCAGCCCTGGTTGCTGTAGGATGGTACTATTCCCTGACTTAAATGCTAAAATTTGCCTGGCGCGTTATAGGCAGGAGATAGTCTGAATGCGGCTCCTAGTGGTTAAAAGCACCCATGACATGTTTCAGATAAGCTTTGCTAGAAGTTTGAAGCTCTTGGAAAACTGGATGAGTAAGTCTTCCCTTTCCCTAGAATTACCCATTGTAATTTTCCTTCCTTTTTTAAATTTGCTTTTTCATTCTTGCTAGAATTCTTGGATTTCCTCTGTAATGAGTAGGATGACAACTGTGAGAAAAAAAAAAGTGCAAACACAGGAAGATGGATACTGCTCTGCCTCCTGTCCATCACAGGATAGTTTAGGCAAGTAATTTTCCTTGTCTTCTGTGTTTCCCCATTTGTTCAGTATTGTGCATGTTGGAATTTCAGTCACAGAAAATGATCCCATTGTGACTGAAGCAACACAAATCTGAAATGAAAAGGTAATCCTGCCCCAGATTGCTTTTGAGGTTTAAGACAAGAAACAACAGATGGGTACAGTCATGGAGGGGAATCTAAGGCAACAGAGAAGCAATACTGATCACTGTGACTGGCAGCCAGCACAGCTGTTGCAAAGGCTTCTGTATTGTGAATAAAAAAATAAATTAGTGATGGATTTGAGACAAGCTAATGAGAGAGTAAATATTTTTGTAAGCCCAAAGCATGAGAGAAGGCATGAAATTGACTGTTTGAACATCTAACAGTAACTAATTTGTGTTGTAAGTATGATACCCGTGAATACATAATGGAGGTTATGAAGGTTAATTCATGAGCATGTCTAAGTGTGTTTAAATACCATTGAAGAGCAGGGCACTGTTAAATTAACCATTCTAGGGAAAAGTATTAGAATAATTTTAAAGAAAGGCAGCATGATTTGATACAGGCGATGAGTGAAGAAATCGGAAGCCGCTAGACCATAACCTTCTGATATGAGCAGAGGAGGTCATTAAGATGAAAGCTGCTGGAGGGATTTTTCAGCAATTGCTGACTCTGCCATATCACATTGGGGTTTATTTTCATTTGCAGTGGCTAAAATACTGGTTGTCACTGTTCTGATTTCAGTACTAGTGCATGCTTTTTTCAGGAAGTAAAAAACATTTCACTGGGAGCAAGAGAACTAAAATACACAGCAAGACTTCCAGCCAGCATGTTACTGTCAAAGCAGGTAGCCTATCTCGGCACAAGTGACCTAACTCTAATGAAGGAAGTATCATATCAAAACCCAGCATTTGTCTTAAGCATGTCTCAGTGCCATATAAAATTTGATTTTTAAACTATTATTTGGAACAAAAAATAACTTGTAAAGGACTCCAACTCAGAGTCCATTCCTGACACAGCTCACTGATCCTGGATACTCTTGGTCTGCTGTCTGCAGTGAAGACAACTGGGAGGATCACTGTGAACAAGACTTTGTCTGAAGTTAGTTTGCAGCAGCTAAAATGCATTTCCTGAAAAAACAGATCCTCCAGTTTTGTATCCTTTTGAATTACTGCAAAGATTTGTATATTATTATTTTTTAAACTGATAAGATTTGCTCTGCCCTAGTTTTAAGAGTGGAATTTCAGGTTGCCAAATCTGATCTTTTTCAAGATGCCTTTAGAAAGATCTTTCTAGTATGATTTCTGCAAGATGATTCAGGCCTGAGCAAATGTGACCTCTTGGTGCCCTATTCCTGCCTAGACAAAAGCAGTTGCCTGCAGCTGTGTCCATCTTGCCCTCAGAATTTTTAAAATGCCACTTGATATGCTGAATGTATTTGAATGAGTGTTTTCTGTCATTACCTATTGAAATAACTCTTTGCCTTCTACTCATGACCTTCAGAGTGGGAATCCCATAGGAGATCAGCATTTTTCCTCTTTAAGACAATTATAGGTCTGATCACCCTATACCAGAAAGAAATTTATGACATGGCAAGTATTTCCTTGTTCTTGAAGAGAGGTGGTGGGTTAGAAGATCTGTGTAGACACCATAGGGAAAATGCACCAAGTCCTAAGCTCTAGTTTCAGGTTAGTTTAGCCATGAGCTCAGTCTCTGGCTGTAGGGGTATTTCATTAAGTCCACATATTTCAAGCCTCTGTGAACCTAAAAGTCTCAGTGAAAATCAAATAGTTTTTCCAGAGAATCTACAACTAGGTCTACTAATAGTCAAGTGGTGGACAAAAGGAGCAGGGGTTTTCTCAGCTGGAAGACAACCACATACAAAAAGGAAGATAAAGGGAGTGCTTTGCGGTAGGGGAAACCCCGATCTCAGTTGTGGGAAACAGTACAAGTAAACTTGCCCTTTTGGGGAAGACAGGGCTTTGATTTCAGTGGGTACATATGCTGACAAGGAACTAAAAGTAATAGCTTTTTCTCCTTTGTTATCAGCTGTATTAGGGAAGGGAAGTCCACAGTTCACCAGCATTTTATCTAACATCTGTTTTTCAGATAAAGGGTTAAGTAATTTTCCCCCAAACTTCTTCAGAGATGTCTCTGGCTGCCAAGAAGCCATGATAGTCATACCTGGAGATGTAAGAGACAGCATACCTGAAAATTTCTTTTAAGCTACTTAAAACTCAACATATAAAAACACAGCCAAAATAAGTAGCTACTTCTGAAATTCCATGCCTCCATTTAGGATGTGTTTACAAAGAAAGAACGAAAGAAGAAAGTATGCTCTTCATTTGTGTTATGATAAGTCAGCTGGGGTTTTAACAGAGGGAATTGGGTTTATCCTCAAGTTTCCTTTTCAAGTATTTATTTACTAGCTAACCTAGGTTAGAAACCTCAGTTGCAATATTCATGACAGTTTTAGTTCTAATTGCCCAGCCCAAGTTAAGAACCCATATTTTTTCCCCTCCAGAGCTGACATATTTTGAGTTGCCTTATTTGAGAAGTGGTTGCTTCTTACTTGTTCCTTCACATATATGTTTATGAGTTAATGCTTGCACAGAGCTTGAAAGAAATCTTTGTTACTAAATTTGAAGATCAGGAGTTGCATAAAATAGAACAAAGGTAACCACCTCTTCTTCTCTGCCCTGTTCACAGTATCTGTTTGCTTTGAACAGATGGAGCAAGGTACATAAGCTGGTTAAAAATAAAACTTGTGGAGCTACTGTACCTGCTTTTCCTGCATAGACAGTGAAACAAAGAAGCAGACAGTTCAGGTTTTGAATGCTAATGCATGACGGCAACCAACACCGTCTGACAGAGAAGAAAGCAGTGCACTGATTTTTCCCATGTTTTGATTGTTTTGGGCGGTTGAACTAGATGACCTTTAAAGGTCCCTTCCATCCCAAAGCACTCTGTGATTCTGTGATCTTACAGAGGTGAGTCATGGTGAAAAGAGGTGCAGATACAACTATTTTATTTATAAGCCAGAGTAACCAAGTAACAGCATTGCTGTGCATCATATGGGAAATGCTGTCAGTACTACTAGACACAAAAGGGCTAGCAGGGAAGGGAAACCCAGCTTGTTATTTTTCAGTCATCTAACTTTGGACTAATTTTTGAGGCAGAGTCATTTGCTAGTTTTGCTAACTTCTTGTTAGAAGATGAAAACATGTAAAAACCCCTATATAATATAGCATCTTTTTCAGCATTCCAAAGAGTCTCAGCACTGAATGCACAGATGCCATCAAGTGTGGCATTTTTTATTCCTCAGTTGTAAGTGCACACAGATGTGCAAATGTTTCTTGAGAAACTTGCAACTTCCTACATGTATTTATTAGTTATTCCCTTATTAGAACAATTAAGCTGAGGTTTATCACACAAGTCGTTAGGTACCAACCGAAGCACCTAAGCCAAAATCCACTCTAAGCTCCTTCTGTTCTTGGTCATGTCTTTATCCCACTGCCAGTCTGAACCCTGGTCTAAGTTGCTCTGCAGCTGTTAGGCGTAAGAGGTACACTTTCAAAACCAACTGATCATCTTTATATACTGCTGTGGATAAGCAGCATCTACAAGCCTGAAACATGATAGAATAGAGGAAACAGACTTGCTTTGGTCTGCTAACATAAAAAGTTAGTGGCAGCAATGCTCAGAAGTTCAAATGCTTGTGGGACATCCCTAACTATTACCAGCTTTTGCAGAGTTGCTTACTTGTGCATATTCTCAGGAGACAGGGAAATCCTGGTTATAGAGCTACAATTATGTTCTCATGCCATATTTTCCCACAATCACTACTAGTCAAAAGCAGACCTTTCCACCTTTGTTTACAGTTTCATGGTCTTATCCAGGATGTTTGCACACACTTACAAAGACAGGTTCCTCCCAGTAGAACCTCACATGTCTATGGTGTGTCACAAATGGCTGTGTCATATCTGACATATTAGCTACATCAGTAATAACAGAGCATGTTGCTTATCTTCCCCAGGAAAAGTCATGTTTCCATCCAAGCATTTTTACCAACTCACCTCCTGGGTTTTTTCCTATCTTTTATGTGCAGCTAGTGCTGGTATGGTTGCAAGCAGAGGTGGCTAAATTTGATGTTGTGAATCTCATATGATATTCTTCATCTGGAATTACTAATTCCTTAGCTGTCATCTGGGCCTGTAACTCCATTCTGCAGCTGCCAATTTTTCAGAGCTTTCCTTTAATATGATCAGCAGGTGCTCAGTTTTGAAACATTCACAGCAGGTTTCATCAGCACATGCAGGATAAATGCCGCACAGTACTCAGTAGTAAAGGTGTGCATCCTTTTCCCAAGCTTGTACTTCCCTTATTCCTTCTATCCTTGGTGCTACCAGAAGCTGGGTTTTTTTAGCTCCTTCTGGAAAAGAGCGGACACTAATGAGACCAGAGGATGAAAACTTACAAAGAAAATAGCCACAGTGGAGAGAGAGAGATAACAATGACTCCTGCTCACCTTTGTATGTGAAACCAAACAGTCCTTCAGTTCGCAGCAAGTAACTCTGGCTTGCCATCATGTAGCATTGTCTTACTACTGGCATGTCTTCTTTTTTTTAACCCTGCTGAAAAATAGTCTGTTAGTTACACTTATGTGCCATGATTGTATTTATGCACCCAAAGGATAAGGAGTGAAAACAAAGAAGTTAAACTGATAGTTGAAAGTTTGGTGTTTTTTCTGTTAATTAAATTAGGAAATTATTAAATGGTTTCAGTGATACTAAATGATTTAAGTAGCCTAACTGTAAACAGAAAAGCCTTGCTGCAAGATTTTATTTCACTCATATTTTCCTCAACATTCTAAACAAAAAATCCTGGCATTGAAATGTTAGCATCACTTCAGTGGTTTCATAAAGAGATGCAGGTTTACAGTGGTACCACATAAGGTGTTAGCATTTTATACTGAGAGTGCCTGAGAGCACCACTTTTTGAAGTCTTCTGTGCACAGGCTCCAGGGATTTGGTAGTGATGGAGATCTGTTCCTGAAGGACTGCAACCTGTGGAAGGGACTCATACTGGAGCAGTTCATGAAAACCTGAAGCCTATGGGAAGGACTCACACTAGAGAAGTTCGTGGAGAACTGTCTCCTTTGGAAGGGATCCTATGCTGGAGCAAGGGAACAGGGTGAAGAATGCCCTCCCTGAGAAGGAAGGTGCAGCAGAAACAACATATGATAAACGGACCACAATCCCCATTCCTTGCCTCCCTGCACTGCTGGTTGGGAGTAGGTAGAGAGAGTAAATTTTAGCCTAGGAAGAAGGGAGAGGTGGGGGAAAGGTATTTTTAATACTTGGGTTTATCATTATCCTACTGTGATTTGATTGATAATAAACTAATTTCTCTGAGTCTGTTTTGCCCCTGACAGTAACTGCTGAGTGATCTTTGTTCTCATCTCCATCCATCTGCCTTTTGTTGTATTTTCTCTCCCCTGTCCGTCTGAGGAGGGGGAGTGGCAGAGCTGCAACTGGTGCCCAGCTCTTCCCCTGCTGCAGTGCTGGGTCCCTCCCATAGGATACAGTTCTCCACACACTTCAACTGTGTAGGTCCTTCCTCCAGGCTGTAGCTCTCCATGAACTGCTCTAGCATGGTTCTTTCCATGGGGTACAGTCCTTCAGGAACAGGCTGCCATGGTCTCCATAGGCTGCAAATCCTGCCAACAAGCCTGCTCCTGTGTGGGCTCCTCTCCATGAGTCATAGATCCTGCCAGGAGCCTGGGCTCTTTAGGGGCTGTAACTTCTTTCAGGGCACAACCACCTATTCTGGTGCCTGGGACACCTCATCACCCTTCTTCTTCAGTGACCTTGGTTACAGCATTGTTTCTTTGTTTTCCTGACTCCTCTCAGCTGCTGTGCAGCCTTTTTGTCTTTTCTTAACTATATTTTCCCAGAGGTGCCACCAGTGCTGCTGATGGCAGCTGTATCCTGTGGTGGGTCCATTTTTAAGCTGGCTGCCTGACAGCTCCTGACCTCCTCTCTCTTGAAAGCACCCCTGAACATGGACACCCAATACACCTGTTTTGATAAAACATAGAATCAAAGAAAAAGTTGGAATGGATCTCTGGAGGTCTCTAGCCCAACCCCCTACTCAAAGCAGGACTAATACAAATTTCACTAGGCTGGGAATTTCACCACCTCTCTTTGTCAATTTAAGGAAGAAAAACTGAATGGGTAGATGATGGCAAGAGTGAGACTGGCTTCTGGTTTTCAGTTCAGACTTAGACATACTGAGGGTAGCTGAATGCTGTGGAATTGGTACAGTGTTTGAAGAGAAATCAGCATTGGCATCCACACAACTTGCAGTAAAAAGTGTTCACTTAGCAGCAGTCACCATTACAGCTACCACTAACTGCTTCCATTCTATGCTGGGGCAGAATTTGCAATGAAGGTGAGGAAAGCAAGCATGAATGTTCCTTAGGGCAAAGACTACTGCATTTATACTGCATTTAGCAGTCTGGATTCTTACGGCTTTAGGTACCACTGGAGTACAAGTCCCAATGACTTCTGTAGGAACCATTCTAAGCTCCACTGCCAAAGGTTAGGGCCACTCTGCCTGTAGTGAAAAATCTGATGACCTCAGCTTTCTTCCTGACCCTTTTCTTTCAAAGAAATCTTGCATGCTCCTTGTTGCAAATCAGAAAATGTCTTGTAATGTGACAAAGGGAAAAAAAAATTCATTGGGTATTTTCATGACGCTTTTGAGTGGTGCTGCAGCTAAAGGGTGAATGTAACATGAACAAACGTTAAGCACTGAAAACAGAGGATACCTACAAACATCCCATCCAGGTACAGATAGTTCAGGGTTGCTATCATTGCAGGCAATCTGAATACTGTCATCCTGAGGAGTGAGGACAGATGCCTGGCTCAGACTAAATGCTTCCTGGCAAGGGAAACAGATAAAGAGGTAAAGATGAAGATCTGGGCTGGAAAAAATGTATGGGAAGACCATGAGAAATTGGGCTTGCTCTTTCTGCCTTAAACAGAACAAGAAAGTAGAAAACAGTAATTGTTGCTTATACACTGGCAACCTCTGAATCTTTTCACACACCTCCCTATTCCTTGATGGAAGCTGGAGGGAAAAGCACAGCTTTTCAGACCTCTGTCATGGAATAGGAAGTCATGGACGCTTTTTCATTATAGAGGTGGCATGTGCCTGGAGCTGGTTTTGCTGCCTGAATGAGACCAGTAGTGAAGGGTAATAAGGGAAAACATGGCCTGATAATGTGAGATACTGTTAGAATTAATACAAAAGCACGGCTATGAATTCTGCATATTTATGTAATCACCTGTCTGGAAGACGTAGCTGTTATATTTAAGTTCTAATATGTATTTGAACTTATCAGAACTGAATGCCATGTGTATTCAGAGAATAAAGACAAAACAAGCCCATGTTGCTCAGCTGTTAGTACTGTAAGCTCTATGCCACAGGTCTGTATGGCATCAAGCACCAATGGTGTTTCAAGTCCCCAAGGGGTACCTAGGTATTAGGAAAAATAGAGTGCAAAAATATTGTATGGGGATCCAGTAGCTGGCTCAGTGCTGAATTACAGATTCTGCTTAGTGCCAAAGCTTTTTTTGTGTTCTTTATGTTTAAGGCTTGAATTTTGTCTTCCTGAAAACCACAAAGGGATGGCTGTTATTTCACAAGATTTAGATAGGTCCATATCACTCACCAACTCAATTTCTCACAAACAAAATTTGTGTTTTAAAGACGTTAATTTTGAAGTGCAGCCTTTAAAATATAGTGTAAATATATACTGCAGCACAGTTCCCTGTAACACTTTCCTTGGCACTGCTTCATTAATAGGCTCTTCAGTTCCTTCCTGCTTAATTCAGATTGGTTTTGTTGTAGTAACTCTAAAGATTTCCATGCTGAGATTCTGCTCCTCATCAAGAGACAGAATGTTTCTGGATGGTATATAAATAAACTGCCTTCTTTCCTTTGAAATCTCTATTATAATTACATGATTTGCAGGGCTAATCATGCATGTCATTACGAAGAGGTGATCATATCTTGTTCAAGTCAATCAGCTCCTACTGGTGCTGCAATATATTGGCAGCAAAAGGCTGCAAGAAAGCTTCTGTGAAAATTCTTGTCAAACCCAGGAGAAAATCCAGGGAAGTATGAACTAAAGAATATACTTGGCAGGAAGAATTCATTTATGAACTCCATTAATGTGCTGTCTTAATTAAATGATGATGCTTTCTTCTAATTATATGAAGGAAAGACAGGAAAAACACTACAAATTTTGTTGTACCAGCTTTTACTATAAGCATGTATGCTGGTCATTAAAGACACATGCATTCTAATGTATGATCAACTTTTTGACCTGTAAGTAACTTGCACTGCCTAAAGAAAGGCCTGAAAGGGAATGTCTCACAAGGTTGTGCCAAAATACACATTCCTAGCACGCTTTAAAAACCCCTTTTCTTTTGGTGCATTTTTTTTAAATATAGGACAGCACAGAATTTATATTTATGTCATTTCCAACCATGTTTGGAGCCATGAAGGGGCCAAAATGCAATCTGCTGAAAGGTGTAAAGCAGCTTTCCTTTAAAACAATGGCAGAACAAAGAAATACTAGAAAGCATTGAGTTATTGTTGCCGTGCTGTTCGCCACGTGCCTTGGATCAGTGCCCTGCTCTGTAGGGTAAGTGTTCTGCACTTAGAGAAACACCTCCTACCCTGATGGAGGTTGCAATGCAATAATGAGTTATGTGGGCTTGATCCTGAAGAAGAAACTGAGGGTTGAAGGCTTAATTTTAGAAAAGATGCAGCAAGTGAACTCAGCAATACATAAAATGTAGATGAGAACTGAACTAATAAGAAAATGCTTAAACCTTTGGTCTGCATAATGCGAGAATTCAAAAGATGTCTGCCTCTTTTAACCAGGACTTAAAAATATATAGTCCTCTGTGGAAGTATTAACAAATTTGTTTCCAACTCTAGTTTGCGCTATTATGTAATTTTAGTTTTTCATACAAATGTACTTAATACAAACTCTGAAAATTCTCTGTATTTTTATATGGCATAATTTCCCCTCAGCTTTGGTGAAAAAATTAGAGGCTATGAGTAGTACTTTCTGAGTCACTGCTTCTTTTAAAAGGAAGCTTTACAAACTCTTTTTGCCACTCCAGAATTGAATAACTGCCTTTGCATTCACAACATCTCTTGATAAAATAAAACACTCTTTCACAGTCATTGTCAGCACTCCTGTAACATTATAATAGTACTTGGCAGCTGACCAGGCCCTGATGTTGTATATGCTCTACAAACACAGAAAACTAAGAGCCACCTTTCATAAGGATCATCTTACACTAGGAAGTCCAGAGCAGTCATAAAGAGTTTGCTCTTTCTGGTGCTTAATTTGGCATAAGGTCAATTTTTGTGGATCATGAATCTACTTCCATAATTTTTCAGTCATATCCATTTATGTCAGGTTTTTACTTCACCACTCTGAAATGTTGTATTTTGGTGGCTTTCTCCTACTAAAAGGTTTAAAGGTTTGCTCTAAATAGGACACTGACAAGTTCTCCAAACACAAAAGATACACTGAAATAAGGAAAGACAGCACAAGAAAGCCAGAAAAGAAAGCCTAAATTGCTCTAAAAATGATTTCTTAAAATACCTTTTGTGTCGGTGTGAGCTGAAATTCCCCCCCCACCAACAACAACCAGGCTAGCCCAGTCTGGAAGCAAATGAAAAGCTGTATTTACAAGCAGATGAAATGCAATGAATATGTACAAATATACAAAATTCACAACATTCACAAATATATACAATCAACAGAAAAAGCACAATCGATCTCCCTTTGCTTCCCCCCAAGGGGACCCTCCCAAAGGGGCCTCCCTCTCCCAGGAGCTTCCCCCCCCAGACCCCCCTGGACAGAGAAGCAGAGTTAGTTAAGCAGAAAGTTGTTAACTTAGCTGCCAAGGTCAGTGTGTTATCTTCAGCCAGAAGAGAAGAAGAAACAGCAGCCAGACAGCCCAGCAACTGCCCCCACTGCCGAATGCAGAATGTGCAGAGTGCCTACTTTGTTTTGGGTAATAGTTCTTAAACATTTCTCTCTATCCAATGGAAGTGTTTAGAACAATCGTTATTTTGCTTTCTTACACCCAATAGTGACTTATTTACATTCTTTCACTTTCTCTGTTCTGAACTTTGCAAGGAAACATTAAAAAGACAGTTTCAAACCATCACACCTTTGATGAATAATTCACCTCTATAGATGAGATATTCCCAACTCCAAATTTGTTGGTGTGGTTTTTCTTTTTGTTGGTGGTGGGGTTTTTTTTGTTTGTTTTGTGTTTTTTTTTTTTTTTTTTTTTTTTTTTTTGTTTTGCTTTTTACTATTAGGAGAAACACAACATGGAAAACAAGCACAGACTATTGGATAGTATTTGTGCTACTGCAATTTGCCTTTATAAAGTCAGCTATGCTGTATCCTCCTTGGCCTTGTGATAGCACAGCATGCCTGACTTGACAGCAGAAGTTGCAGCATGACACCCTCATGCAAATCAGAGCTCTTGAAGCAGTAAACAGGAGTTAATGATTTACAAGAACTTACATCCTGTCTAGTCAGGCATATGTGACACAACAACATGTGCCTAACTGTATTTGCCATGTCAGGCTATATATAAATATACTCCTTTTTAAAGTGATACAGAAGTACACCTTAAAATATATGGTATGTTTAGCTACGCAAATGGTTGAACTTTGTTCTCTGTCTCTTGCACTTTTAAATCACTTAGGACTCTTGGATGCAAATAAAACAATAGGGGCTTAATTAAATATAGAATCAAAGACAAATGTTCTTTAGAAAGGACCTTTGGAGGTCTTTAGTCCCACTCTTTGCTTAAAGCAGCAACAACTTCATAATTTGATCCGGTTGCCCTGCTCTTCATTCAGAGAAGTTTCAAAAATCTCTACAGATGATTATGCTGCCTCCCTGGGGAACCTGCTCAAGTGCTTCATCACTCTCGTGGTGAAAACCTTTGCCTGTATATTCAACCAGAATATTCCTTGCTAGAATTTTCAGCTGTTTCTTGTCCTCTCACTGTGCACCTCTGGAAAGTGTTTGTGTTGTTCTTCTTTATAACCCATCTTCAGGTGGATGGCAATTAGATCTCTCCTTAGCTTTCCCTCATGGCAGATCTGCCCTTTAGCTTGCTGAGAATTCCTTTTACCCCATGGTCCATACCCATGATGAAGCAGCTAAGTATTATTAGCATTAATTTGCCTTTCCTTTCTCTTGGCCCACCACTTCAGAAGTGTGAATCTTCACTTTTTTCACAGCACTGCAGTAAAGGGACAAATGTTATGCAGTCTTAATGCTACTATAAAAGCAGATGCAAAATCTCTTTGGCTGCCTGAGATTGTGCCAGACAGTAAAGAACTGGAAGTATAATAAATGCCATGTTAGGCAAGTCAGATTTTAGAGATGTTGTGCATCCCACATCAATAAAACACTGCTAAAACTGATCCTAGTGATTAGATTCAGGAATAAACTCTTCTGTAGCCTCAGGAATATCTCACAATACCTACAATGTAAAGTGCTTCCAATATTCAGAGCACTCACAGTAGTCTGGTTCTTTGCCAAGACCTGACAGCTTAGTGTTGCTACATTAGATGCAGAGGTTAGATGCCGCCCCCCCCCCAAAAAAAAACCCCCAAACCTACAACCAACCTCCTTATCAGAAATATAGAGATGATGAAGATTAAGTGTTGCATTGACACCCAAAGCACTTTAAGAGCATTCCCAGTGTGAAATGGCAGACTTCACTGCTGACAGATTTTAGTACTTGCTCTACGTAATTCAGGGGTGGCAGAGAAACATCACAAAGCCCTTCAATAAACACTCATATCTGAGCTTTAAGGAGTGAGTTTCCCTATAAACACTTCAACTGGGAGTAACTTGCCACAGCTTGAGAACTGACAGTAGCTGACTTCTCCAGTACACACACAGCTGGGGAAAATACAAATCTCATCTGGTGATATGTTTTAAAAATTGGTCTTGTCCTGAAACTTGTGCAAAGTCAATGAAACTATTTACAAGATGCATGCTCAGTGGCAACGAATGTTGCAGAAAATGTGTATGCTGTTATATCATGAATGGTGGCAGCACAAAACAGCCAGTACCAGCAAGAAAGAAGACGCAAATGGAACTGTTAATAGAGGTAGTGATCCCTGACCTGTCCCCTTTTCCATCTGATTCATAGAATGGTGTAGTTTGGAAAGGACCTAAAAGATGTTCTAGTTTCAACCCCCATGTCATGGGCAGGAATACCTTCCACCAGACCAGGTTGCTCAAGGCCTCATCCAACTTGGCCATGAACTCCTCCAGGGAGGGGGGTGTAACCTCCCTGGGCAACCTGTTCCAGTGTCTCACCGTCCTCACTGCAAAGAATTGCTTCCTAATATCCAGTCTAATTCTGGATATTAGGGAATACAGCTTAAAGCCACTTCCTCTCATGCTACCACTACAAGCCCTTTTGAAAGGTCCCTTCTCAGATTTCTTGAATGCTGCTGAAGGTGCTGGAAGGCTGCTATAAGATCTCCCCAGAGCCTTGTTTTCTCCAGGCTAAACAGCCCCAGCTCTCACAGCCTGTCCCCACAGGGGAGGTTCTCTAGTCCTCTGATCAGCTTCATGGCCCTCTTCTGGACCTCCTCCAGCAACTCCACATCCCTCTTATTCTCAGGGCACCAGAACTGGATGCACTGCTCCAGCTGGGGTCTCAGGATAGCAAAGTAGAGGGGAGAAACACCTCCCTTGTCCTGCTGGTCACACTTCTTTTGATGCATCCCAGGCTACAGTTGACCTCTGGGCTGCAAGTATATACTGCCAGCGCATGTTGAGTTTATCATCAACTGATACCACCAGGTCCTTCTCCTTGAGATTGCCCTCGAGTCACTCCTCATTCAGTCTATACTTGTGCTTGGGATTGCCCCTGATACATTAATGCTGAACCTGGTGACCTTTCACAGAATAATATTGGGGTCAAAGTCATCACACTCAGTTGGACAATAGTTGGGGCAACAAATTATCATTTTTGTAGCAGTATTAAGAACGGGAATAAACTTCTGGGACACCAAGAGAGGAATTTAAAAGACTGTGCAGGGCTCTAGTTTTGAAATAATGATTCAATTTGCATAGTCAGTCACCAAGCAGTTGCTTGTATCAGTGTAAATTTAGAAAGTGTATTGTCCTGCTATGAAAGAAATATTCTGTCTGCCAACAAAGATATTTCTTTGCAGATTCATGGAATTCTGCTTCATTATTTTGGAAGAAGGAATATAAAATGAGAAATGCTGACACTGAAGAGAATATGTGAAGCTGACCTACCTGAATTTTGTTCAAAACGAATCCTTCTCCCTATACTTTACTTCCTGTACCTCTCTGTGACTAGAGTACACAGTTCCTAATAGACAGAATAGACTTCTTACCTATACAATCTTGCTTAGCACAGAAACAGAAACCTATGTTCCTATGAGCCAGGAATGAAGCTGTGATCTGAGTTCTTACTGGAAAATATTGCTATGAAACAACCTTCATCATAAGTGAAAGAGAGGATATTGAACTGAGCAACCTAGCAATAAACCTGCAGAATACAAATGATGTCTACATTCAGTATCAAAAAGAAACTCCTGTCGTCCTTATATACATCATGATGAAAGTCTAAGTGCTCATGTACAAAGGACTGAGTTAGCCTACACAGAGTCCTCAACACAATTTCAAGGGATGAATAAAAATCAGCGCTAAAAGAACGTGCTCAATAATCTTAATATTTTGAAACTCATGAAGTCACTTAGGCATTTTATATCTTACACTCCTTGAGCTTCTAGAGGGAAAATTCCTTTCACAGCTTTACTGCAGAGCTGTTCTTATCAGGTGGTTTTATCATATGTATTGAGAGGGAACACTTAAGGGTTAAGAACTCAATCCTTTACTAATGGTACCAAAGATAAAAGAAGATAATAAAAGATGCTATCATGAAGATACATTGAGTAGCTTGATATGTATTACACTACCTTATTTGTATCTATTACAATATCTTATCTTACCTCCCCTCCAGGAGGGGGTTGGTCTCTTCTCCCAGGCAACCAGCACCAGAACAAGAGGACACAGTCTCAAGCTGCGCCAGGGGAGGTTTAGGCTGGAGGTGAGGAGAAAGTTCTTCACAGAGAGAGTGGTTGGCCATTGGAATGTGCTGCCCAGGGAGGTGGTGGAGTCACCATCCCTGGAGGTGTTCAAGAGGGGATTGGACGTGGCACTTGGTGCCATGGTTTAGTAGTCATGAGGTTTAGGGTGACAGGTTGGACTTGATGATCTTTGAGGTCTCTTCCAGCCTTTTGATTCTATGATTCTATGATAATGTAATTTTTCTTTTCTTAACAGAGACAGTCTGGCTAAAACATAAACTTGGTATTTGGAAGCTGAATTAGATTTCTATCTCAACAAATCTTTATTCAGATATGACCCTCAGGTATGATAAGGCCTTACCCATGTTGAAGAGACATCAAAACAAATAGTTTTTTCTGCATATAGCTCTAAGCTGCTCAGTACCACATGAGATAGTTAAACATTTACTGTTTGTGATCTTACAAAAATCAAACATAATAAATGTGGCATTCCTTCCTCAGATGACAATTAATTTTAGGAGAAAACTGATTTAACTACATAAATCTTTTCATAGCACAAATGGATTCCATTTCATGAATTATTTTGTCTCTTATCAGTGATCCCATATAGCAGGTTTCCTACTTTCAGAGTTCTGGAGATTTCATCAGATTCACATGAATACCTTTCATCTTGTACTTCTGTTGTGGTAACAACTTCACCATACCCTAGCTTTGAGGGATACGTTAATTATGAAAAACATTCATCCAGAATTTATCACTGCAGATAGCAGAGAATCAGAAGCTAATCATCATACAAATTAATTAACTACAGGGTGACATGGATTAGATAATAGCCTCGGCTCATTTGTTATTTTCTTTTAATGTGGTCAAACACTAGGTCATAGCCTTAGGTCAATGAATGCAAGATGTAGGGGTGTCATGTTGGAAGTAATAACCCTAAGAAAACCATACAGGGTTACAGTGGATTACCAATTAACACTATAACCTTTTTGAATGATTCATACATCAGTCTTTCTCTGTTTTAATTAGGTGTGGTTAACAATTATAAATAGCAATGTGACTTACCACTGTATATTCAACAACAGTAAAGGTGATTTTGGGTGTTGACAATTTAAAAAGAATATTTGAAAAAAGTTGAGAAAAGATGCACACAAGTGATTAGGAAAGATCTAAAATGTGTTAACTGTATAGTAAACTCAAATAATTAATCATCTTGAACTCTGCAAGGAGAAGCCTTTTCATAGTGAAGAATCTGTTCAAACAGCATGCAAACTCTAACATGATCCAGTGGCAAAAAAATAAGCTAAACACTGAAGCTAAAAATGAGATGCCAAACTTCTAACAGTGACTGATAGTAATCCCTGTTATAGGAACTCATGGTGCCAGCCAGAAGCTACAGATTTCATAGAGGAATTGCCCTTATTCTGTCTGGGCTACACAAGCTAAACAGGATGATTTTAACAATTCCTCATGACCTTAAAATTAATTAACATAAATCTTTGAGCCCATGATCTTCTATCACTTTGAAGAAGCAATCTCTGAACTTACAGGTCTTCAGGAATTTCCTTCTTTTAGTCAATGCTATCTAATTTCCTATATTCTGCATTTGTGACTTCCTCCATATTTGAGAGCACTGAAGGCCAGGTGATCCTGAGCTTTAACACCACAAAAGTTCAGATAATCCCCATGAAGACCACTAGCTCTTGTGTTTCTAATGTTCATTGTACATTTCGAAGAAATCTGTTCATAACCCTGGGCTGACAGCAAAATCATGAAAGCCTGGAGCAATTTATTGAGGGGGATTTTTTTTGGTGTGTGTTTGAAGTATGTGAACTCTAGCCCACAAAAAGTTTGTGGCTGTGATGAGATGATACCTTATCCTTCCAGTTTCAGAGAGACGGCTCTCCGCAGTTTCGCGTACTGTACACACCAGTCCCAAAGGAAACATTTCCCTCAGTGAAGATCTGCACAGAGCCAATACATACACAGTGACTCACGATCTGTTTAAAAGGCTCAAAAACAAATCCCGGAGTCCCCTGTGTTGTTTCTGTGAAGGCAGCTCCACCGAGAACTCTGCTGCTCCAGAGGCAAAGCACTACACAGTTTGCACTCAGCTATGTGCTTATAGGTCATTGAAACTATGACCCATGATAAATACACGACTATTAGTAGCATACCCTTACTGACTCACCTGGAGCAAACAGGCGGGAATGGCACCACTTGTCATAGCGCCAGACCATGACTTCATCTACCCCTCCGACACGCCGGCGACGGGCAACCCTGAAGCACCTCAACTCTTCCGGCCCAACAGACCTGCTGGGAAACCAGCCAGGAGAAACCAGTGGCCTCCCCTTTGAGTGGGGAGTCCTCCGCGAAGACTCGCTCAGCAGGGCAGGGAGATGGAGCGAGGGGAGATGGGGTGAGGCGAGGTGGGGGACACATGCAGAGCGGGACTTGGGCAGCGATACTCCAGCCTCGCGCCCGCCCCTATGTCGGGCGGTGAGTGGTGACGTCCCGCCCTCGTCCGGAGCGCGAGGCCGCCGCAGGCAGGCTCTACCTTTCAGACTGGTCATAGGTCCTCAGAGCGACGGGAGATAAAACCAATCAAAATGCGCATTACCAGGAGGGGCGGGAAGGGGTGCAGTGCGCCGCAGTCTGAGGGGGAGAGTGTTCCCGCCCCCGCGCGCCCCGGCCCAGCCCGCGGGAAGGAGTTCCCGCAGCCCGCTGTGCTCGCTGCCACTGCCTCCCTCTGCCATGGAGGACGTGTTGCCCCCGGGCCTGATGGAGATCTGCCTGCTGGTCGGCGTGCCCAGGGAGCGGGTGAGGGCGCTGGTCCAGGTGAGCGGGGACTTGTTGCGGTGAGAAAGCGCAGGACGCTCAGGATCGGCGGGACTCGGTGGTCTGGTGCCTCGGCTGGTCTGTGGAGCAGCGCAGTCGGAGTTTAACCAGAGTCTAAAGCCGGGTCAGCTCCTCCCTGGCCCGGCCTCTCTTCCCAGTGCGGATTATGGGATTGTCTTGTTTTTGTTGTCATGGGATAGAGGTCGAATACTTAAAACTTATTTTGACAGAGGATCATCAGCGGAATAGGAGTAGGTTGGTAGTGGTGTTAAGTAATTAACCCCTTTTGGGAAGTCTGATCTCAGATGGAGACTCCGGTGTAGCTTTATACGAGCAGGAACAGCAAAATGCTTGAACAATACATATCATTTACTGGATGATCTCCCATGTCCCGTTTTCCGGTGTAGATAAAAGCTAACTCGGGGGAATAAAGCCTGGTAACTTACATCCTTAGAACACCACAAGGTGTAACGATCTCCCTGTGAGCTTAGTGCTCTGAACTTGGCACAACCCGAGCAATTCAGATACAGCAGGAGTTGATGGGTTGCTTTCCGCTTTGAATATGTGGTTTATAATTTGTTTATGACTGTAGCCACTTCACACACGGATTAACAATTAAAATCCTCTTCCTGATTTTGCTTTGTTGAAATGTGCTGATGGTTTCATTAGGTGGGAGTAGCTGTGGTGCCAACACGTGCTGCAAAGCCAGGCTGTTCCCAGGGATCTCGAGTTGTCATGCTTCAACTCGAATTTGATTGTGTGCTCTAATAGCATTAGATAAAGAAGCCTTTGTTAAACTTGTTGCTGCTCACTGCTCAGGAGACAGATTTTACTGATGTCAGCTTCTTAAGTGGTATCAGCTAAGGCAGAGGTTCAAATTCCAGGATCTTATTCATGTGTACATTCAAACTGGGGAAATAGTTGTGCCACAAATGTCAACACCAGGGTTTTGAAATGGATGTGTATATATCATTCTGGCATCTGTGTGAGAAGTAAATCCAAAAGAAAGGGAATAGTTTTTTCATTCCAGTCTGCTTAGTTTGATTGTATTGCTTCCAATAAGTGTGTAGAACAACAAATGAGAAATTGACTGCAAAAAGTAGGAGCCACACACAAGTTTTGGATTACTTCTTTGCTCAAGGTATAAAATTGAGTGCCAGAAAAAATAGAGTCTCTAGCCTTGTCAGTATTAATTACAGTAATGTCCCTGCAAGCTGTTACGCCACAGGGATTTCAGTCACTGTCTTAGGGAAAGTTTATAGATTGACTCTGTGTCCTTTTCCTTCTGCAGGAAGGAAATGGTGGGATAGGTTTTGTGTCTGATTTCAGTGAATGTAGAAAGCAGAGACGTTACTGACAGAAAATAAGAACATGTAATGCAAAGTAGTGGACCACTGATTATATTTACAGATTAAATAGCAGGGAAAAATTTTTGCAAGTGCTTCAGATTTTGGTCTTGAAAGTATGCTTGTGCATTCTTAACTGTATTTTAATATGTGGTAGTAAAGTTAGTGAGGTCAGCAGGAATGATATAACACACTTCCAAAGAGAAATATAATCTCATATGATTTACTTGTTTTCAGTGCAGATTCCAGGAAAAATGATACAGATTTGCACTGAAACTCATTAGACTGAAATTTCTAGGCTGTCATCCATCAGTTGCCCTTATTACTAAGATAATTATTACTCTGAGATTTCAATTTGAAGAGATCAAAGGCTGCTATTTTCAGACAGAGATTGCTTCTTTAGTGTTGGAAATGTGTATTTTGTAAGAATGAGAAGTACAATAGTGAAAATCATACATCCATCTTTAATAAGATTTCTTTCCCCTAAGTTATCTTCAGCTGTAAAGGTAGATTGTAATATGGCAAGGATGATGTACAAGCTGGCTTTGAGATGTCTCAGATCTTCCTGTTGGCTCCATTGCTGGGTTCTGGTGTCTGTATCACAGTTAGTGATGCAGATCTTGTTTCTTACAGTATCTGTATTATGCTTGCTGCCTCTGCTGATGCAAATAGAATCACCAAACCCTTTTTTTCCTTCTTCTCTAATGCCTCCTGGGTGTCAAGTTGTGCAAAAGGTATGTCATCAAGTAGCAGCCTTCAAGTATCTACAAGAAAGCTGGAGAGGAACTTTTTACAAGGGCATGTAGTGATAAGGCAAAGAGTAATGGCTTTAAACTGAAAGATGTAGATTTAGATTAGATCTAAGGAAGAAATTCTTCACTGTGAAGGTGTTGAGGTACTGGAACAAGCTGCCTAGAGAGGTTGTGGATGCCCCATCCCTGGAAGTGTTCAACACCACATTGGACAGGATTCTGGGCAACCTGGTCTAGCATGAGGTGTCCCAGCCCAAACTATTCTGCAATTCTGTGAGCATTAATCAGCAATGTGCAGCTATAGCAGTACCTCTGTAATGGCCTGCATCATTGGGATGATAGCTCACACGTGAAGGAAAGGGGTTATTGCTCAACGCTCTTGAGGTCACATCTGGAATACTGTCCCATTGGGATTATCTGCATGAGGGCTAGAGTACAAGGCAGGGAGAATCTCCTTCCTAATTGATTTCTGAAACTTGATGGGATGAGACCCACAGCAACCTGATGGAAGTTAAAAGTTATCATTGCTTTGAGCAGAGGATTGCACTGGAACCTTCAGAGGTTCCTTCCAACCTCATTTTTCTAAGACTTCATTCTTTTCCCTGCCCAATTTTTCCTTAGAGAAGCCAGTTCTTTCATGACATTCAAAATGAAATTAGCTTCTTCAGTGATGGGAATAGGAAAATGAGATGAAGGAAACACCAGAGAGATGACATCACACTTGAATCTGTGGTTTCAACACACTACTTCTTGTTTGTATCTAAAATAGCTCAGTCATTGTAAAAACCCTGTCTCTTATCTGTGTCACGTACAACACCACTGTTACAGGAACATAAACAGTAAACAAGGAGGGAATACAACCCCCTGACTTCTGGAGTCTTGGAGAATTACAGGAAAGACACTGGTGTTTATAAGAAGCTATGAAAAGAACAATAACCCTGTGTATCAGTATGGGTTGGGGGTTGACCTGCTGTGAAAGCAGTTCTATGGAGAAGGACCTGGGAGTGCTGGTGAACAAGTTCACCATGAGCCAGCAATATGCCCTTATGGCCAAGAAGGCCAGCAGTATTCTGGGGTGTGTTAAGTGTGTGGCCAGCAGATCAAGAAAAGTTCTTTCCTCCCTCTACTCTGCCCTGGTGAAGCTGCACCTGGAGTGTTGTGTCCAGTTGTGGGCTCCCCAGTTCAAGAGAGACAAGCAGATACCAGAGAGAGTTCAGTGGTGGGCCACGAGGATTGTTAGGGGAATGGAGCATCTCTCATACGAGGACAGGCTGAGAGACCTGGGGCTGTTTAGCCTGGCAAAGGTATGACTGAGAGGGGATCCTCTCAATGCATGTAAGTATCTAAAGGGTGGATGTCATGAGAGTGGGGCTGGGCTCTTCTCAGTGGAGGCGAATGATAGGGCGAGGGGCAACAGGTACAATCGAGAACACAGGAAGTTTTATTTGAGCTTAAGAAGAAACTTCTTTCCTTTGTACGTGACAGAGCACTGGAACAGCTGCCCAGAGAGGTGGTGGAGTCTCCCTCTCTGGAGACTTTCAAAACTTGCTTGCAAGCTGATCTAGGCGAACCTGTGTTAGCAGGGGGATTGGACTTAGATGATCTCCAGAGGTCCCTGCCATTCTGTGACTCAGTGGAGAGAAGCATTTTAAAATAAAAAAGTAACAGTAGAAGCAGAGAATAAAAAATGTTCAAAGAATAGTAGAAACAAGTGAGTATTGTTCTGTTGCTGCTTATTCACTACTGCTGAACTGAAAAGGTAAGAAAATATGTCTTTGGCCATAGGCGTTAATAAGAGCAGACTTGAATGCTGACAACTGAGTCACTGGGTCAGTGACAGGGTCGACAGTGCTGTTCTGTAGGAAAAAGAGTGGTGTTTAATGCCTCTCCTATAGTTCAAGATGTCAAGGACCTGCCAGTTTAGGAGCTGCTACACTGTGAGGCTGTTAAATTGCTGGCTGTCATCTGGCAATTTGTAGAGCAGAGATGCTTTCACTGTAAGTCAGAATTGTTTTGTCAAAGCAACTTTGGATGAAAACCTCTGCAGGGCAAACGTGCCAAGATTGCAACTGTTTGAGCAGATCTGTGTTTTTCTTGCATAACAGCCTCAGGGATGAGCCTTGATTCTTAATTTCCTTCTGAAATGTTTAGCTGCATGTTATTTTGAGAATGATCATGTTGGATTTATCTGCATTTCCAGTTTCTTCACTTGAAATGGATGTCGCTGCCAGGTAAGGAAAACGACACTTGAAGTTTTTAGCATGGCAGGATATGGCATTCAGTACCGTGTTTTTTCATGTGATTTTTGAAGTAATTGCTATTTCTTGGATATCCCAGTGGATACTTACCTGAAATTTTATCTTTCTCGTTCTTAATTTCTTTCTAGTTCAGACTGTGTGTTCATTAAAAGAGTGTTTTTTCACTTCTTATTTTTTTGAAGTACTTTCAAGTATCTTGTTATAGACCATGGTGGAGCTTAAGATGCAGTAACTCATACATCTTATTTTTCCTGTGATGCTTAAAAGTGAAGAAGATTACTGGTGGACTCGTCCACTAGGACAAATAAGCTCAGATTTTCTGTTCCAAAACTTCAATTGTCAAAGATTGGTTTCAGTGAATCAAGAGCTTTGTATGTTGTAGGAATTTTTAAAAGTAGAGAAATATTGAGAGAGGGCCATCTTAAATACGAGTTATATCCATGCATCATGTCTGAAGGTAAAAGCAGCATCTTTTTCTTATCTATCTTTGTATCACTGAGGAAAAGTTGAAAACGAAACAAGTTTTAGCCACAGTGAGGCTCGCCTTTCCTGTTTCCAAATATCCGTTGACTAAACAAAGCCTTTGCTTGCTGTTTTGGCCTTGCAGGAAGAATTAAGATCACAGTGAAGTAATTGAGAATGCAGGTATTTATCTCTATTATATGGTCAAGAGTACAAAAACTGCTCCCAAGTACAAGGAATTCTCTTGTCACTTCCTTCACAGGTTTTCCATAATGGGGCAGCAAGGGCTTTCAGTGCAGTAGTGCTTTGCAAAGCTGCCTGCTAAACCCCATAATTTCAAACATGCTCTTGGGATGCCTCTTCCACTTACTCATCAGTCTATATAGAGAAATTTTCATGGCTTCATGTTGAACAGTGTCTTAAAATTGTCTTTATTGTAACAGTGATTGTCATTTTTAGTTGTACTTTCTTGATTGCTTTATAAAGTGAAATATTGTGAAAGCTCATGTGTTTTTTTGGGAAGTATTTCTGGCTTTAATTGATTTTGTTTGTCTTCATGTAGAGGCTATACCTAGTTAAAATGTAGCTTTTTCTAAAGTTGAAAAAAAAGATTTGCCTAGGGAGCTCGTCTGGTTTTCTTTATTTTCATTCATTTGTTGCCTGGTTTCTCTCATTACCAGTGTTTATTTTAGTATAGCTTAAGTATATCCTAACACTTCAAAGGAATAAATTGCATATTTGATATTTGTTAGTTTTCTTATGCCAGTGGCGCAACACTGATATTGTTCATTTTCAGTGATGAAGAGTGATTATTTCCCTACTGAAAATGCCCAGATTATTCCCCTTGCATTAACACATGTGAAACAAGAAATTGGAAGGAAAAAATAATTAAGGAGAATGTAGTCTGAACCCACTATTTTAGGGGTAGACAGAAAACAGGGATAAAAAGAAAATCTATCAAGATGACTGTCAACTTAATGGCTGGTTTTATTTTTTTTTGTAGGGTACACAAAGAAAACTTAAAAGCCTCCCTCCCCTTGATCCAGAAGTTCTTTCTGTATTTGTGCCTCCATTTATCAGCAGAGATGATACTCCGGTGATTAATGTTGGTAATAGCTTGAGCAGAAATAAACGCCGGTCTTTCCGAAAGAAAAAAGAGAAACCAAAGACTGAAAATGTCAAGAGTCTCAACGGGGAGCAGAAAGCACCTGACACTGAAGATGTTACCGTTCCAAAGGATGTTGATCTTATTGGTTTGCCACAGTTATGCTTCCCAGGTATGGTGACTTCTCACTTCATGAGAACTTTTGAATATCTATTTGTTGACCCATAGTACAGAATTTTTTTTTTATTATTATAATTTTTATCTCTTTGTATTTCACAGTTTAAAAATGTGTCTGCTTGTGAGCAGGCCAGTGATGAAAGCAGCTGGTACTCTTACTCTGTATGGCTGTGTGGTGTGAAACAGATCTGTTAACAGTAGTAGCTGCACCACCTGCAAGGGAGGGAAGCTGAAATTTCCTTTACCCTTATTGGTAAATCTTGGTCTGAGTGAGATGTGCACACTTCTAAAATCCCCTTTTCCCCCAAATGGCTGAGTACGTTCACTTTTTATTTGGTATTAAGATACACAGAAGTAGTGACTGCATCCTCCAGGTTTAATTGTAGAAATATTCATATGCATGTCACTACTGCAGACCTTATAAATGACTTGAAAAAAAGGAGGAAGTAACCCCATCTATTGTATTTTACCACTTAAAATGCATAATAATAATATAATATTTTTGCTTCTTCAGTAATGTGCAGCTTACAGCATTTGTAACAACCCTTAGGTCAGACTGTATATATGCATTTTATTTCCTTAAAGTGAGATGCTTCTCTTGAAATTAAGTGCAAATGTGCAGTATTTGTCATGAATTGGTTTTCAAGCAGCTGTAGTTAAAAAAAAATGTTTCTGTCTTCACTGCAGGAGGACTTCATATAACTTCTGAATCAAAAGATGACCACATTCATTTCCTAGTCTTCACAGATGTCTGTGGTAACAGAACATATGGTGTTGTAGCACAGTACTACCAGCCTATGCAAGTATGTTATTTAACTCATACTTTTATTAAAACATAGTAAAAGATATAAATTAAAACACTTTGAGAATTATGTCAGGTTTAATTACTGAAATAAGTTAATATATAGGTTTTTATGTTAGTGGGAATACAGAACAAATCATACTTTATATTGCCATTGTAAATTAAATATATTGGAACAGAAATGCATTAGGAAAAACTGTTAAGTATTTCATCTGGGAGTTTTGAATATTTAGGAGCAGACTTTGTGCCTTGGACACTTTTTTGGTGATAATTGTATCCTGTGTCCTTTCTAAATACTTTCTAAATACTTTCTAAAATGCAGAAATTCTTTTTGATACATATATCTAAGCCTGGAAGGCTGACATTTTTTTCTAAAAAACTTAAGGGAGATCAATATCCAAATCTTTTTTAAATTTAGAAGGAATTGGGTATCATATCTCTAGGATTCTCAAAAAAATATCAGGTATAAATTTATGTTTACCATAAACACATTAATCTGTGGTTTTCTTGCAGGATAGCTGCATTTCCTCGAATGGGCAGGCCCACTGGGAATCCATGCAGACTGGGAAGATGCCTGTCTGTTTTGTACCATTTGCTGTTTGTGTTATATCCAGATACCCGTATTTCAATGCCCTCAAGGATTGTCTCTCTTGGTAAGACTTGCTATCCTACGTGTTTCTTCTGAAAGTAACAGTGTGCAGGTTTTAATACCTGAATTTGCAGGATGTGCTCAGGATAGCTGCAGAATGCTAAAACAGGCGTTAGTTTAAGTTACAGTAGTGGAAGATGAAGTGTGTGGAAGAGGAAAAGAATAATTGTAATGTGAATATAAGCACAAGTTCTAAATATCAAAGAAATTAGTTCTCATGTTGTCTTCATTGTCTTTGAAGTTTTTGGTTAAGTCAAAATTACTAAATTGCAGGGAGCAGATTTCTAAGTTTGTTTTTTTTTTTCCCCACACTGGTAAAAACGCTCTGAAAGCTCAAAAACTTATTTGTAATGCACCAAATAAATGTAATAAGAACATAAATGTATATATTAACAAGCAGTTAATGACACTAGCTAATTAGGAGTCACTTGAGGGAGAACAGTGATTATTTGTCCGTCTTAGAGCTAGGGGGAAAAAATCTTAAAGACACAGACAGCTTCACTGATTAAAAACACTCAAATACTCCACTTTGTGGTTGAATTAAAAGATAAGTGAGCATAAATGTGTTTTGTTATTTAGCAATATTTTGAGGTTGTCTGTTGCTTTCTTAAGTTGTTAAAACCTATGTGCTTCTGTCCTGAAGAGGATTAAAAATGCCTTGCATCAGGAAGCCTGTCTCTGTACACTGGACATTACTGAGTGATCTTCAGTTGCAGGCCTGTAGTCTAAAGGTAGAAGAGGGCTTTTTTTAAAATATTAAGTTCCAGTCAGGCTTTCTAGAGTTAAATTTGAAGTCAGCTGTTTACCTTTTGCAGGCCTTTGAAAGATGTTGGGTTTTTACGCTGGAGCCTGTGTCTTCCAGTCTGTTTTGCCAGTGGTTGGGAGGAGGAGGAGATGAGCAAGCAAGGGTGTGCTTCCTGGGTACTGAGGTGCATTGCTAGCCCCTAACCTGATACCATGCCAGGATGAGACCTGAGCACTCTCTCCCTCCCATGTTCCTCTTTGCAACACTGTGGACTTGGATCTAGTTAGAGCTTTCCCAGGTTTAGATGAAGAGAGCCCTGGAGAAACAAAGCAGTGTCTCTCTCTTAGGCAGTTCAGATGATGCCTTCAAAAAAGGGTGATACCAGAAATTACTCACTCTGGCAGTCCTTAAATATGAGCGAATACACCACTGATGTTCAAGATACCTCTGCTCTGTCATTTTCAAAACACCTGTAAGGGGTTCTGATGTGGATATGATGGAAAGTAGGTATTCACAGGTTAGTGAAATTGAGAGGATCAGTAAAAAAAAAGGAATGTTTGTTTTCCTTACTCCTTTCCTGCTCAGATCACTTTTCCCACTCCTTATGTTTAAGTCAATTACATCAGCTATTAGTTTTACAGGACCTGATTCATCACTGCCTTTTCATAGTCTCAAGTAAACACTAATCTTTGTATGTAACTTAGGGCTATATACTGAGCTGTGGTGCTTTACTGCTGATATTCAGGCTTTATAACAGGATTACAATGCTTCATTGATACTGCAAACTTGGTCTGTATAAGGGCTCACCACACACTAGCTTTCTAGTGGGTGGGAGATAGCATAGATTCAGCTTTACAGTATTGGTGTTCATCAGTGGTTTATGTAGTATATTCATAGGCTTGTTTGGCTTAGAAAGGGCCTTTAAAGGTCATCTAGCTCAATTCTCCTGCAGTGAGCAAGGACATTCTAAAGTAGGTCAGGTTGCTCAGAGCACCATCCAACCTGACCTTGAATGTTCATAAATGAGTCATTTCTTCTCTGAAGTGAGACATCTCTGAGCTAACAGAAGTAATCAATTTGTGAAGGGAATTTTAAAGAGCACACTACTAGCAGAAGTAATCAATTTGTGAAGGGAATTTTAAAGAGCACACTAAGGGAGAAGTGGGAAAATATTCAGGAAAACCATGGAAAAATCTAGCGGTTACAAAAAATGTTTCTAAGTCTTGTATTTTTTTAGAGCAGTCAGGAACCAGGTGGAGTTCACTCTCAATGGATTCAAACTTCTACCTCTGGGTGGCCATTTTAAACATTGTAATTAAACATCTTGGCCTTGATTTGCACCTGTTTAAAGTTTTATTACCCGAAGTAGCTGCTGTGGATGGCTTTTCCCTTTAAGCTGAGTCCGCACTGATTTCTAAGAAGAGTTCAGATTTATCATCATTAACCTACCATGTAAGCTCTAAGTGATTTGCAGATACTTGAATAAACTTCCATGCTAGTCTGTGTGTGTGTCCCAGTCATTTAACAGAGGAATTTGTCATACAGTTGCAGAGCTCCTCTATCCCCTTTTTGTTGCTGCATCTGGATCTAAGATGTCACTGTGTGTACCTGGCAGGGGAAAGCAAGTGACAAAGCTGCATTAGGTGCTGACCTCTCTCAGTGTACTGGAAACTCTACTGACTAAGTTTCCATGATTTTTTAATTTTTTTATTATTTTAAAAGTAATCTCACAATTGTGCATATTTTTCTTGGTATTGTTTGACAGACAATTTCAGAATGTCTGCCTGACTGTATTTTGATTTTTTAAAGTTACTTTACTGTGCCAGAGTATACTTGAGTGAGAGGAAAGGAAGGGGTGGAGAGGTACCATTTGTCCTTATCTTGGTTGCGTTACTAAAATTTTTCCATATGGCATGAAACAGCTGCTGGGGTGTGTGGCTGTTCTGAATGGAATATAAACTATTACAGTGAGGAAATCCATGATATATTTTGAGTGTTGTGTGCAGCAGGTGATGTTTCAGCTTTTTGTAACTTAGAAAACATTATTTTCCTATAAATTGGAAAGGGAGTTATTGTCATTTTGGATGCTGTAACTGTATTCAGGTGGCTAATGAGTTAAAAATCTAATTAAATGCTTCTGATTTAGCAAATGTGCTCAACTAGTAGTGCTTTGCAGACTTGAAAAATAATAACACATTCAACAGTGCATTTGTATCCTTAGTATGTTTCAGTGGTGTTTTGCAGGATGCTTCAATTGATTAATCATTCTCTGAGTCTGGGGATTTGAAAACGCTTGCTGGTGGACCTCAAACCACCCATTTTTAGTGTGTAGTCCTTTCCTCATGAGAACTAGCAGAAAATTGTATTTCTTTTTATTAATGGAGGCTTGATCTTGAAAGGTCCTTCCAGTACCTGAAGGGGACCTACAAGAAAACTAGGGAGGGCTTTTTTGCAAAGAGGAGTGTGTTTGAGCTGGAAGAGGGAAGATTTAGACTGGGTGTTAGGAAGAAATTCTTCACAGTAAGAGTGGTGAGGCACTCGAACAGGTTGCCAAGGGAGGTTGTGGATGCCCCCTCCCTACAGGTGTTCAAGACCAGATGGGATGAGGCCTTGAGCAACCTGGTCTAGTGGAAGGTGTCCCTGCCCATGGGGGGGGGTGTGTGGTTGAAACTAGATGATGTTTAAGGTCCCTTAACCCAACCCAAACCATTCTGTGAATCTATGAAATAGCATTCTTAAAGGGTTCTGCTTCCATTCAGGACCTTTTTGCAGCAAACGATTTTTCTTCCAAGTTTCTACTGTGCATAGATTATTTTGTCTAGAACCTGTAGTGTATGGGGTTGCTAACAGGTGGGACGGTGCTTGATTTAATTCAGAACTGTCCTCAAAACTGTTTTATCATCGTAAGCATTCCCAGATAAAACATGTTTTTTGGCATTTTTCTCAGGTGGTTTTACCTCAATCTGTTAGACTACATGGAAAGTTAAAATATTCTTGGCAGTGATCTCCTTCTGGGTGAACTCCCATCCTGCGTGGATGAATAGGCTTCATTCAAACTGCAAATCTTCCACCTTGTGTATTAGTCCTGTCAGCTGCTTTGGGAAAAGGTGGAAGTGTGCAAGTAGCTCCCAGCGTTGCAACAGCACAAAGGACCTATTCTTAGATGTTCTTGCTTTCTGAAACATCTGTCTCTGGACAGTTAATAGAGGTAATGGAAGATTCATAAACTCCTTAGCTCTCCCCTTTAATGTTTCAGAGATGTCTTCATTTATTTCATCAGACTTTTGCAGTGCAGAACTGTCAGCTGCTATTATGTGGCATTAATAGGCACAGTGTGCTGATTAGGGAGCTCTTACTGTCCTTTCAGTACATCTGCTGCATTTTCAGTGTCAGGGTCAGGTTGTTTTTGTTGTAACATTTACAGGATGTGTTAGTATGTGCTTTTTATCTCAGGAATTAAAAAAAGGTCTATTCTGTTAGGCAACATCTAAGGCACTACTAAGTGTGAGAGTGTATTTGTTTACATTGATTACTCTGTCTAGTTTTCTTTGATAATTCTTGAAGTTCCCTGCCCCTGCCTCCTCTGCACTCCTGAATAGTTCATGGTTTTTTGGGAGCACATTTAACAGCCTAGTACTCAGCCCAGGGCAGTTTCCAAATGTTAATTTAGTGAACTTAAATGTCTCATTAATCCAATTAAAAGCTTAATATGACAGAATATTTTTCTTCAGGAATCTAAATGCCATACACAGATATGATGTCCTGGATTCTTATATATCTCTGGACTTACTTAGTTGCTTTCTAGGCCACTTTCTTCCTGAAGAACAAGTAGTCTTCTGAAGGAAACCAGTAAAACTGCAAACGGAAATAAAACCTCAAGGGAGAATATAACCATATTAAGTTTCTAGTTCATGTGTATATAGATTACAGGATTAAATTTCTGATTTTGTAAAGGTTTGGATTTTTTCTTTTTCCTTTTTTTTTCCTTCTATAAACATGCACATGAATCTTCTATAGAATAAAATGCCCTTTCTGACTACAAATCTGACTACAAATGCTGTTGGACTTTACAATTTGCAGTTTTAATAGTGTGTATGTTTAAATGTTCATGGATTGATATGGCATGTAATAAAAGCCATGTGACCTTTGTGGCTTTGACACAGCTTTCGTAATAGAGTCATAAAAGAGAAACATTTGGCAGGTGTGCATAACTGTATTTGTTCTTTGTCCATGCAAAGAAGGAACAAGAGTAAAGGGCAGTGTTCATGCAGGCCTAGGCCTTAAGCTAAATATGCCTGTTGTTTCACATTGCTCTGCAGTTAAGCCCAAGTCTACAACTTCTCTTGTCCTCTGATGCTGTTTTCCTTCCAGAGCTGATGTCTGATGTTTGGGATAGAAGAAAGAGGATGGCACTGTGTTGCAGCTGTGGGTGTTTTGTTCCTCAAGAAGTCTCTAGTAGAAGACACTTCTTTAGCTGCATCTCACTTCTAGGTTTTCTTTGCCATCATGAGAGCCAGTGTGCTATCTGCATCCTCTGATATATGTGATACAGCAGTATTTTATTCATGGAAATTAAGAAAATCCTGCTTCTGACACAGCAGCATCATTAAAATTAAATGGAGCTGCTAAAGTATCTAACAAATTAGAATTTAATTAGCTGGAATAATAGCTTCCTTGCTCCTAATATTTTTTTTTTTTTAGTTCTAGGTTATCAGCAAAAAGCCTTCTTTTCTGTTTGCATGTAATTATTTATGAATAATTTTCTATAATTTAATTACAGCTTACTGGTGCAACTGCGACCTTTCAGGGATTTCGATGTCGAGGAACATATAAAAGAGTTTGCGGCAAAGTTATTTTTAATACCCAGCCCGCCACCAGGACCACTCCACTTGGTAATTACCAATAGTGAATTTAATAATTGCTTTAGCATTGTGTTTTATAAAGCACTAAGATGTAGTTTTCTATAAATTGGGGAGTGCTCTTCATTGTCGGGTTAGAGATTGTACTTGCTGATATAAAGCTGATGTCAGTAGCTGTGCTTTGAAAAGAAGGCTATACCTTATTAGTACATAACAGTGTGACCATGGTGCTGGCTGCAGCACTGGCATACCAGTTGGTCATGCTATTTAATTTTTAATATTCTTCTGAGAAGGATTTGGCTCATGTTGGCTCTTACTCTCCAAGATACCGTAGTAAGTCTGGAGACAGCATAATCTACCTTTCGGTTTCCAGAGGGGCAGCCCACAAAATCTCTACTACAAGTAATTGGAAACTCCAGTCTGTAACTGCTCTATAAGAACAGAAGCTGAGTTTTCATGTGAACACACGGCAATACCAGCTCATTGATTTACACATGTCTGAATACCACTAAATCATGTAACTATCACTCAAAGAAAGTGTGGGAGTTCCCTATTTTGTGTCTGATACCAAGGCACATTGCCTTATGTGGATTCTTATGGCTGTCATCCTGATTGTGTGATGACATGCAGTGGTGTGACTGAGAAATAGAGCAGTCTATGTGAAAGAAAGGAGGCCAAAGAAATCTGTTGCTGGAACAGCGTGCACAGCTCTGGACTTGTTCTTTTCTTGTGTCTGAATGACTCTGCGGAGTCATTGTGTAGTGTGTAGTGGATTAAATGTCCTGGATTGGCTGCTGCCTCACTAAGACCTAGCTGGGAGGAGAAACTCACATAAATATTTGTATTCAGTGTAGAAGCTGAGAATTCTGAGCTCTATTTTCTTCTTCATAACCCTTCCCAAATCAAGTTAGCTGCTAGCTGAGTTGGTAATTTGAGCACACTCTCTCTTGTCTACTGAAGTGGGAAGTGGTGCTTCAGTCATGGGCCTCTCCATAGCTGCTTTCTGTGACCTTGGGATGAGGGGTTAGGAGCAGGGGAGAAAAACAGTATGGCTGGAAAATTGTCTGAATGGCTGGCTAACCCAACTGCTAAGTGCTGAAATATGCAGCATGTGCAGGATCTTCCAGAGATTTGAGCTGGAGAATTTGAAAACGCCAAAAGAGCACATTTGTTTTGGTTTGTTCTGTCTTCTTAATGTGAGCACCTCTGCTCAGTTATTTTTTTTTTTAATTTCCTGTATGAATTTTATCAATATTTTTGAATTTGCAGTTGTATCTACAAGGTCCATTATTTCATTATGCTTATAGTAAAGTATAGTAAAATTCTGTTTAAAAAAAATTAAATATATATTTAAAGTATTATTGGCTAAACAAACTATGAGAATGAAAGGACACAAAGGCCGTGATAATCTTTCAAACCAGCCTCTTAACATGCCCCTCTTTCCATTTCACTTTTCTGCAGTATGCAAATAGCTATTTTCTTGCTCTCAGTTAATGTTAATATTTTTGTAGTTGGAACTGAAATGCTAAATTAAATGTATTGTGGGAATGTTTTCATTAGGAGATAAATGGAAAACATCTGTTATTACAGGTATTTAATATGAAACCACTCCAAATAATAATTCCTTCACGAGAGGATCCAGACAGTCCAATTGTTGACTTGGATCTTCACCTTCCATTGCTGTGTTTCAAGCCAGAGCAGGTGTTGCAGGTAAAGCTAACAGATTTTTTTAAATGTATTAGAGATTGACAATGAGAGTAATTTCTGGTTTGAAAAAAATCAAAGATGTTTTAGTTATCCAAAAAACCGGAACAGTGTTAGTTCTGCGTAACAGAGATAAGGCACAATAAAATCCACTGTCTGCTAAGATATTTTGTTATTTTCTAACTAGGTTAAATTATGGCATATCGGTTTTATTTCACCTGCTAAATTTCTTAAACATGTATTTTAAAATATAAATTCTCAAGCTGATTGACAGATTTTAGTTTGAATTCTCATAAAATGCATTTTTACAAGATTCATAGAAATAATTTTCCTGTGTAAGAGAGGCACCTGTAGGATGGATTAGTAACACTGGTGGAAATGGTGTAGACAAGAAAATACAAAAAATCTATTTGCGAAATTATTTTTGGTGTTTCATAGAATAGTACAATAATTTTGTTTTGGAACATCCTTTGTAGGTTTCCTGATCCAATTCTTTGCTCAAACGCCACCTGTGAAGTGTGACCATGATCAGTATTATTACTGTTGCCACCTCCTCTTAAAAAGAAGAGATTGGAGAAGGCCTCTGTCCATAGTTGCTTGTGAACTTCCTTGGTCCTGAAAGCAGGCAATAGTGGCTTGTTTTCTGGACATGCCCTTTCTTCCACCAACATGGGCTTCTGCCCCTGTGTATGTGTTATGAGTAAAACTGTCTCAGATCCTAAATGGTCCTCTCAACTGGTGCATCTTGAGTATGGGATTTTATGTGTTAGCATCCCTACAAAATGTCTTGCATGTGCCATTACTCTTCTTGGCTTGAATTCATCCTACCTAACTTGAGGAATCTGAGTTTGGCACTTAGATGCCCTGCGTATCAGTGGAAAAAGCGAGCATGCCCAGATAGCTTCTGAAGCGCTCTGTGAAAGCACTGCTCTCCAGTGGCACTATAAGGAACATTACTAGTTAGAGTCTTGAACAGATATTTGTCTGAGATACCCAAAACCTAGATAATCTTTGTGTTCATCATCAAAACAACCAGGTTTGCTTACCCAGATGAAGACTATGATTTCTACAACCAGTTTACAATCTAGTACTGTGATAGAAAGGCGGCAGGTCTTAGTAATTCCAGCTAAATCCTGCCCTTGCTGATATTGGTGGCAAAACTCATTGACTCCCACTGACAAATTTTTTTCTTCTTTTCTGTTTTCTTAACAGAAAAGTTAGTTTGGTGTCGTTAAGTGGACATTATGTCAATTTGGATATGTGTAAGGTAGCTATTGAAAAACACAACTTGGGAGGCTGAGTTTTGCAAGGAGACAAAGTATTCATTCCTATCGTTTGTGTTCTAGATATAACTTCTCATAAACATTCAGCTTGTTGGTCTTTTCCAGGTTATGACCTGTATTTTGACTGAGCAGAGAATAGTTTTCTTCTCTTCTGATTGGGCTCTGCTGACGCTTGTTGCTGAATGCTTTATGTTGTACCTTCATCCTCTTCAGTGGCAGCACACTTTTGTGCCCATTCTGTCTCGTCAAATGCTAGATTTTGTGATGGCCCCAACATCGTTTCTTATGGGATGTCATATTGATCATTTTGAAGAAGTCAGCAAGGTATGGTTTTGGCTGCTACCACTCCACTCTTATTGCTCATTTTCAGAGCATTTTTTCCCTTAACTTCTTTCAGATGCATCTAGAAACTTGCTTTTGCTATTTTTCTGTGTGGGGAGTGAAGAAATTAAAAGTAATGAAGCTGTACTGATGTGACCACTGCTGTATTTTAAAAAAGCTTATTATTGTATCCCTTACTTTGCAGGATAATAGGATTTTTTGCGACTTCAGGTTTTATTTGGGGAAATTATTCTACTTGCATGTCTCTTGTATGTAGTTTATCTTCAGATCTGTGAGGTTATTTTTTGCTCAGAGTTGTGTGGGATTAAGTTGTTGCCTTTTCCAGGAATCTGGGCTAAGAATTGAGCACACATCTGAAACTACTCTTAATGATGCTGCTGTTGCTTGTGGTGGGATTATGTACTTTACAAAAAAGAGAAAGCAATGTAAAAGATATAATATCTTGGTTTTTCTGAGGGCTGTTTTTGTTGTCTTTTTTTCAGAATCTTAGTTAACTAAGCTTCTTTCAGGGGTTAACATTAATGTTGGTTACTCATAGATTTAAGAAAAAGCTTCACAGGGCAGGACTAATGTGAATATACTGTTTGAGAGTAGAACATAGGTTTTCTCTGGGTGTTTGAAGAGGAAAAATGTGTAAGTTTGTATTAGATGAATCCATCTGATTATTAGACAAAGTGAAACTGGTCCATCTAGTCCAGTCCAAAATGAGCAAAGAAAAAAAAAAAAGAAAAAAAAGATGTCACTATCAAAAATAGGTACAGATTAGAAACCACACTTTGGTATAATTGAAAAGATTTTATGTTTGTTAATATAGACTGTGTTGCAATCTCATCTTTAAGGTTATTAAAATTGCAGAGTGAGAGATCAGCATGGGCCTTACCTCTGTGTGAAGAGGCAAAGTGCTTTGAGATTAACACAAACACAGAAATACGCTACAGACAAACAATAGCACTGCAAGGACTGGAGTAAATCAGCTTTTAGGGAGCATCTTTGCCTACCTATTTATATGGTTTTGTTCATATTTTCCAATGTATACCTTTTCAAGAATAAGCTTAGAGATCCAATATTAATTTAATACTGTATGAAAAGCATATTGGGTTACAAATGTTTGTGTACAAAGATTAATATCTATTCATTTAATGACATTTTATTTTTCTTGAAAGTAGTTTTCTAGTTATCCATGTGATCTTCTGGTTGGGAGGGAAAAAAGTCATTAGTTTTCTGAGTTATCTTCTTGCTGAAATAATTCATTGCATGAAGACTTTATAAAGAAGTAATTGTTTTTTAATATACTTACTGTTATTCTATTTCCTTTTGTTAAAAGGAAACTGAAGACTTAATTCTAATCAATATAGATAATGGAGATATTACACATTCAAAAACAGCTGAAGAGAAGCCTGAAATTCCAGATGTTCCAGCACAAGCTGCAGAAACTTTCATAAAAAGGTGAAAAAACATTGAAGTTGTGTTTATCATAGCACACAAATCATGCTCAACCCTCTTTCTAAGCTTTTCTTTTGTATTAGTTACTGTATTATTTCATTTGTACAAACCCCACTGTATTTGATAAAGGCAAGTTGAAAACATCAATTAATAAATGCACAGGTGACTTTAAGAACTCATAAATGTTTATTTTGCAATACCTGGAATGCTTGTTTCTTTTTTTATTACTGATATGGATTATTGTCTGAACTTCAGTGTTTTTGACAGAATGCCCTGTCGGGTACTGGTAGGACTTTGAGGGTTCTTTTTTGCTTGCCAATGCTTGTGGCTCAATCTTGCACTTTCTAGCTCTAAGACACATGGAGCCTAAATGACCTTTTCTTCCACAGGTATGGAAGAATTGGCGTTAGGATGTAACTTGTTAATTTTCTTGTTTGTATAGAGTGGAGAGTCTTCAGCTGCATTATGACCTAGAGCTCTGCCATCTCCGAGCCGGCACAGATCTTGGTGAACTCCAAATGCGTAGAAGGGCTTGGCAGCAGAAGCTGAATACAGAAGTTCAGCAAATGACTTTGCAGTTAATTGTTAATATCTTCAGGTGAATAGTATTTTTATCTTCAGGATGTAGTATTTTTTTTTATAAGAGCATATGGCACTGGTAAAGACACATCCACTGTCACTGAAAGTACTCTTCTTTTTTTTTTTACTTTATAGATATTTTGTAAAGCTCTGAAGTTTTGTGAGGGAATTCGAGAAGGAGGTCCCGCTAGCTTGCTGAACTATCAATAATTAATTTATTTGGGTACATATGCATTGCTCAGACATCATAGATAAAGCTTCTAATTTGAACTTGCGTGTCTTTTGTCTGAAGATTGCAGGAGAAGAAGTGCAGTCCTTATATTTCATAATTAGGAAAAGCTTAAGGCTCAGTAGAGATACCAGTTTGTAACTGGACACAGTCTTGGTCACTCTTCTTAGAGAAAAATGAATTCAAAACCAGTGCAGGGTAGAAGAGCTGAAAGCAGAGTCAGGAGTTCAGAACACCTGGGCTTGTTTGGCTAACTGACCAAGTGCTGAGAACGGACAAGGTGTCTGGAGAGTGCAACCACATGAGAGTGAAGCGGGGAGAGAAGCTGTTAAACTCAAGCATACAGTGTTGGCAAAAGAAATGCTGGGTATTGGGTGTGGTTGGGCTTGATATTTTAATAATGATGTGGAGTGGGTTTTGTTTGTTTTGTTTTGTTTTTCTCTAGAAGGTCCAGCTATGCTAAATTTCCTTGTTCTTGTGTAATACGTTTATACCTACAGTCGCTTTATCTTATCAAGCCAGCATTCTGGTCATAAACGCTGCTATTGTTTGCTTGTATTTGGGTAGGGAATGGAAATATCCTAGGCAACTTGTACAAAACAGTGCAGCAAATGGGTGGCTGCTCTGCATATGCTTCATTTCTTTTTACATAGAAGTGAACATACTTGACTGTGAAAATGAAACTACCTACCTGGCATTTCTAAGGAATCTGATCATACGGACAGAGGTCTGCAGATGCTGTGGAGACAAACATCCCTGGCTATTTGTTGCAGCCTCTTGCTGGAGATGGTGCTCCCCTTTGGATCAGCTACCAAATTGTTCATGTGAAAGCTCCATAATGCTTTCAGTTAGAATGTGCTGGGTTAAATACCAGGTCTCTCTTAACCAGCTCACTTTTGTTGGGTCATCTTAGGAAGAGCCATACAGGTGACTGGGCCTCCCAGGAGGGCAGTCTTTCCTGCTAGATGGATGTGGAAACTGAAATGCATTTACAACCTGATATGCTGCCACTGTGGGATTTGGGGAATTTCAGTGTTTGACAACAATATGTTCCAGATAAAAATCCATTTTGCAGCTAAAAGCTTGAACTCCTTAATGCACTAAACACTTGGCTATAAAAAATGAGCAGATGCTTTGCTCTGTACAAGATAATGTTTTGAGAAGAGGTTGCTTCTTCTCTTCCTTTCTTTCTCCTTTCCTTCAAACTGCTTCTTTTTTTTTTTTCCAGCCCTGTTTCTCCTGTCTTCTAATGCTCTATCTACCAGTGTCCAGGAGTGAAAGAAAGTAAATCTCTGATACGGTTGTGCTGCCAGTTGCTACTGTCTTCAGTGAAGCACTGCAGTATTTGTGCGTGTGGAGGCTCCATGTTTAAGGCAAACAGTGCTAAGTTATGTAGAATTACTTAGAATTGTGTATTTCTGCTAAACATCTTTTTTCTGTATGGCTTGTTAATAGCTTTTATCACTGTTCTGTGAAAGACAAGTGACGTGTAGACCTGTCCTCCGTATGTTTGTGAGACCATTTTTGTTCTTGCACTCAAGTTTTGCCTCACCAACTTCTTTTTCTTAATTAATTTATTTTCATAGGAATTTTTTATTTGTCAGTGCCTGGTGTGAGTAGATGAAGTAAGATGTAATAATAAAAGAGCCCTGATCTAAGCTACTTGCACATATCTGTCTTAATTTATAATTTCCTACTCACAGTCTTCAGAGCATAGCTTTTTTTTTCTGGAAAAACTCCCACTTTCTGTCTGACCTTCAGGGCACACGAATTTCTAGTGATGGTTGGTTTTCCAGGGGTAGTGCTTCTGCTGCCTGCTGTGAGTATGCATATACTAAAATATGCATCAGTTCTTTATCTTGCTTTCTCTTATATTTCTGTAGTTTTGTCTCTTTAACACAATTGTCAGTTTTTGCTGCTTTATGAGCAGAGTTTGAGAGTGCAGCAAAAGATTACATGACCTATTCTATTTCACGTGTATGTTACAGATGCAATGTGTCAGATCTCATCTTTGTATCTGCTTGTGTGGATAGAGACACTTTCTTTTTAGTGCTCCAGGTGGGTTGTATGGGATTCAGGAGCCATGTATGTAAATGTAATTCCAGGATTGGAGCCAAAGTTATGATTTAAACAGAGATTCTCACCAGTGAGTTACTAAAATTGATCTCACAGACTCTAGGTGAATTAGCTGATTTGAAATGGCAGTAGCATCAGGTAGCTGCCTTCTTGGAAGAATTTGTATTCTTTTTCTGTGATTCAGTAACTGACTTGCTCATTAAAACTGAGTTTGTCTTCTGATACTGCAGTGTCTTTCTTTCTATTTTGCCATTTTATGCTGCAGCATATTTTTAGTAGTATCAGTGGGCTGCTACTGCAAAAGTGCAACTTGCTTAGAAATCTCCAAACATATTTACCTATTTCTTTATTTTTGTCTCCAGGGAGGTAAAAGACCATCTAAATTATGAACATAGAGTGTTTAACAGTGAAGAATTTCTGAAGACAAGGGTGATTGGAGACCAGCCATTTTACAAAAAGGTGAATTCCGTGTTAAATATGTTGTGATTCTCTATTATTAATCTTAGCCTTGTACAGTGTTCTAGGAGAACTTGGTATTGACACAGAAAGCTGAAAACCGAAGTTATAAACTCTTGTGAGGTTGTTTTAAGTGTCATGATGATTAACCAAATAGAAAGTTCAGTTTAGTTAAACGAGAAAACAATTCTTTGGAAAACAGTTTCCCTGAATTGGGGGCGTCTGGGGTTAAAACCTAGTTCCTGATGGAATGTGAGATATTTTTCCTGCACTGTATGATGCAATTTGCATAGTAGTTTCTAACAGATACTTGATTAGAATAATTAAGAAGCTGCTTAATAAACTGTAAGATGTGCTGTTGTTTAAGCTTCTCAAAAGTAAAATACTATTGTGTCTTCATTTCTTCTGATGAAGATACAGCTTGTTTAGAAAACCTGTGGGTACAAACAAAGGTTGAACAGGGAAGAGAAAGTGCATCTGCCATTTTACATTTGCTTTAATTATGCTCCAGGGATCCATTTATAGGAAATGTTCAGATTAGGATTTCGAAGGAATAGAAGTAATTAAAAAAAGTTTCAGTAACTGTTTCTAATACTGTAAATGAAAGAGAGGCAATTTTATGAATTGAAATGTAAAAATAGTTTAAAATTCAGATGTGCACGTTTAAGAAGAGTTTTGAGCAGTTGACTCAAATACTAAATAACAGTGAGAGGCTTGCTTTCAAGTAAATCTTAGAAGATGACACAGTATGGTGTAGTTACCACTGGTATCTAGAATTCTCTGAAGAGGACTCTTAAAACCCCTTAGAAAGGACTGTCAGTTCCTGCAGCTTGTCATCGCCTGTGTATACAATTGTCAACAAAACGTGCCACCTACTGGTCAAATACAGTCAGAAATCTTAGTCCTTCCGTAGAGGCCATTTTATGGGGTGTTCTCAAATGGATTGCTAAGAGGCATCTTGAACGAGAATGACCTGTTTGTTAGTGAAATATTTCCATTAATATGAAAGCACTGAAATTAGTTACGATTCTTTCCCGTTTACGTTGAAAGGTACAATTGTCTTTAAGTTTGTAAAGGCTGGAAGTTGTGTAAACAAAGACAGGATTCCTGGTATTACAATACTGTTTCTTGATGAAGTTTGCATTTGATTCAATTAACAGATTAGTTTCCTGAGTTATTTCAATGATTAGTTTTCTCAATGGTTTATTTCAAACATCTTGTTTTAATCTACAGTGGTGGGAGATGGTAGCTTTCCACTCTTTCTAGTTCACACTTGATATTTTTTATGGAGTCCATTATCCTAAAAGTAGCAGTTTGACCTTTCAGAAGTCATTTGATGACACCATGATAATTACATAATCAGGAAACAATATGGGGGCTTACCAGAAGATGACTCAATTGTCTTTTCATTTTGATGGTATAATGTTAATTTGGAATGCCACAAACCTCTTCTGCAAGCCATAGACAGTATTGTCAGCACTTAGTTATAGGCAGAAAATACACTGTTAAACTTGTATTGTTGTAGCTACAACTCTGTTTTGCTCAGTATTTCCGTTTTTCAGTTTGGAGGGTGGCCTGAGGTTACTGTTTGCCACTAAACAGATACCATCAAAGTTCAAAAGGTGAAGGGAAACTGATTTGATTTTCTGCTGTTGAAGCTTTCAAGTATTTTTGGTTACATGATTGCTAAATTGGAAGTTCTCAGCTTTGCATGTGTAAAGGTAACAAAAATGAGCAAATCTTGCTAATAAAAATGTAATTTGTAAATGACCCACAGTTAACCAGTTTGTGTCTCACAGGTTTTAGAGACCTACATGTTTCACTCTTTTCTTAAAGCCCGTCTGAACAGAAAGATGGATGCCTTTGCTAGGCTTGAGCTGAGTACCCAGTCTGAAGAGGATAGGTAAAGTTTTGTCATTTCTTATTCTGGTTTTGAGTCTTCTGTTGATTATCTGTGATAAAAGCCCTTTTAACTCTGTTGGTAAGAGATTAGGTCATCTGTAAGTAAGATTATGACTAACTGATAGGCCACATTACTAAGATTACTGCAGAAGGGTGATATGAACATGTCCAGCCATGGCTGTTGAAGTTGTAAATTGGTTCTGTAATTGTAATTTAATATTATTGTATACAAAAAGATAAAACCAAGTGGTAATTTAGAGTGTGCAAACTGAATTTTAAAACTAGTTATATTATTTTTATTTTTCTCAGATTAAACTTGATGTTTCATACCCCAAGAAGGCTGACTATAGAGAAAATGGCTTCCAAACGATTTAATCACCAGTGCATTAACAGGCGGATGGTGATCAGCATGCCCAATCTGCAAGATATCAAACTGCCAGAGGGCCCGATGAGGAATTCCTCCCTTCGAAGGGTAGAAACAGGCATTGGTAAGGGAGAGGTGTGCTGAACAAATGCAGGGTCTTTTGGCTTTATGGATGACATTACTGAATGATTTTCACAGAAACACTGCCAGATGCTGGAAAGAAATGATAAGCAGAGTCATTTTGAGCTGGGAGCTGTCTGTGTTTCTCCTTGCATGTTAAATCAGTCTGAAGCCTGCTGCAAGTTTTGCTGTACCACAGAAGACTGATTGGTCATAATAGAATTGACACTGGAGAGTTGCTTCCTTAACCATGTTGAGTCCTCACAGAATCCTAGAATCACAGAATCATCTAGACCAGAAAAGACCTCAGAGATCATCAAGTCCTGCCATTTTGCCCACTCTACCAAGTCTGACACCCAGTTTATGTCCAGTTCTCTTCAACCCTTAAACACTGGCTTAGGCTTATCAGTCTTTGTTATAACTAAGACAGTAAAGAAACTGCATGTTTGGTTTATTTTTTTTCCTTTGTTGTTTGTTGTTGTTTTGGTTTTTGTCATTGTTTTATTTCAGCATTGGTTTGGGGGTTTTTGTTGTTTGTTGTTCTTTCCTATAATTGATATTAACAGGTTAGGGAATATTCTGATAAAGATAATGGACATAGAAATACGTTTATGTCTCTAGCACAGCTGTATTCTCAGATGAATTTCATGTGATACAATTATTTGTTACTGGGATGGGCATTCTCTTTGTTTTGTGTAGTACAGTAGTGTTGCATGTAGGTTAGAAAGATACTCTCACTTTTACTCGCTGTTTATACTAATCAATCTACTTTTCTTTTTTATTATTTTTAGCTGTAAAAATGCCCTCCAAATCAATCAGTACATTCAAAATCCCAGAAATACACTTTCCTCTGATCTTCCAGTGTGTTCACTCCTACTATGCAGACTTCTTCAACCATCTCAGCAAAGCTATAAATACTTTACCACCTGATAACTCAGCATTGCTGGCAAGGTACTTCTACCTCCGGGGACTTATTAGCTTGATGCAAGGGAAGCTACTAAATGCACTTTCTGACTTTCAGAACCTAGATAAAACAGACTTAAGGATTTTCCCTACTGATCTTGTAAGAAAAATTGTGGAAACCATGCCTCCTTCTGAGCGTTTGCAGGCAGACCGCAAACCTGAGCTGAAGAAGTTGATAAGTCGAGTGATGGAAAAACAACGAGAAGTCTTGAAAATAGATGACCATGTGAAGAATTTTGCGTTGCCAAAAACACACATGCAGCTGGATGATTTTGTGAAGAGAATCCAGGAATCTGGGATTGTCAGAGATATAGACACTATACATCGGTTATTTGATGCCCTGACAGTAGGTGAGTATAAGATATGTTTTAAGTGACCTTCTTCATTGTGCAATCACAATTGCAAACTGTTTTTATTTTAATGAAGAAAAATGAAATTTTTTGTCTCTGGTTGTTTTTCTTTTTTTTTTTTTTAACTTTTTAGGACATCAGAAACAAATTGATCCTGAAACATTCAGAGATTTCTACAACTACTGGAAAGAAACCGAGGCAGAAGCTCAAGAGGTGAATCTGCCTCCAACAGTAATAGAGCATCTGGATAAAAATGAATGTGTTTACAAGTTATCTTGCTCAGTTAAAACTAATTATGGTGTAGGAAAAATAGCTCTGACCCAAAAACGTTTGTTCCTTTTGACTGAAGGAGGACGTCCTGGCTATGTCCAGATTGCTGCTTTCAGGGATATAGAGGTGAGCATCCAGGCACTGCTTGTTCTCTTGCCTACCTACAAGTATAGGCCCTGTTCCATTTTGCAGAAAGACCTGTCTGTCAAAGTTTCAGTAGGGACTGTAGGAAGCACCTCTGAAGTCAGCAATTCATGAGTGATTAGATAACATTCTGGGTCTTTGTACAGGAATATGGGAAGTGCAGCGCATGGGATATAGAGCTAGAAGAGTTTAATTACGTAAGTATTAAGTGGACTTATTTGACTGTGGTGTCAGAAGCCACCTTGTATCCACTGTAGAGCGAAGTCTCTAGGATGTTATTTGGAACTTATATTCTCATAAACAAATCTCTGCTTAACGCTCTGTATGAACAACTGGAATAATTGGTAGTGGTTAGATAATATTGCCCTCCAGGGTGAGTGCTGCACCTTATCTGTGATTACAGGGCACATCCTCCTTGTTTTCTTTTTTTCCAGGATGTTAAGAGCACGACTGTAGCTTTCCTGCTTTTGAGAATACCTACTCTGAGGATTAAAACATTATCTAAAAAAGAAATCTTTGAAGCTAACCTCAAAACTGAGTGTGATCTCTGGTACCTGATAGTGAAAGAAATGTGGGCTGGAAAGAAAATGGCTGATGATCACAAGGTATAAACATGGGAATTTCTAACCAAAAACTGCATGAAATGTATGCTTTCTGTCTCTGTCCTGAATAATATCATGCATCAATCTTAGAATTTCTGTTTCAGCAAACAATGGCTAAGTAGTAATAAAGTAATAAACTTCTTTTGTTGCGGTTACTTCTAAATATAACACTTCTGGAATAATTAAAAAAAGAAAAAAGATTTTTTTTTTCTCATCCATTAGCATGGAACTTTTAATTTAGTCACCAGTTCTGCAAAACAGCTTCTGAAGTTTACAACATATGAGAATAGTGAGCCAAACTAACAGAAAATTTTCTCCACCTTGCTTCAACATATGATGTGTAGAAAGAGTTTTGTCATACTGGAACCCTGATGACTATAGATCCTTTCAGAGAATAGGAAAAATGTTTTCTGCCAAAGAAACCCTGAGAAAAAGGATCATACAAGCAGAGTTTTAATTTTTCATGACTGCTGAATGTGATAGAGCAAATGTAGCTTGATGATCCTTCATGTAGTATTTGAATTATTTTAGCCAAGATGAGGCTCAGTGTGTACTTTCCTCCTGTGAAGATGAAGCCAACCTGAAAATGGGGATCCATCCTGTGTCTGATGCATGTTTTCCATCAGTGCCATTCATGTGGTTTCATTAGCACATCCTGTATAAACAATGTGCCAAATCTGAGCTATTCTTTCAGTGTAATGAATTAACACTGGCTCCTGGCTCCCTGCTCCATGGCCTTGCTTGGGAGGGGAACGTAGGATGTGGGAGTGGGATTTGACAGCAAGAAGCATGAATTGTGCTGCAGAGCAGTAGCTGACTAGTCTGTGTGTTAAGCATGACATGCTGTGATCGTTGAACATGGGGACTTGTAAGAATAATAAGCATTAGATAAAACTACAGTAAAACTTTTGTCTTTAGGATCCTCAGTATATTCAGCAAGCACTGACAAATGTTCTCCTGATGGATGCTGTGGTTGGCGCCCTGCAGTCCTCCAAAGCCATATATGCAGCCTCTAAACTGTCTTATTTTGACAGGATGAAAAATGAAGGTCAGTCACATAGCAAGGCTGCCAAGCGTGCTGTTGTTGCATGATCTGTCTTGGTTCTTTCTGTGTATCTTCTGGTTTTCAAACTGATTATCTCTGGAAATAAAAAAGATGTTAAACTGATTTCACTTTCACAGGCATAGTTTATTAAACAGTATTAACAGAAAACTTAGGGTTGTGGGGTTTTTTACATCTGTGCACCAGAACATTGGCTGGGGTGTCTGTCACCATGTTGGGTGCTGTGGTTTTGTTGTGCTTGTTTTGACTTCTTGGCTGCTGTATGCATGCTTCTGCTACCAGAACTGCGTGCTTCTGCTACCACAATTCATACAAATAGTGTTTGAGCTTTTGTAGTCAGTTAAGGTTAAAGGGAAGGAAGTGAGAAATGTGAATTAATGGTGCAGAACTATTATTTCATAAGAAATATAGCCCTATTTTAGGCTGATCTGTGCACTTCATGACCTTTTTCAAAATCAATTTTAGTGCCAATGATGGTCCCCAAAACAACTTCAGAGACATTAAAGCACAAGATCAACCCCTCAGCTGGTGAGACATTTCCACAGGCAATAGATGTCTTGCTTTATACACCAGGTAAGGTGATGCATTACTCTCTTTACATTAGCTCAACCTTAATTAGCCCATAAAGCATGTTATCTCACAACACCCGGTGTTATGACTGCCTGATTTTGTTCACATTCTGACATGCTTTCGTTGTGAGTTGAATACTAAAATAGGAGATCATTAAAGAGGAACAGTAACATTGCATATTAAGATACTCCAAGGCGTAGCTTTCACAGTCTTTATTTGTCTTCCTCTGTGTGAGTGCTTTATAATAGACTTCAATTATATGTTAATGTGCTGACTTCCCATTAAGACTTCTACCTCATTTTATTGAGCAGAGTGGATGAATCATGCTCCACCATGAACCAGTGTTCTTTTATTTTTTTAAATTTATTTTTCAGTAGAGTCATACTGGGGTGTTTGAACCACGGTGCAGGGAAGGGTACCACCCCTTGAAATCCCAGCCAGACCTGTATGCCTGTGGCTCTCATTTTATAGTATCTGATCAAATGTACTACTCATCAGGTGTAATTTAAATCTGTCCCTGAAGAAAGCTTTTGTGAGCTTTTCTGTGGTGTGGCACACTTGTACCGGATGAATTTAAAAGCATTGGGGGGAAAAAAAAGTTAACTTCACGCCTATTGTACAAAGTTCTTAGGTAGCAGATACGTTTGTTCTGGAAGTTCCTAACTCAACTTCACAACCTTACTAGTCACAGAATGGTTTCACAGAATGGTAGGACTCAGAAGGGTCCTCTGAATATCATCTAGTGTAATCCCCTTGCTTCTGATATAAATTCATATGTGATTCCTACTATTTGGACAGTTTGAGACAGAAAAGGAAAATTAGTGGAATTCTGAAGTTAAAGTGGGTGGGAGCAGCTCTGTGTGTGGTGGGAGTGGTGGTGAGTTCAGTGGTGGTTTTCACAGATTCACAGAATGATAGGAGTTGGAAGGGACTTATGGAGGTCATTTGATCCAACCTCCCCACCAGAGCAGGTTCATCTACAGCAGGTTTCACAGGATGGTGTCTAGGTGGGTTTTGAATAACTCCAGAGACTGAGACTCTACCATCTGTCTGGCCAGCCTGTTCCAGCATTCTACCACCCTCAAAGTAAAAAGTTCCTCCTTATGCTTAGGTGGAACTTTCTGTGTTCAAGTTTGTGCTGTTTACTTCTTGTCCTGTCACTGGGCACCACTGAAAACAGACTGGTGACATGCTCCTGACACCCTTCATTTAAATGTTTATATAAGCATTGATAAGGTCCCTGCTCAGTCTTCTCCAGGCTAAAAAGCCCCAAGTCTCTCAGCATTTCTTCATAAGAGAGATGTTCTAGTTCCCTAATCATCCGTGTGGCCCTTTGCTGTACCCTCTCAAACAGTTTCCCGTCCTTGAAATGGGAAGCCCAGAACTGGACACAGTACTCCAGATGAGGCCTCACCAGGATAGAATAGAAGGGAAGGAGAACTTCCCTTGACCTGCTCACCACATTCTTCTTTTCTTCCTTTGTAGTATGAGGCTTTTGAGTGGAGCTCTGATGGAGAAAATAAAATGACTGGATTTTTCAGTTGTATTTTATAGGGCTTAAAAGCCTTCCTGGGATCCCAGTTAGCTAAGTACTTAGCCATCAATGAAAAAGATTATCTATGCTCTGAATTACTTTGAAGTGTAAAGTGAAATCATCAGGTGAGCTCAAATTCATTGTGAAAACTGTGTCCTTCTTTAACTGGTGATACAAGCTTCAGAACACAGATGTTTTTTCGGAAAGCTGCTTTCCTAATCATGGTTTTCCTACACATCTCCAAAAGTGATTTTTTTTTTTTTTTATCTTTTATCTCTCTCATCTTATGTTCTTCATTTCTAGGGCATCTTGACCCTTCAGAAAGACCTGGCAATGCTCATCCAAAACTGTGGTGTGCTTTAAATGAGGGGAAAGTAGTGGTTTTTGATGCATCTACCTGGTCTATTCAACAACACTGCTTCAAAATAGGTCGCTCTAAACTGGTAAGACTGACACACGTCACAAATGCTACTTTAGTTTGGTGGCTTTGTTGCTACAGCCTCTATGACCCTGAATTGGTCGTTCCTTAAAAGTTGTAGAAAGACACTTGAGTTGTTTGGGCTTCAGTTAACTTGGAGAAATGCAGATTTTAGAGAAAGGGAAGGAGTAAGAATGATTCATAATGAAACAAGTAAAATCATGAGAAGTGATGGAGTGGATATTGGGAGAGCCTGCTGGCCTAGTGCCCTGGGTTCTTGGGGCAGGAAGGTAGGTTGGAAATAAGAAGATCAATATAAAGAGAAGTTGAGAGGAAAGGTGTAAAGAAACCAGGTGGATGGTATTGAAGAGAAGTAATGCTCTAAAAGATCACTCAACCATCAGGTTAGTGAGAGTCGCTTGTGAAAGACCACCGGAAAAGAGTAGGTCTCTCAGTGAAAGGGGAAGCTGAACTAGAGCTGCAGGCTGAGTGAGAAACTCACAGGAAAGGGGATTGGATGGGCTCCTTGTATGAGAGCTGAGAAACACTGTTGTGGGTGAGTGTGGGAGAGAGTCAGAAAGGGAGAAGTAAAGCTGGTGGTGAAGAGCTGGGTGGAAGGAAGATAGAAATCCAGGAGAGGGGCTGGTTACTGACCTATTCTAAAGAGGATTAAAAAGAGCAAGAAAGTTTGAAACTGATAGAACTCAGGAGGGAAAGAATACTGGGTTTCTGAATGAGGGAAGGACTTTCCAGAGGTGGTAGAGGAGAAGACAATATTTTCTGACCCTACTAACTGAAGCAGGAAGTGTGTTTTTATCAGACTGTTAGGGTGGTTTCCAATCCAGAAGAGATTTGCCCTGATGCCCTTGGTAATCTTTACATGGTTTGGGCCAGGAAACATGACTCTAAGTCAGTTACCAAGATAGATCACTAATCCTATTTACTGAAGAATGAACTCTCTCATTACTTCCAGAGCAGATCAAAGGACAGAATACTGTAGTGCTGAGTCTTGATCTGTTACTGGAATCACCAGAAAACTGTGGCATCTTCATAGAGCCTCATTCCATGTTACATTAAAGAGTGGATTTTTCTTCTAGATTTTAAGTAGTCCTGCCTTTTCTCCCCAGATGTGTATGGTCATGGTAGAACTGAGTCAAGTGTGGATTGGTTCTCAAGACTCCATTATTTATATAATCAACACCCACAGTATGTCTTGTAATAAGCAACTGAATGATCATCGTTCTGATGTTACAGACATCATTGTGGAGAAGAAGAATGGAATACCCAGGTACATTTAATTACAATGTTCTATTCTTGAAAGTAAATAAATGAGCAAATGTGAAGGATGTCTGTACCACCAGAAGAATCATGTAGAAAGCCATTTTATGTAGCTAAAACATCACCAGCCTGGAGGCTTTGGGCATCAGTGAATAGAGGACTAATTAAAGATCCAAATGATAGCATTGTGCTTTAATTATTTGACTGAAACAAAAGCAAAAGGTTAACTTGTGCTCACGTAAAGGAGCCCATACAGGAAACCAGTGACTGATTTTCGTAGATGTTGGAAAGAATTTATTGTTTTAAATGGGGGGGCACAGAAGAGAGGGCCTTTGTCCTGCTAACATAAGCCTTCATTTAGCCCATTTTTGTAGCTCTCATATTGTATATGGTAACTAAGAATTTTCTTTTCAAAGAAAGAGCATTATGTTCTTTGGAACAAAGAGGACAAAGAAACACTTTTTTGGATGAGGATGAGAGCAGCCAGGAACTGGCAGCACCCAGTGACGAATCAGTGCAGATGCAGTTTAAAGACCACTTCATTTTTGTTTTGGGCACATCATCGACTAGATGTTTACAGCACACTTCTGGATATGTCCTGCCTGTTTGTAAAAGAAAGAATACAGTTATTGTTTTGTTCAGGCAAAATGATTTTGATCTTTTGGTACAACTGGGAAGAATGTTGGCTGGAGACCCTAACCTGCTGTTTTCCCATGGGAGCTGTAACTCTCAGGCCAGACCAGACATCAGCCATAGCTCTGCCAGTGGTGCAGCAGGCTTAACTGGGTTTCAGGTAGAGTTTGTTTAGGTGTTAGGAACATTCTGAAAAAGATTTTCTCACCTGAAGACAACAGATGTTAAAGATAAAAAAAAACAAAAATCAAAGGAATAGTATAATTTGTTTGCTCAGGTGCAGTAGCAAAGAAAAACAAATTTGAAACTTTTTGTCCTAACTTGAGAGAAAATCCAACAGGCAACGACATTCAGGGAATGTTGTGCTTAAGTTCTCATGCATGGTATAATGTAGTTCCTTTAGGTCTGAGTTAGCCTGCAGTTCTTCCAGTGATGCAGAGCTGGTAAAGTATAATCTTAAGAAGAAGACAAAATCTGTACTAGGATGCTTTGGTTCCAGTAGTTTGAAGCTTAGATCGCTGGCTGCAACCCAGAGCTGCTGGTTGCTTAAACGTGCTTTCAGTAGTCTACAGCCAGGTACCTAGAATACAACGAGGGGAGGAAAGGAAGTTTAGGTCATTCCTTAGGCATTGTGCTGGGCACAGGATGGACATGCTCCTGCCCACTGAAGACTCTGGTCACCTTGTTTAAAAGAACTGGACAAGTCTAATGCTTTGCTATTTAATAATGAGCGATTTTGGCCTTGATGCCTTTTGGAATTCAATCCATTTTCTGATGGAAATGGTTACTGTGCTTTACTCTTCCAGTCTTTAAAAACGAAGAATGTTAACTTGGCTTACTGTAAAGTTGGTTATTTTGCAAGTAATTTTCTTCCAGTTCAGAACAAAGTGCATACACAGAATGTAAAGTTCCCTATTGTTGTTTTTCACCAATCTGTACCAACAGTGAAGCATACTCAAGCAGTTTAGACGGAACAGTGATTGCTTGGAACATCAGCACTCTGAAAGTTAACCAGGTCTTTCAGCTGCCCTGCCAGAATCTCACTTCTATCAAACTTCATAATGACCAGCTGTGGTGCTGTAAGTTTATTCCTCAAATAATTAAAAAGAATAAATTACACCTTCACATAATATCCTGTTTTATTAGACAGAACTATACATTAATCTCAAACTCATGTGTACATGATGTTCTTCTGCCATTCTCCACTTAGTCTGCTTAAGTGGCCTTCTGTAGGAAATCTTCCAAAACACTTACATAGATGGCTAGCTTGTGTCACCCCTGGAGCTATGGTGCCTGCTGAAGGGTGGCTGGACTTTATTTGTCTGACCTCCTGGGATGGTACCTGTAAATTGAAATGAAAAACTTTGAGAAACAAAAAACTTCTAAAGTCTGTAGGGACAAAAGCAGTTACAATCACATGTGTTTCAGCTCACTTTTTATGGTATTGGTCTGACCTGGTAACCCCCACACTTGCATTTTGGCTACTTCTAGGAATTTGTCCTCCCCTCTGCAGAAGTTTATATGAATAAGGTAAAGCTTCATGCTAGGGTAAAGGAAGTTATTTCATAAATGGTGACCAATTCAAGAACGCTGCAGTGATTCCCAGTGCTGCTGTATAAAAGAGCCTGGATCCAAACATATCTTAACAAAATGGTAGCTAAAGCCTTGAAAATTCCTGGTCCAGCTGTGGGCAGTTTTGCTGCTGCAATTGCTGTGGTGGGGTAAGGATTCAGCCCTGTTAACTTGTCTCAGTTCTGTAGGTGAAAATATTTTGTACTTGAAAACCTAAGTATAGCGTGTCTTAATTTTAAGGAGTTTGTTTCTTCTCCTCTCATTTTTGGAGTCTGAACTGCCAGGTATGTGCATTGCAGAATAGCAGCCAGTGTCTGGAGAAAGAACAGATCTACAAAACAGATACTGTGAAAAACAGGAAGAAGTATCTCAAAAATTTAACTGCTGAGAAACAAGACAGTTGTTAAAAGTATCCATTTTATTTTGCCCTTTTTCTCCATGGCATATAGAGATGGAGGAAGTAGGCACTTCTGTTGCTAATTGCTTCTCTTTAATATTGAAGGTACTGGAAGTTGCATACTTGTAGTGTCAACGCATGAATTTCGACTACAGATGAAAATTGAGCATCACCTGAAGGATGTGTGTTCTTATTTCCTCTGCTTCCAACTCTTTCCTGAGGTATTAAATTTAAACTGCTAATAGAGTTTAAAGGAAGTACAACTGAGGCATTGCAAGCCATAGTTACTTAACTGCAGTATGCTTCCTGTCAGCAGTGCTCATGTGAAACATCTTTCTGTGCTTTAGAGAGATGAAGTGTGGGCATCCTACTCAGGGAGTAGTGACCTGTATGTTTGGAACACCAAAGACTTTTCAAGTACACCCCAAAAGATTCATCTTCAAGATTGCTCTCAGATTACTTGTATGATAAAAGTTAAAAACCAGGTGAGAGACGTTTGCATTGTTTTTACCTGTTGTGGAGTTCTTTACTAAAGTTTTGTTTGTTTGCAGCTCTGGTGAGCCTGCCATTAGTTACTTTACTGGGTGTTTGCATAGGTATTGATTCCTCTTTGAAATCAGAGAACCTAATGACCAGCACAGTGTTGCAGTTACACACCAAAATGCATCTCAAGCCAAAAGCCTCTGCAGTAATTTAATGCCTGGTGACTTCTATTAGCCACTGACATTTTTGGGAAACCATAGAAATGGAAAGTTTAGATCCCTCAGTATTTAATCTCGGGGCTGCTAAGACTAAGCCTTGGAAAAGGTTAATAGACAAACAATAAATGCCAATTAGCTGGCTTGTTTTTGTAGATGACCTTTTTCTTCTTTAGTTACCTCATTCCTAACTCAGCAGAGATGAAAGGAACCAACAGTTTCCTACCATAGCACCTTGTGTCTCTGTCATTGCTGGCCTCATGCTGTGTACCAGATCTTTCTGCATGATACCAGAATGACTGTAGTTGTGATACCACATGGACAGGCTTAGGGTTAATTTACAAATAAATAGCTAATATACATCTATTGCGAAGGCAGCTTCCTCAGGCTTTCTCAGATTTTCCCTCCTTTGTTCCTCAAAAATGACATTTTCCATGAAATGCTCATGAAATAGGAAAGCTTTCTGTGTATTCAGCTCTTGGTTAGATTTGTGAACTAAGATTGAAAAACCTTTTAAGATGTCCTTCCCTATAGTGGAGATGGATGTGGAGGGGAATATAGTAACAAAAGATGAGGATAAGGCAGAGGTAGTTAACACCTTCTTTGCCTCAGTCTTCAATAGTGGGACAGGCTGTCTTCAGGACAACTGGCCTCATGAACTGGCAGATGGATCCAGGGACCAGTATGGTCCCCCTGTGATCCAGGAGGAAGCAGTAAGGGACCTGCTGACCCGCTTGGATCCTCAGAAGTCCATGGGACCTGATGGGATCCATCCTAGGGTGCTGAGAGAGCTGGCAGATGAGCTGGCCAAGCCACTGACCATCATTTATCAGCAGTCCTGGCTCACAGGAGAGGTTCCTGATGACTGGAGGCTGGCCAAGGTGATGCCCATCCACAAAAAGGGCCTGAAAGAGGAACCAGGAAATTACAGACCTGTCAGCCTGACCTCGGTGCCAGGCAAGGTTATGGAACAGGTCATCTTGAGTGCAATCACACAGAACCTACAGGATGGCCAAGGGATCAGGCCCAGCCAGCATGGATTCAGGAGGGGCAGGTCCTGCCTGACCAACCTGATCTGCTTTTATGATCAGGTTACCTGCCTGGTGAATGCAGGGAAGGCTGTGGATGTAGTCTGCCTGGACTTCATCTGCCACAAGAAGCTCCTGGCAAAGCTGGCAGCTCGTGGCTTGGACAAATTCACTCTGAAATGGGTCAAGAACTGGCTGGAGGGCTGGGCCCAGAGAGTAGTGGTGAATGGTGCCACATCCAGCTGGAGGCCAGTCACTAGTGGTGTCCCCCAGGGATCAGTGCTGGGCCCCATCCTGTTCAATATCTTTATTGATGATCTGAATGACAGAATTGAGTCCATCATCAGTAAGTTTCCAGATCAGATGACACCAAATTAGGAACAGGTGTTGATCTGTTGGAGGGTAGAAGGGCCCTGCAGAGGGACCTTGACCGGCTGGATGGATGGGCAGAGGCCAATGGGATGATATTTAACGAGGCTAAGAGCAGGGTTCTACACTTTGGCTACAACAACCCCAAGCAGTGCTACAGGCTGGGGACAGAGTGGCTGGAGAGCAGCCAGGCAGAGAGGGACCTGGGGGTGCTGGTTGATAGTAGCTGAACATGAGCCAGCAGTGTGCCCAGGTGGCCAGGAAAGCCAATGGCATCCTGGCCTGTATCAGGAATTATATAGCCAGCAGGACAAGGGAGGTTATTCTTCCCTTGTACTCAGCTCTGGTCAGGTCACACCTTGAGTACTGTGTCCAGTTCTGGGCTCCTCAGTCCAAGAGAGATGTTGAGGTACTGGAACATGTCCAGAAAAGGGCGATGAGGCTGGTGAGGGGCCTGGAACACAAACCCTGTGAGGAGAGGCTGAGGGAGCAGGGGGTGTTTAGCCTGGAGAAGAGGAGGCTCAGGGGTGACCTACCTGAGGGGGGGTTGTAGCCAGGAGGGGGTTGGTCTCTTCTCCCAGTCAACCAGCAGCAGAACAAGAGGACACAGTCTCAAGTTGTGCCAGGGGACGTATAGGCTGGATGTTAGGAGGAAGTTCTTCACAGAGAGAGTGATTGCCCATTGGAGTGTGCTGCCCAGGGAGGTGGTGGAGTTGCCATCGCTGGAGATGTTCAAGAGGAGACTGGATGAGGCACTTGGTGCCATGGTCTAGTTGATTGCTCAGGTCTGGGTGATTGGTTGGACTGGATGATCTTGGAGGTCTCTTCCAACCTGGTTGATTCTATGATTCTATGATTTAACCTCTGTTCTAAGGGAGATAGAGGGTTGTTTGGAAAACCCCAACGCACTAAACTCTTTTGTTCTACTTAAGAACTTTGTTACTTTTCTCTCCCGCTTACTCCTCATTCAACTTTGCCTTAACTAACATTGTAGTCCCACTCATTGATACAAAAGGAACAACTGGACAATATCCCTGTGTGATCCATCTCCTGAACCTGAGCATGGAGTCTGCTCTGTTTCAGCCTGCCAACAGCTCAGCAGCCTTGGTTGTCCGAGGAGGAATCTGTAGCCTGCTGTAGTAGCTGGAGCACACATACTCCTGTTCTACACAGCATTACAGATACTGAGAATGAATTTGCAGCCCAACACTGTTATTGGAGGCTAACGACAGTGGTAGGGCTGTTGCCACAGGCTTGCTTTTAAGTGCTAGAATTAAAAACAAGCTATTGTTTGTCTTTAAGAAACCTGAGTGCCACATTGTGCAGTTGGTTTTATGTGAAGTGGGATGATTCTGGCAAGCACTGCTGACATGTAACACAGAGTACTTACCCTCTGCTAAGCTATGCACTAGAGGACCACAGCTGTGTTCTGTGCTGGACCATATGTATCTGACCCCATGTCCTGCCTCTAATGGTGGTGGTGATGGCAGTGCTGTGCAGGGGGAGCCTGTTAAATTGGCCTATAGCTGCAGTCCATTTGCCTTAAGCTCCTTCCCTGTCCATGGTTCTTCTTTAGGGGTAGTAAACTCTGTCCTTCGTTATCTATTTTTGGATCCAGGCTCTCTGGACCCGATTTAATTTTGAACTTACTGGTGCCATAGTTCCCTGTAGCAGCAGGTTCCAGAAGTTCACTGCCAGCCATACAGGGAGAAGTACTTTCCTGTAAGTGAAACTGAACTCTTACTGGTTTCCACATCCCTTACTTCTCTAATTGTGGGATGTGTTGAACTCTGCTTCTACCTTCTGCTTCTCTGCACTCTTCAAATTTTGTAAATTTCAATGTCATCCCTCCTTAACTGCCTTCTCTCCAGCCTTAGGAGGCCTGGCTTTTTCCATCTTTGCTCATATGACAGCTCTTCCTTTCTCCTGATAGTTTGAGTTACTTTTCTCTGGATTTTCTCCGCTCTTGCAGTTCAGAGAGCAGGACTGCACATAGCACTCGAGGTATGGCCATGCTGTGCTTTAGACAGTGGTAAAGTGACACCTTCTGCCCTTTTTCTGCACTGGTCTGTAGGACCGAAGGCAAGTCATGTTGTTGAGGTGAGCAGCTGCAGTACCAGCACTGTGTGCACAGGGGAGTTTCCTGAACCCGGGCATCCTGCAGTGCCAGCACAATTCACACCAGTAAAAGAACCCCCTGGGGAGTGCTGGTGACCAGGGCAGGCAAACAGGGTGTTGTAACTCTGCCATCTTGACCAGGGAGTGATGGTATCCACCTGGCAGAAGCTCATGTCCTCTCTAAACTCTATACCCACCATGACTGAGGCAGTTCCCAGGCAGCTGTGGTGGGAACATGGAGGCACCCTGCTGCAGGATGTGCTCTGCTGTGACACCAGTACCAGCCAGCAGCAGTGAGCACTCCTGTGGAAGGTGTGCCCAGGGAGAGGAACTTCTCTGCTTAGTGACAGAGCTCCAGGAGGAGGTTGAGGACCTGAGATAGACATGAACAGGTACCCACATGTTCAGTGTTTCCCTTTTCCAGCCTATCAAGACAGCACCCTCACTGTCAGTGTGGTCCATAAAACTCTTCAATTGTGTCCAAGACTGAAATGTAAAGTAGTGAAAGTGACTGTGGTGGTGTTTTGTTTTTCACTCCAGCTGTGGGTTGGCAGCAGTGGAAGATCACAAGGCAAAAGCAAAGGGAAGATCTATGTGATCAGTGCTGAGAAGAGGACTGTAGAGAAAGAGTTGGTCGGTCATGCTGATACCGTGAAGGCACTGTGCTCGGCAGAGGACAGGTACGTCCTCAGTGGCTCTGGAAAGGAAGAAGGGAAGATTGCCATTTGGAAAGCTGAATAGTTAAGCTCTTCAAAACACTCTACCTGTGCCAGCAAAAAAGTGAAAGATCCTCTGCATTTTGTAGATACTTCAGCCACCTGTCAGTGTTACTCTTCTGTATTTATTGAGTCATTTTTGTCCCTTACCTCGCAGCAGAAGCGAACCTCCCTCACACCTCATACTCCTGCTGCACCTTTGATGAAGAAACAGAAATGTGAAGAGAGGGGTCACTGGCTTTTAAACTTGATGTGTCATTGGGAAGGGTCAGTGTTCTAGGCTACACTGTATGATGCAGATGGCATTAAGAGAACTGAAACCAGCTCAGTAATTCCACTGGAGCCCTTTTTTGGGCCGTACATGAGCTCAATACTGCCTCTACAGCCTGTAATAGCTGGGCATGGGCACTGAAAAGAAAAAAACTAAGAGCAGTTTTTGCATTTCTGGAGCTACTATGAATGCTGAGTATCTTTCTGAACTAGCTGCTAGATGTAGCCACGAGGACTGTCCCTTACCCCCGTATGTATATTTATGGTGCTGTATCATTTAAAATGTAGACACAGACAGGCTCTTCCTGATAGCACTGAAAGCTCCCTGCTGGTGAGACAAGATACTTGGATATTCTCAGTGACTGTTTTGCTTTTTAAACTTGTATTTCCTTTAAAAGCATTGCACAGCACTTGGCATTTGTAACAGTTCGTGAAACTGATTTTTTTTTTTCAATCTGAAGCACTTTATTTCATTGCTGTGTCTGTTATACTTGCTTTTGGAAGAAACCTCTCAGCTACTGTGCAAACAAACCTCTACAACTCCTCCCGTTTCTGTAATCAGAAAAACTGCTGTTACTTCAGGTAGAAACTGCTGAATTTTTACGTACTGCACAATCATCAGTGCTCCTTAATTCCTGAAGTGAGCATCACTGAGTCCAGAGGAGTCTTGAGCAGCATTCCCTAATCACTTCCTGGTGTACATTGGGGTTTCTTTGTCCATTTATGGCAATTATTTACAAGTAAAACAGTAAGTCTACACAGAATAGTTTTATCTGAGTGCTGGGTGAAGTGGAATACAATATTTAAAGTACTGTAAAAAGAAGGAAAAAATGGGCTGCTGCTTTTGTTAATAAAGCAGTGTAGGCCTGATGGAAGAGTAAACTACTGTAAGTGTCATCCCTGTAGTATTTCTCTTTCAGTGTGCTGATGAAAGGTTTTATCTTATGATGGTAACTGAAATTTTACCTTTGTATTTGTTTTGTTAGTTTCTTTCAATTTAAAAATATTAAACACTATATTGGTATTCTGGCCTCTCTTTGTACCTTGTTCTTGTTGCTGTGTGACTCAATACACGAATGATGATTCTTAGCAGTACCTTGCATCCTGTCTGTGTTCTAAGGAGGAGAAGTGCCTGTTTTTTTCTCTCTCTCTCATATTCTCCTTAAAATCAGCTTCTGCTGGTAATGTGTCCTCCCCTGAGTCCCTCATCTCTAACTTCCAGGTTTCTTCTTTCCTCCCCTGGCAGCTGTCTGGTGGTGGTAAGTGAAATGAATTATTTAGTGAATTAAAGATGTCTGTCTACAGAGGCACACAAGTGCTGCTAATGAAATTCCTCTTGCTGCAGAGAGGAACTCAGCTATACCAACCTGCCACCTGCCTGTCATTGCCTTGATTTTCCTTCCTGGCAGACTTTTTAAGCCTGGCATTGACAAATTGACAAAACTGGCAAATGCTGATTTCTGTGATTGTAAATTCTTCTACTGATAAAAGACTCCAAAGTGACGCACTGAATATGGACATAACTGACTGACTAGTTGCCTCCTTTTTCAAAGCACTGCTTTCTTTAATACCAGCCACTGAACACCACATAGAGGAGGAGAGTTTTACCACCTCAGACCAAACCATACAATAGAAAGGTCCTTCCAGAACCTATCCCCAAGAGCAGGAGGATCAGCAATACCAATACAACTGACTTGAGGAGTGCAGTGCTGGTTTGTCTCTTGGCAGTGTGAGGAGACAGCTCAGGTATCTGTTTACGTAACCGGTTCAGATTTGCTCCAGTGACACAGCTGTGGAAATGAACCTGCAGCAACAGGACTGTGCACTTCTGTTCAGTTTTCAGTGGATTTTCAGTTGCTTCCCATGGGCCCCTTGGTGGTGGGAAGGCACAGGGGAAGGGATCTTCAGATCCCTGGTGGTCCTTAGAGCTGTTCTGTGCCACGATGTCTACTAAAATGCAACCATGTCTAGTTACTGATGTGCAGCCCACACTGATCCTGCTGACTGATGCTGGCTCATGAGCTGTGTGCTGGTCTCTCTGTCCAGCTGTTGTTTCTTCCTGTGGTGAGCTGTTTGAGGCAGAGACCCTCTTCTGGTTGTGCTCATTTGTCATGATGCTTTGTTGGCCCATAGCAAGAGCACCTGCAAGTTGTGATACTAGTGTTTGATGGCTTGGGTGTTGTAAACTGTGTGTTGGGCCTTTCAGTTAAACAGCAAATTGTCAGGGCTCAAAACACATGAATGGGGAGTTTTTAAACTTTCCCTGAAATTAATACTCTTTCAAAGCAGTGTTTAGAGGTTGCTGAATATGAACAGAAAACAGAAGGTTTACAAATATTTATTACATTTATTGCTGGACCAGACAGAGCCCCTGCATCCTGTCAGTCTGTTCTCTTTTCCCTTGCTCTTCCTGTCTCCAAATAACTCCCTCTGAGAGATGGAACAAAGCTGCTCCTTGCAGCAGAGGCACTAAGTAGACAACTCAGCACACTTCATCCCTCTCCTGCACCATTACTGAGTTACTGCTGTTTGGGTTACTTGGCTTCTACTTTGGCCCCGTCCTCCCTTCAGTCCAACTTGTGCCACCGTCCCTTTCTCCTCAGCTTCAGTGAGGTGTTACACATTTCTTGGATGCCAGCTGAAGTTCAAGGTTCATGTTCAGCTTCTCTTTGCTGTTGATTTTTTTTTCCTGGTTCTCCTGAACAGGGCTCCTCAGGGAGCAGAGAGACCTGCTGGGAGCCAGCAGCCTGCACCCTCTTCGTTCACTGTGACTGATGCAGTTCCCAGACAGAGCTCCAGTGAGAACACGCAGCCATCCAAGTACAGGCTGCAGGGTGTCCTCTGCTCTGACACCAGGATGGGACTGGCAGCAGGGAATACAGCTGTGGAGGTGTGCCTGCTTAGTGACAGAGCTCCAGGAGGAGGTGAGGTGTATCAGGGATTGTTTGAGGGAGACAGATGAGTGGAACTGCACCCAGCTTCCCCTGGGGCAGACCTGTCAGGCAGACAAGGTGCATGGTAGCGAGGATTCCCTGTCCTCTCCACCCAGCAGAACACGGTGACTTAAGGTACAGGGCACAATGGTAAAAAGTTCTTGCCAGATGCAGCAGATGTGTCTCCTCTGAGACTTCCTCAGCACCCCAGAGAAGTGGGCATGGCACCAAACTGTCAGAGTTCAAGAAGCATCTGGATGAGACTAGTAATCATATGGCTTAGTTTTAGCTAAGTCCTGCAAGGAACAGGGAATTGGACTTGATCCTTCTGGGTCCCTGCCAACTCAAGATCCTCTGTGATTCAAACCAAGGGATGGCAGTGTTTGCTTCTGGAAAGAAACTGGCTGCAGAGACAGGAGCTGCTTGGAAATTCAGGCTGCTTTTTGCTGGCTGTGATCAGCCAATGGGGCCATGAAGTGGGATAGGAACATGGGATTCCTCTGCCTTCCAGCCTTCATTCCGGTGCTGCTGTGGGTCTAGTGATAGGCCTAGGCCCTTTTCCATCAGTGCTGATTGAGTCCTACCGTTTGCTGTCAGCATTTCAGAGAGAATGGAGCAAAAACTCATCCTCACCTCCCTGCCATGAATTACTTGCCTCTGTTGCTCTGTCTGCATCCTCTTCAGCTGCCATGTTCCCAGCTGTCTCTCCACGACTGCCCAGGGAGGCAGTGCACCCCAAGGTGGGCTTGGGGGGCTGTTTGCTGCATGGCATTGCTGTAGGTCTCAGCTTGGTGGGGTCAGCTTCATTTGGGAACTGAAGGTAGGATGTAAATGTTGGGATTCCCTCTGGTGTCTGGCTTCCCCCTCCATGGTGCTTTGCCCCCATGCCTTGGCATAGGTCTCCTGGTCTCAGCAGTGGGGTGTCAGGACAGGGAGGATGCTGCACAAATGCTACTTGGCACTGGTGCAGCCTCCTAGGTGCAGGAAAGGATGTAAACATTGCCTGTTTGGCCTGTCCTTCTGCAAGTCCCTTTCATCACTGTGGCTCTATAGGGCTGGTTGCTTGCTGGGTGGCTGCTGCTATGCTCCTTTTCAGAGTGGGAAGGGCTGCCCACTGCATAGGAACCCAGCTTGAGAGGATGTGTCTAGCCACATCCCATGTCCCCAGTGGACTCTGTGCCCACCAGTGTGTCATGCAGCAAGGCTGGAGCTGCTGTAGGGTGGGCAGTAGTGGAGTGGGTCTGGGCATGCAGGAGGTACATGTAGGGGCAATCCCACAGCATGCACAGCAGGGTCTGGGTGCAGGGCTCAGCTCAGCAGAGCCTGCAGCCAGCAGCAGCTCTGTGAAGGCAGTGACAAGCAGCCCTTGGGGCTGGCAATAGACATGGGGACCATACACCACCTGCCCCCTGCCATGATGGGAGACTTACCTTGGCTGCTGCATAGCCCGAGAGGGAGGGACCCACCTCACTGTGGCTGCCTGGGGCTTGGAGGAGTTCCTGGTTTGCTGGCTGTTCCATCCTCACTCCAGACCAGAAAGCACAGGCACCACTAGGGCAGGCTCTCTCCCCACCCTTCTCAGCCACTCCAAGGTCACTGTTTTGTAAGTGCTGCCTTCTCTCAAACAGTAACTTGCGGGGATGACAGAGCAGCTCTGTCCTCACCCCTTCCTTGCCACACTCCAGCCAGCCCAGACCCAGGACCTATTTCCCACCCCAAGAAGGAACCTGGTACCCCTTGCTGGGGATCACAGATCCAACTCCCAGGCTTCTGTCTCCTGAGCTGAGGAATGTGCTTTCTTACCTCTCCCTTCTTGCTGTGGATCACACAGGAAGGTTTCTGCTCCCCTCTGCTCTCCCTTGGCCACAGCTTGGAAAGGAGGGAGAAGGCTGCTCTGTTCTCCCTGTCTCTTGGCACAGGGCTGACATGCAGATACTTGGGAGAAGAAGGATCTTGGTATCATGCCTGGTGAGACCCAGAGAAGGGGGGGGTTCAGGTTGATTTCATTGCTGCTTTCACATCCCTGTGGCCTCTTCCCTTTTAAGTGTGCCAGAAGGTAAGGATGTTGAACAGTCCATGCCACTTAATCCCCACTTAATTTTGGGCTCTGCTAGGTGGTCAGAGTTCCCCATGGTGAGGACAAATGCCCAGGACTCTGCTGAGCCAACTGCAGTGAGGAGGGGAGGCTTTTGTCCTTGTCCTGGTTTAACCCCAGCCAGCAGCTAAGCACCACACAGCCACTTGCTCACTTTACCATACTTCATAGTAGCCCCACACCAGCTACTATGAAGAAAATCAACTTCACCCCAGCCAAAAGCAGCACAGCCCTGCTGTGGGCCATCTGCAAGTATTTGGAGTGGCTCCTTGCCTGGTGATGCAGGACCTTTGGTTGTTCTCCCCTTGGTGCTGGTGAAAAAGCCAGTGTCAGATTTATTGCATGTTATGTTCTCACTTCTTTAACCTCAGGCGCAGGGAGAAAAGAGCGCAGCTGAGCTGTGCTTAGTCAAAAATGAACCAAACCACGTGTGGGCAGTAACTTCTCTGAGCTGCTGGATCTTGCTTCCCAAGAAGAGCCCTCAGGAGAAGTCACAGATCAAATCCAGCAGGTGAACTGCTGGGAATCAATGCAGGACAACAGAGCTCTCACGCTGTGAGTCTAAGCCTGTCAGCTGGAGCGTGCCGTCTGATACAGAGGCCCCTCTGGCTTTCCCCTCCCTGGGCACTCGCAATGGTCCAAGTGGTTAATCCGTTTGGAGGTCAACTGGTTTCTTTCGCCGTGCTTATGGTTATGCTTATTTCCTACTGAAGCACTCCCAGGCTCTCCTGTGCAGAAGGATCCCACACTATGGTAAAGCAGATGTGGGAAAGGCTCATGTGCTGGTGAAGGAAGGATGAGACCCCTGCCTGCTGCCATGGCAAGTGCCAGAGCCCCCAGTCACCCATGCGGAGGGAAGCCCCTCCAGCCCTCAGCTCTGGCAGTGCACATGGTGGTGGCATGAGAGCTTTTGCTGGCTTAGCAGGAGTCAGCCACTACGCCCTTTCTCCTGAAGGGGTCAGAGCAACCAGGGTAGGAGGAGGAGACTCACCAGCCAGGGGCATCTACCCCTCCCAGGTATCACCAGTTTGCTCCTCCATCTGTGCTCCCTCCTGTGTTACACCTGAAGCCAGCAGGTGTCAGCTGAGTTTATCAAATGTTTGTGAATTGCACACTCCTTTCTTTGCCAGCTAATGTTTAGTCCTAGTATTGTTAGAAACATAAACTAAGCTTTGGGAAGCAGGTGAATGTTGTTTGTCTTATACAGGGGTGAGGGGAAGCAGCAGCAGCAGGAGCCTGCTCATGTGCCTCTACTCATGATCCCTACAAACAGCACAGGAATGTGAGCCACCAGCTCTTACTGAAATGTTTATTAAGATTGAACTTGAGAACAACAGATCAGAACACAATGTCTTGTGGAGTAGAATATTTCTAAACTGATTTTCCTCTTCTATGCATAAATGAAAAAAAAAATCAAGATTATACAAAAAGAACAGAAAGTGCAGAACACAATAAAACAGTTCTCATGCAACAAATCTTTTCTTTTTAACCTTACAACAGAAAATAAGCTCAACAGTGTAGAAATAAAAATCATACATACAACATTATGCCGTCTACGCACTCAAACATTCATCTGTGACATTACTTTTCTTATTCCCTTTTTCCTCATAAAACAACAGTATGTGTTTAACACATGCTTATAAACATTGCTAAACTCAGCAAGAGCTATTATAGTGCCCCAACTTAATAAGTTGATAAAAAAGTAGTTGTCATATGGCCAGTTCACAAAGGAACTAAATATTCTCTTTTTTTTTTTAATTTTGTTTTTTTTTTCCACTATGAGATGCCTATATGTAGCTTTCTATTAATATGAGGCATTTAAAATAAGCTGGTCATTTGGCTACCAAAAGGGCTTAGTGTTCATGTTACATCAGAAAAAAAAATATTGGGAGCTGCCAGTTTGTTGAGAGAAAAGTCTGGGGTTTTTTTGGGGGCTATTAACAACAATTTGAATATGGGTAAGGACTGAATAGGTGGAGACAAAGTAAGATGATGAGTCTGGCTGAATGCTCCAAGAGCTTCTGCCCCAGCTTCAAAATTTAAGAAATGTATCAGAAAAAGTTAAAATTGAACTGTGTCCTGGGTTTTCACTACAGCTCTGGCAGGTCACAAGGGCGTTGAAAGCCTTTTAATATTAACAGATGTCCTCTTCTGGAGGGGGAAGAAAATTGTCCCTCCTGGACATCCTCTGAGGTCTCCTGTTCTCCCTGGGGCAAGGGAAAGTGAGGTTGAAAGACAGGTGAGCTGCAGGGGTGTTTGGGTTGAGGAGCCACAGAATTAGTTTTCCGGGAGATGATGTTAATTGAAATTACAGGAAAAACTGGAGCATCCGGATGAGCAGACCTTGGCACTGCTTGTGCCATACTACGAAAAGGCAGTTGGGCCTTTTTTGTTATTATCTAACAATTTCCTAACTGTCTGGGCTGCTCTGGGTCTCAAAATGAAAACACCAGTTGATACTTGAGCTTCTGCAGCTCGCCTCTGCCAAAGGCTTGTTCTGGATGCAACATGAGAAACAGAAAACTTTGGGTAGCTCCACTTCTGAAAAATGACCATTTTCAACACACTTTACAAACGTTCAGCTTTGTCATTTAAGGAAGAATAACAGCTAGAGGACTCTGTAACCATAAAGTTTCTGCAAAGAAAAATAAAATTTGGTATTTCTTCTACACAGTCATTAATAACATTTCTGTGCAACATTTGGTGTTTGTTATATTTATTTGGCCTATTAAAAGGAAATGAGGACAAAACAGCTGCAAATAAAACCAACTTCTCTTTCACAATAGATACTTCAGATGCCGAAGCTGCTACATGTGCTTGGAGTATCATGCAGGAGTTTACTTACTCAGTTAAATAGGATATATATTTATAGCTGAGCTCATCTCCCATAGGACTAGGACAAGGGAAAGCTGGAAGAACTCAGCTGCAAACACTGTTGTGTACAGTGACAAGGAGCACACAACCACCAAGGCTATTTTGGCCTGAGCAGTGTGTATGTCAGTGTCTCTACAAAGACACACACACGCCCACCTGAAATAACCCAGCTCTCAGTGACCCAACTACAGCTCATGGCAGGGACTGGTGCATGCCCTAGCTATGCAGAATTACTGCAAATGTGAGTGACCTCCAAAAGCAGATGCTGGCCCCAGCGATGCACCTTCAGGAAGAAGCCTCCACCTGAACTCCTCTTCTGCATGGGAACAAATTTTGACTTCCTCCACCTTTATATGGAAATGTGACCTCAACCTCACAGCTGAAAGCCCCCACTGGTACCAAAAATCCTGCCTTTAACTGCTGACGTCAGAGGGAGGCCAAGCTCACCACAAACCAAGGGCAGGCAGATGCATTTCTAACGATGAAATTGAGTTTGCAACAAAGTACCTGGCAACAATCACTGTTGTCACTGTCAGTCCAAGTGCTGGAGGTGTTCAGATTGGACTGGAGAGGAATAAGAAAGGCTCAGCCCTTGCTCCCTGCCTCTGTGGAAAACCTCACACAAGCTTGTTTCATCATGGGGTCCACACACCAGCATCAGCATTGGCAAGAAAAACAGGAGGCTAAATTTGCAGCTGCCTCCTTTTCAGCCTGCCATGCCAGAAATATTTCATAGTCTAGAAAAAGCCTCCAAGTGAAAGGGGAAAAGGACACTGTGCGTTTCAAGCAGCACTAGCCTCTGTTGGATTTACTGGCTTCCTCCCTTCTTACGATGAACAACCCCCACCTTTCCATAACTGCTCACTGCCAGCACTAGCAAACAACCAGATTCATGTTATTAAAAGGCTATTTAGGTAATAAATCTCTATGAAAGTCATCTAACCAGCAGCAAGAGAAACATTCCTAAGAAATTATTGCTTCTGGAATCTGAAATTGCCATCCATAAACAGATCTGACTGGACTCTTGCAATAAGCAGTGCAAAATGCACGTTACACCTTTCTGAGTGGCTGAAGTTTGAGCTTCTTTGCTCTCTTGAAACATTTCTAGATGTGCAGCTTCCCAACTGCAGCTCTCAACATCCTGAGCACTAAACAGGGTCTCTCGTGTGCATGGTGTTGCACCTCACCAGAAGGACTGCAGCAGAATATGTTGAAATTGTTTACAGTACAGAGCAACACAGAACAAAACCACTTAACCTGAAGCCGCCTGCAGTAAAGGTCCAAAGCGATGGAGCATGTGGGATGAATCTGACTACAGGAACACTGACAAACAACAAACAATGCTTATTGTCACCAGGAATAAAACAAAGCCCCTTCCACTCTCTCTTCCCACAACTTCCGCAATAAACACATGAAATTGTACTATTTTACCTTTTAACTGTGACAAGAAACTTAAATAATTTCTGTGTCAAATCCAGGGGACACACAAATTAAAAAATTGCCCAGACCACCCTGAGAATTGGTAGGGCTAGAAAGGAAACTCATGAGTTTAAGATGAAGGTTTACTGTGAAAGATCTTGGGAGCCCTCACCAGCAAGCACAGTGGAAGCCAGCGTGGTGGTTTCACCACTTGCCTGGCGAAGGAACAGGAGGAGATACTTTGGCAGGAGCTCCCCTAAGTTAATTCTACTGGCAAGACTACAAATACTTCAGTGTGTTTACAATGGATAATTATTTCCTTCGTCTTTACAGGGGAGTGAAACAGCTTCCTGCTACACAGCAGCCTGCATGTTCACGTGGAACAAACAGCAATTAAACAGCCCCATAAACAACTCCAAATATGGACCTTAGCATCCAACTTGTAGAAACCAGGCTATGCCAAATGCTGTCTCTCACAAAACTGGACCTTCCCTGCCTTTCATCAAAACCCTCTGGATTCAAAACATCCTTCCTCCATCCTCACCCTTTCCCTGACTGAGAAAGATAAATAAATGTGAGCTCACCTCCCAAAAGAGTTTCACTCTGCTGGCTGTGAAGCAAGAGGGAGCTTCAACTTATCCTCCCTCTTTGCTGCTAGACCTTCATCAGCTTGATGGTGCTGTGAATGAAATTTTGGCTTGCAAAGGTGCAGGGTGGAGTAATGGTGATTTGAATCCACACTGACCCATGAAGCTCATGGGGGAAGGGGTAATTATGGTTGGCACCAGCCAAAAGATGCAGATTTTTAAACTATACAAGAACCTTTCCACAAATAGAGATTAAAGTAGGAAATACTTGGCAGCCAAGAAAATATTCAAGCCACTTAAAAAAATGTTGATCTCAGTATGTGTTTTACATGAACACCAGTTACAGGGTGAAACACAGCTCTGCTCTGTATGAGCTTCACCAGAATATATATTAAATGTAAATGAGATGATAAAATTCACGGCAGAAGTTCAGTTAAACTATTTCTCACATCTGATTTCTTCAACAAGGTGTCCTTCAGTAGTATCGTTCCCCTGTCTGAACACAGTTCACAGTACGTGTTCTAAATAATAATAATAATAAAAAAAAACCCAAACAAAAAAGCCACCTTAAAGAAAAAAAGACTTTCTAAGACACTTGGAAAAAACCCCAGCGAACCACAACCCACCCCTAAGTCCTGTGTGATTAGATGTACTTTAGTGCTCAGCGATTTCACCAGCCTAAAAACAACCCTGCTACCCCTGAGAGCAGAGGGCAGCGGCACCGACTGCAAGCCTTCAGCTTGCACCACCAGGAAGTGGTCAGTGATGCTGGCCAAGACTGCGTCAACTTCACTCATCCCAAAACATACATTTCTTAAATACATTGACACTTCAAGTAATTGAGTAAAAACTGCTTCTCATTTTAAAATATATATTCTTCTGCTGAATGACTATATTGCAGCATGAGTTACACATGCACTTTAAAGTACTGTAGCATGAGAAGCCTGAGGCAGCAGAAATCTTACAAGGAGCTGTGATTTGTCTGTGTAGCACACGGATCGACTGCAGCCCGGAGGTCCATGCGAAAATGAGTAAATAGCATCACAAACACTTCTTCTAAGACGACAGACAGAAGTTCAGTCTCTAAAGTTGCTTTAAATGGCTGCTGGATCTCTGAGCTTTGGCTGCCCATGGAGTGGAGCATGCTGCCAAGTACTATTCTAAATCAGATTAGCACACCTCTTTTAAGCTCTTCAATGAAAAATGTCTTTGCACCGCAGCTATGTCCTGAATCAAGGAAGGGGGCATGGAGGTTGCGCTGATGACACTGGTACAGCAGCTTGGAAGAGTTCCAGCCTACAATTCCTCCAACAAAGGGACTAGAACAGCAACACATGCTATTGGATTGAATTTTAAGGCCTAAAAACTGTTTCTGACAGATTCTTATACACCCAGACTATGATGTAAAGTGACAGAGGTAGGCCTTCAGTTTATCTTGTTGTACTGACACTGTGCCTTTACCTTGGCTGCTGTATTCCCAGCCAGCGGGTTAAAGGATCATAAAAAGTGCAATTAATCAACGACTTTCTTTTTCCCATCAGACAGAATCCACATGCACCCTCCCACAAAGCTGACCCCAGAGACACTCTTTCTCCATAGCAGCTTCATCCAGAGATGATCAGGTTTAAATGCTGAGAAAACCCCCCATTTCCCCAGCAAAACTCCCAGCTAAAAATTGTCACAGCGTATTCCAACGACATTCACCGAATTCAGCACTTGTGATAAAAACCTGCCAGTGCCGGTCACCTCTTCCCAGCTGCTGCTCCTTTCATCACACCCCATGTCACCCTCTCCTGACATGCAGCAGACTTGGGAGTAGTTGTTGAACAGTATAACTAAAAGGATTCACAGCAGTTTCTCAGAAACTGCAGTAATTGCTTTTGTTTTTCTTGAAAGCAATTGCAAATAAAATGATTTTGTAGTAATTGCACTAACAAAAACATGAAGCCTAAAATGAACATTAAAGAACTGTAGCTGTCAGACTGATAATACCATGCTGATGAAAAAATTTGATCAAGATGTCTAAGCGTTTGATTCAGCTGTTACACTAGTGAAACCTCAAATGTTCAGACAAAGAACCCAGCAAGAGACTAGAAGTCAAGATAGCTTCCATTTCAGTTAGTTCAAAACCAGCCGAAAACGTAATTTTTCTACCTGCTAATTGTATACACTGTGAGTCTCATGCAGATTAATAAAACTTATTCCAAGTCTAAATGTATTCTTAATAAAAGTGTTCAGAAATGACATTTCTAAGTTGTAGAGAAAGCAATTAGCATCATAGCTACCTGTTCAAACCTATATTAAGGACTACAGAATTTCATTTACACTTTTGCATGAAACTGCCTTTTCTTCTGTAATTTTAGTTACAAGTAGTGAAGATCCTAATCTGTTTTCTTGGAGAAAAAAAAAAAAAAAAAAAAGAGTTCTTGATCCTGCACCTGCACTCCCTGGAATGTGGGTGATCAGCAAGCGATGTCCTCAAACAGCTGACTCACTCTCCAGCTCCGACATGGCAGCTCCCTTGCGTGTCAGCTTCAGCACAGTTGGCTTCTCTGTGCTTGTGCCATTGCCCTCAGCTGTCTCCGGAGGGCCTAGTCCTTTCTGTTCTTCCTTTGGCTCTTCATTGACCTCGGGGTAAATCACCAAGAAAGTAGCTGTCAAAAAACCCAGGAAAGATCCCACTGAAGCCACCATGGGAATGACTCTGACCGTGCCAACCGCATCCACCACACCACCAAGCGCAGAGGCCACGAGGATCTGGGAGATGTAAACCTGACAGGACAGAATAGCGCAGTCTATGCCAAATCCTCGCTTTGAGTTCCCGGGGCTATGGTGAATGTACTGGAAAAAGATGAGAGACGAGTTAGGAGGTAAAACAATGGATGAAATAAACGAGAAAAATAGTTGAAAATAGATTTATACACTCGTATCTTCCTCAAATTTCTCAGACGTGGTCAACTCAATGCCATCCCTGTGCATCACACAGGTTGTAGAAGTCCAGAACAACAACCTCCTTATCTACTATTTACCAATGGCCTCCTCATCTTGCAACAACAGGCAGATATTTACTGGGGCATCCCCCCAGTGTGAACTGGCTCCAAGATTAGGTTTTGAAAAAAAAAAAAATTGACAGGAAACAGTGGCAATTATTCTTTTATGATTACAAAATGAATGCTCCTCCCAATCCCAATGCAGAAATACGTTAAAATAAATTATCCTTTGTAATCCAAATGGAAGTGCTACAAAGCGGAATGTAAATCTGTGCTTGTTTCCAGCAGGATTGGTTTGCCCTATGTATCCCCAGAATCGCAGCTTCGTTTCCAGACTCACCTCAATGTCCAAGACGGTGAAGAACCTGACTAATGCTCATATAATACACCAAACCCAGCAGTAACAATGAGGTATATAACAAATACTACAGCAGTTATTTCATATGCACCCAAATCTTTTATAGCTCAGCACAGGGTAAAAGAATTGTGACCCCACTGAGCCAACTTGATGCTAATACCATTTGATTTAAGTAGCAGCTCTTGCTATTTAACATCAAGGCTGAATTTGTGCTTTGGCACACATCCCAGCAAATCAAATAATGGGATTTAATAAATCCATCTTGCCACTGTGATCTTCAGAGAAATGCAAATGCTCAGCCTTGATTAAAATACTGAAAATCTTCCACGTACCTCTTTAATATCATGGTATTGTCCCAAAAGTGCGTAAGGGCAGTAGGAGATACTCATAGAAACTATTCCCATAGTGCTGATCATTATCATGGTGACATACACGTTGGGGAACATAGCCATCACTGCGGTGCCAAGAGAGAAACCCAGTGTGCCCAGGATGTAGATCACTTTGATACTAAGGTCGTAGTTGTCCAAATACTTCTGCAACAAGGCTGCAGAGATGAAGAATAAAACAAAGGTCAGTTTAGTTGGTGAAGTTTTATGGTATTGATGTGGCCATGACAACTTGACAGACTGTTTAGGACTTGGATGCTCACTGCACATTTGGCTTGCCTAAGCAGTATAGAGCTAAGCCTCATTGGGAAAAGGATGGATTGCTCCTTCAGAAACCAGAGAACGAATGAGCTCAGGGACTTGCCTAAACCATGCTATGGGTTTGAGGCAGAATGAAATGCTGTGAAGCTCAAATGTGGTCCACTCAGTCCATTCATTAATTTAACCTCTTTATCAACTTTATCAGTGCAGGTTCACGCCAAGCACAGAGGAGATGCTAGCACAAGCACATCTGTTGAACAAAGCGATCAGATGTTTACAGCCACGTTTCAGTCTGTGCTCAGAAACAAGCTGCCCATGTGAGCTTCACTTTGGCATGTCTCAACAAAGAGGCAGCCCCCACCACACTGATCTGTGCAGATGGACCCTGTGCAAGTGCTGTAAAAGGCAGAATTTATGTATGGCAAACCCTCTCAATTTCAGCCTGTGTTCCAAGACCAAATTGTCTGTAGGTGGTTTATCTGTTATTAGGGAGCACGAAAGACTTTCAGAAATACATACTCATCATTTTGATTTTAAAAGCAGCCCTTGCAAAACCCCTCTTACATACGCTTGGATCTAGTAACAAACATATTTTTAATTTCCTGATGACTTGCTAAATGCCATTCATTATCCTTTCATACCATTGTGTACTTTATGCCACTTAACTCCTCTGGGTCATATTTCCATCTCTGCATTTGAAGGGATTTTTTTATGCTGACTCTTAAATTAGTCTTTTCCCTTATGACCAAGAGAAATGCATTTCCAAAACATCTGTCAACCCAAACAGGGAAGGGGATGCTAACTGAAACAAAACTGTTTTTAGCTTACAAATACGTGCATTCCACTGTCTGTGCCCTCTCTTACCTGAACAAACAGCAGCAGTAGCAGCATAAATAACCAGTCCCCAGCATCCCATCTGAACTCCAGCATTATAGGCGTGTAACTCAGTTGAGTTAGAAGGGGCCTGCAACAAACACAAATGTAAAGTTTTCTTGTAACGAGCATATCTCAGAAATGAGTAACCATAAGCATGAAAACACATAATGGTTTGGGTTGGAAAGGACCTTCAAGATCACCTAGATCCAACACCCACACCATGGGCAGGGACACCTTCCTCTAGACCAGGTTGCTCAAAGCCTTATTCAACCTGGCCTTTAACACCTCCAGGGAGGGGAAATCCATGACCTCCCTGGGCAACCTATTCTAGTGCCTTACCACCCTCACTGTAAAGAATTTCTTTCTAATATCCAGTCTAAATGTACCCTCCTGAAGCTTCAATCCATTCCCTCTCATCCTATCACTACAAGCCCTTGTAAAAATTCCCTCCTCAGCTTTCTTGTAGACCTCCTTCAGATACTGGAAAGCAACTGTAAGTCACCCCAGAGCCTTCTCTTCTCCAGGCCTGCCAATGGTAAATGTTCTCTTACCTTTGGATCACCCTGAAAGATGACCTGTCCCATGAAATCTGTATAGAACACAGCTTCAGCAATGATGGAGAACCAAGTTAGAAGGTGACAGACACACAGCCTCAGCAGCTCCTTTGGCATCTTTAGCATTGACAACCACAAGAGTCTGACGGTGGTTTCAGTTTCCCCCTCTTCGCTCTCGGTGTCTCCACTTGAATTTGTCGTGCCACTCTGGTTCCTCTGTCTGTACCTCTGCCGCTGCCGCTTCTGCATGTCATAGATGTCATTCATGCTGCGTGAGGACTTGATCAAGACGATAGCATTGGCCCGACGAAAGCGGTAGCGGTGAGAGCCTATCTTGCCATAGTAGGAGAAGGTGTAGGAGGGCTGACGGTAGAACATGTGCCTCCGCCTTCGCATGGAGTTTGAAGTACTGGACTGTTTCATGCCTATTCTGGCGTGTCCATTGAGGAACTCTTTTGGCAGGGAGCCATTCAGGTTTGGGACTTTGTCTTCATTTAAGTGATTATCAAGCAACATTTCCTCCTCCTTCTCATTGTCCCTGAGGAAAGCAGACAGGTGGTTGAGTTTGGACTTCATGATCTCTTGGCTTGTGTTGTGGGGAGTATTTGGATATGAAGCATCCTGAAAAATGGAGGGTTCAATGTCATGCAGAAAAAGCAGCTCCGATTCAATTTCCAATGTGGCATCAGGCATATGCAGAACTGAGTCACTCTTACTTCTTACAATGTTCACCTCAAGAAACTCCATATTGAGATCATGCTCTGACTGAACATCGTCGTGGAACATAGTGGCTCCATAGGGCTCTTCCTCACTAATTATATTCAGTCGATTCAGAGGAGGGAGACTACCACTGAATTTGACACTAGAAAGTGTGTCCCCTTCGTCATCAGTCCTGTCCTGCTGAGGGTTATATTGCTCTTCTTCAATGCTAAAAAGGTGGAGAGCAACGGAGACAGAGAAAATAATGGCTGCAAAGAAGAAAAGGACTTGCTCTTGAGATTTAAAAATACCACCCAAGAAGGTCTGTGTCCAGTCCAGCCCTCCTAACATGTAACCGATTGCTCCTCCAAGACCTGTGGAAGACAAAAAAAGGAGACATGAGTCCATGAAAGATCAGTTCAGTCACAAGTTGGTCATCAGAAAGACTTGACAGCTGTCAAAAACGTATTGACTAACTACATACCAGCTGAAAATGCATGGATGTTAAGGGCCATGTCTTGCTCTTCACTGTCCACCACATCCAACAAGTAGGCCCGAATTGGCCCTTCTGTTGCATCAGCACAGAAGTCCAACACCACTACACCAAGCACTGTGAGAACTATACCAATGGGCTGCTTGTCCGGGACATCACCAATAGCCAGACCTGAGGAAAAATGGAAAAGGAATCCAAGCTTGTCAGTTAAAATAGGAGAATTACAAAGAGCAAGGTTAAGCTTCTTAAAAGAAAGGTGGCCAACACACTTACTGGAAGCATTCCTTTACAGAATAAAATGCCAATTTCAACTTTGGCAGTTTCATAAGTGGTCTGGGCCAAGGATTATGTTTCGGCATTTGTAGGCTGATATTTATTTTTCAATACGTTATTTTTAAAGTTGCTCTTAAACCTTTGAGAGCATTGGATATTATTTCATGTTTCTCATATGTATTTTCCTTCAAACACTGAAGATGTTTTTAGAAGGATAGCCATGGTGGGAAAAATGAGCACCCAAACCCAAAATGCCATGCTTCATCTGTCAGTCACAAACATAGGTAACTGAACTGCTGGCAGCATTCCTGACATGGAGCCTGACATGCAAGTACACCAGGATAAAGTAACCCCTTCACCTCTCTTTGCTTTTCTTAAACATTCCTATTTTCTAGATCACTTTTATAAGCAAAACTTTTAAGGATGAAGCAACATGAAGGTATTTTGCATTGCAAAAAGCTTCAGTCAGCTTCTGGTGATAGCATGGGATGAAATGCTTTTTGCCTACAGAGTAGAAAGGCACCACTAAAGCTGGAGAATTTGTCATGAAACAAATCATTGACAAAAGCATGAATTACTTGAACTAGAGAGATTTAGAAGTCACACATGCAAGACTGATAAAACCATTAGTGTAACAGATGAAAAAGACTATGGGAAGAGAAGAACTGGCTAAGCCACCAAAACTCATCTAAATCTAGAGTGTGAGGATTCCTGCATATTCAACCTCATTTGTATCAGGCCCTCTAAAAGCTAAAGTTTACGTGTGCCATGCTCAGCTGAACCTTGCAGCAGAAAACACCAACAGTGTCAGTGCTTCAGACTTGTTAGAATCAGCAGAACAGTGCCCAGAAGAAGAAGAGGTGAACAGGATCCATACACTGCTGTTCTTCTGGGATATGGGTGTGTTACTATTAGGGTTAGCCAGCCTCTCTTTTAGCTTGCTCTTGAGCTCCTTGTTCCCCTCCCCATGACTCTTATTGCCAGAGGCCAGGTTATGAAAAAGGGTATGATACAATGACCACCTCATTTCTGTATCATCTCCTGTAGCCCCAAACCAAAATTAGGATTGCAAGTAACTGGTGACTAGCAGGAAAATGTGACAATAAAATGGGAAGCAGACAGACAACGAGAGCATACAGAGTTCATCTAATAAAAAATTTGGATAGAAATGAGGCCTTTTCCAGCAAACTACTTTTTGTGAGAGACTAGTAAGCATTGTCCTTTTTGTCTGAAAAGTGACACACGCCACCATTTCAAAAACCTCAATTAATGAAAGACTAATACTGCTTTATCATGTTATCATGTTGTGCATTTGCTTTAAGTGGCAGCTCAAGTGCTGTCTTAAATTGAACGTTTGTGGCAAACCTCTATCACCTAGTATGGAACAGAAGATGACGGAACAGCCCTCACTTCAGTTCACTCCAGGCTCACTTTCAGAGTGTGTAGCAACAACCTCTGTGTTTTAAGGAAGTTTGATTGTACAGAGGTACCACTGGAAAGCACAGGTTGTCAGAAAGCAATGCTTATTAACTGTGCAAAAAAGAGTTAATGAAAAATCAAAGACAATAGTTTGGGTTGATATACAAGAGGTTGAGACACTTCAACATAAGTCTATAAACTGTGTATGAGGTTTGCTTGCCACTATCAGTAGCTACTGAACTAACTTCTGTGTGGCAGTAAGTGCTGCCTAGCCATTAAAATCTTGTAGGAGGACCAGTCTAACATCTTGCATGCATCTGAACTAGAAGGAATAAGTCTTGAAGACAGAACAATAAAGTACAATTGATACCATATGATAGCAATTCAAATAATATTTACTGGTTGGGTAAATTAAAAAAGCGTAAGCTAAATGTCGTTCATCTGAAGTCTGTTCACTGCAGCTTGCAGAAAACTGAAAACCATCACATGGCATCACAGTTGGTCTTTACAAAGCTAACATGCTGAGCCAAAGTAACCTTCCACTCATTTCCCTCAATTAGTAAAACTTATTCACAATAGAGCTGCATCTAACCCTAAAAAGAGAGAGCCAAGAGGATATTATTAGGTGCTAAGTTCCTTTCAATTGCATCAGTACAACCATGATGTAAACATTTGTACTTGCTGTCACCTCTCCTACGCTAAATTTACAAAGAGATTGTAGATTAAGTTCTGTAGTAAACTATGTTCAAGGGAAACTATTTTTACCAGCTTTGTTGGGGGCTCAGGAAAAATTATTTTCCCACGTAGCTTTTGATAAACAAATATTAACTGTGTTCTGGACTTTTTCAATACTAGGTCTAAGAAAAGCACAAGAAAAAGTGAAAAGATAATTTTTGAAATAATGCTGGAAACAGGATGTGTTGCCAGATATGCATTAAAGGGAAAATGGATCACAACAGGAAACATTTCCCTGTGAACAGGTTGCTACAATTTTCCCATGTCAAGGATTGACCAAATTCATCTCGGTGACTGCAAACATTATGCTGGCAACCATTGTATTAACAACACCGTGTGACCATTGCACAATACTCAGCACAGCACCATAACTGTCGATTAAAAATGAAAACATGCAAGATGGACAGTGTGAGTGCAGTGCAGCAGACATTCCTCGTGAGTTTAACACGAAACATAATATTAAAGCTACTGCCCAGCATTACCTTTACTTCCTACACGCAAAGATTAAAGCAGCTATGCTAGCAGAAGATACATGCAGATGATTTCTTCATTATTTACCTATAACAGAACCATTAAGGAAAAGTGCAACTCCAAACAGGACACCAATGCAGAGAGCAAGAATAAAAGGCCGCCGGCGGCCCCAGCTCAGTGTGCAGCGGTCACTAGCTGAACCTATAAGTGGAGTGAAGATCAAGCCCAGGATGGGGCTAAGGAACCAAGTGAGGCTGTAGTATTGTTCAGGAAGACCTAAAACAAAGAGAGAAATCATTTAAAGGTTATGTGGTACACAGCAAATATTTTGCTTTATAGGCATAACTTTGTTATACTTTTGAAAACTGTAAATTGATCAGTAATTTACAAACAGCAAATTCCCTCCTATCCCCATTAATACTAACGGTTAGAAAACCAGCTAAGGAAGTCACAAATCATTTACCTTTCAAATACCTAGGCCATATGAAGGCAACAATAGATATAATTAAGCTACTGAAATAAAAACTGATAGCTAACAGCAATATCATTAGTCTAAATTAGTTGCTACTGTGAAAAAAATTGCACTTGAATATATTTGCTGAATTGATGAATTTTCCTGAGCGGCCTGAATTTTTTTGACAGAGGTGTCAATGGCAATAGCTTCTGTGAAGATGTAGCACCCAAGGTCTGCTGTGTAAAAGCCAAATAGCTTTGTTGCATCTTCTTATCTGCTTGTAGAGGATAAAAACAAAGATCTTTGGGATGCCTGGACAGCTATGTTGTTGTATACACATGTCCCCTTCTCTGCAAAACTTCTAACATATCACAAGAGCTGGCCCCTGTAGTGGTACTGGTAATCTAATACACAACCATAAAGAGACACTACAGATTTAATGGACTGAGAATGATGGACAGAATTTGATTGTTGTAATGTCTCATTTCTAAGCACAAAAATGTTTACTTATAAAATGGATCAACAGACAACAAAAGCAAAAGCTTTCCCGAACTGAGGTGCCTGTGCACAAGATCATTGGATTTGTGTAATATTTACCTAGAAAAAAAAAACTTGTTACAAATAGTAACTTCTGGAGAAGGACAGAAACACCCAAGTTTTGTCTTAGTCCTCTCAAGCATGGAGAGTAATGGCCTGCAGATGGCAGACTGGCCCAGACGAGCAGCTACACTTGGGTCCTTGGAGATTTGCCTCCCTCTCATGTTTATCAGCACAAGTCAGGTAACCACTTTGACACATTTCTTAGTAAAGCAATAACAACAAAACAATCAATTTCTTACAGTCCAACTGATGCCAAGACTTAAAAAAACCTCAATGTCTTTTATCCCAGGAAGGAAAACCATTCATTATTCAAACCCTATATCGTGTGAATAGTATTTGACCTTTGCTGGTGAGATCAACCTGTACCTTGTACTCCCTGTTCAGCACATTGAGGCATCCATTACCAAGGTGGATTATACCAATCTCTGCTCAAAATAGCCTATGCTTCAAATTTGGAAGTCTAATCTCCTGCTGTTTAAAGTGCCATCAATTCTTGACTAACAATGCTGACTCCTTCCATGAGATAAATCAGATTTTCCCAAGACTCTTGTGTGCCCTGTGGCGATGCTGAGATTGATTACAGGAAAATAAGCTACTTTTTTTCCATAAGTAACCAAATTCATCATCAGGATTCAAAATACAGATCTGGGGCCAAGGTTTATGAGATTTGACCCAACTTGGGAGAATGAACAAGTTAATAGCCACAGCTACCTTGATAAGTACAGAGCTACTGGAAGTCACTTGCCTCTTCTGAACCTGCTTGACCTGTTTTGTACTAAGTATGCCTATGACCACCCTACCAGGGGATGGCATCATGGTTTAGCCATCTTTCCTTCATATAGGCAGGTAAAACCCTCTGTCAGAGGCAAATACTCCACATTGGCACTTACCATCTAACTATTGACTCCTGCAGCAGGTTTCAGATCTCTAGGAAGGGGCTGTGTTTGTAAGTTGGCACCTTGTTCAAATCATGGTTCAAACCACTACCTCTTTGCTTTTCCAAGTGTTTGGTGAGGACTTGGCTGACACAAAAGTCTTAGCTGAAACATACTTAACGCAGTGGAGCAGTGCATATTAGGTTTAAAGGTCTTGTTCAAGAACCCATTGCTGTGGGCACCATTCCTTTAAATCCTAGTATTTGTACCACCTGGCTTCTCTTTGTGAACACTACTGTAATCATAGGTGCAAGTCAGCAAGCCAGTAATCCTAATAAAAGTGCAGGGAAATCCTCCATCTCCCTGTGATTTTAACATTCTCTTTAGCTTCACCGTGTCAAACAGCCTTCCCAAGCAGGTTCAGGCGCTGTGTTGAACTGGCATCTCACCTGCTCCAGGATGCAAACACTTATTGATGCCTGGGCTGGCATAGGTGAGGGGGTGTGGTGCATCTGCTTAAAAATAAACTAACAGAAATGGGGAAAAGGAAACATCTAGCTCAAGGCAGGCAAAACTAAATGGTAGGCAGATTATGATCCTTTCAAGGTGAATGTGTAAATACTCATCCCATTTTGTATCCACAGAGCCATCGTGTTGAGCAGCAGTTATGCACCAAAGGCTGCTGTTGTGTGATGCCAAATCACTGCAGTGAGTCTGTTTCAAACAAAGTTAGAAGCTGTAGCTTCTCTAGTGTCACTGATCTTTATTGCAGTGATCACCAACATCTGAAATAATTTGATGTCATATCGTTGCAAGAGGGCAGTATGTTGAGAACCGAAGTTTCTTTTCTGAATTATGTTGTGACTTGTGAATTATGAGCTGGGACATCACAGTCAAGCTCATCCATCAGTAAACACTTGAGAGATGTTGAGAAAGTTTTGCAGTAAATCACACAGTTGCTTTAAATAAACACAGGGGATAAAGGCTAGCCAGAGATGTTACTAGTGTTACATGCATCACCCTCTCTCATCTGAATAAACAACCTTAAACAGATGTAAGTAAAATGGACAGAATTAAGAGACTATTAATATTCCAACATCCATTAAGACAATCAGCTCCTTTTAATGAGAACTGTTTAGCAGAAACAACAAGGAAACACTGGCAGAGCAGGGACAAGCAGTAGGAGTGTATATCCAGGGACACAGTGAGCCTACACAGCTGATAGTCCTTTTGTCCTTAAGGCCACCACTTTGACTCCAGTCTACAGAGACACTTCTCTGTGGTAAACATAGATTTTAAACAACAAAAAAAGTATTGGAAACAACCTGTTTGAAATTATGAATCAAAAATCACTTCCACAGGGAATGAAAAACCTGTTTATGAACATGTTTCCTTCAATACTAAACTCTGTCCATTTCTCTATTGGCAAGACAGGTATTTTTAATGCTTTATAGCCACAGTTAAGACCAACTGTCATAAAAATGCACTAAGGGTATTAAAACCCAGTGATTTTTACTGCCACTGTTACTTTGTCTTCAGTACTTTCAAGGTCAACTTTGCTTGCATGTAATAACTCAAAGTCACATTAAGGCCTGCATTCTGGTTTGGTTTTACAGGCCAGTAAAAGAAAGGAAAAAAAGGCTTTTCACCCAACCTCTATTACATGCCTACAATTAGGAAGTCTTATCTTTCTGTGTGTGAATCAGAAGAGAGATTGAAATGCTCTCTTGAGAAGGGTTATTCTCACTGATTGAAAATAGTGATCATCCCAGCACCTAAGTATTTCAAATAAAAGTCTAAATCCAAGTATTTACTCTAAAAATGGCTTACTTTGGAAAAAAAAAAAAAAAAGAAAAAGAAAATTATTTCAGAATGAGCTAAGGTTGTAGCTTTAATGGAGAGGTAAAAAGGATACTTGAAAATCCAAGGACATTATATTTGGAGATCTTTCTTTACACAAACCACTGATACTTTTATACAACTGCTCTTACTGACAAAAGTATCTTTCAAAGAAGGGATGATAACAAAATATACAAGAATTCATAGCCCTAGAGCAAGGAAAAATGGAATTTCTAAAAAGGTTTCAGTGCTCCTCCAAGCAAACAGGAAAGGGGTAACTTTGAAGTGAAATGTGAGCAGTTCCCAGAGGTTGTAGAATGGTAGGAACCATCACCATGAGCACAACCTGCTTTTTCTCTTGCTGGAGAAGTCATGGTATAGGACCACTCCCATAACCCTACAAATTGCATTCCACGTGTAAGCTAGCAGTTTATAAAATCCTCACGTTTTGTATACAGGTGTGCAGAATTCATAACGGTTATCATTTATTAAGTGAAGCACAGGACTTTTTACTCTCAGTATGTAAACTGTGATGCCATCACATTATAATTTAGTTGTTCACTCAAGTGGGGTTATAGAAGATTCATGGCAGGAAGCTGGTGCACATGCAAGCTAAAACAACACAGGAAAAGTTTATCTGCTGATGGGAGAATCCTCACCTGAATCTCCCTGCTGGACAGCAGACTCCCTACCTGAGCGACATACAGGCAGGCAAACAGAACAATCGCTTCAGGGATGGGTAGTAAAGTTTGTTAGTTACCTAGAGCTTCCCCAGGCATTTATGGTCTATATCTTAAAGATGAGATGTGTTCTTGATAAGCTGTGGTCCACCCAGCCAACCAAAACTCTGAGCCTGTTTTGGTGCCTACAAAAGGCTTCTCTGTCTGTATAGATTTAGTTGTCACCTCTGATACCTTCGCTCAGTATTCCTGCTGGAAAGGCAGACTTTCATAAAGCTCACAGGCATGTTCTACCATGGGTCTTCCAGGAAAGAGCTAAGGCACTGAGCACTATCTGCACTGCCCCATAAAGCAAGACCTCAAAACACATTCTTGCATGTGTTCTTCATAAATTCGTGCTTCATACTGGCAGAGTCTACAGGACCTTCTTAATTTCAACAGTAGGTTTGCTTTAGTGCTAGTCATTTTCATATAAACGAGACAAGGAGAACTCCAGCATCACAGTATTTTTTTTTTTCCTTTAAAAGAACTTGTTCTGGTTTTGGCATCTGGAATGTCTGCATACATGACATGCATATTGAGGTTGGCGTGCATGATTTGGCAGTAGAACCAAAATAAGAGTGAAAATTGAAATAGAGATGGTGCGTTTATATACATATATTTGTTTATGCACAAATGCATACAAACAACACAGCCTCCTCCAAGTCTTCCAGAGATTTGCTGCCTCACAAGAATGAGCTTTATAGAAATTAATGAAATTTTATAGAAATTATGTCGTGAAGGGCTGTAGGCAGTTCAGAAAGGTAATGACATATCCCTAACAGTTCCTTTCTCTGTACACATATGCTGCTATAGCTACAGAACTTCATCATTTAATACAATAATTGAAACTGAGAATACAGTTAAGAAGGCAAGTCCAAGGCAGAAGAAGATGATGAACAGAAATTAAGGGAGAGAAAATATTTTGACACCGAGATGCTCCTTCTGATACTTCCATCTAGCGTCAAGGACACAGAGGCAGCACATTTTTTAAATGAACTTGGCTATGGTGATGTGCCTGGCCAGCAGCCCTGCAGCATCCAGTCTGATGTGCAGAACAGATGTAGGGATGCTGGTTTGGACTAGATTTCGAGGCAGTACTGCACAGCAAGCTTCTCATCAAGAGGCCTTGCCATGATCCTCTCACAGCCAAGTATAAAACACTCCAGTTGCTGAGAGCTACTATACCCACCTGGAACAGGCTGTGACTAGGCTGGGACTGATTTTCTATGGCCAAGAGAAGTATCATGCAGCACATGCCTGTACCAAAGGCTGCTGAGCCTCCATGCAGACTCAAAGGCCAAAGCAGCTGTGTCCCATTACCAGTTCAATGCTGTTCCTTTATTTTATCTGTAACTTTCCACCTCTGTGCTTGCCTTTCAAGGTAGTGGCTCTAAAAGTGGATCATCACCTGCCAAAAGTAACCTGGTGGCCTCTTAGGAGAGGAATAATTACTGGAGGATTATTATTTAGCCCTTTACTGACAGCTAATCTGAGGAAACACTGAGGAGAAAAAAAAGACAAAAAAACCATACTGAATAAACAAGGTTAGTATTTGTGCCATGAACTGAATCTGGAACAGGTCACAAGGCAGACTCCTAAGTCTCATACAAATCAGTGAGAAAAAAGAGCAAAACAACAACAGCTACTGTTAGCAGCAACGACTGCCACTGAGACCCTTGTAATATGGCATTTCCCAGCCAGCTACAAACAAACAGGACACTGGCTTCTAGTAAATAAGGGTTTGTTTTTTCCCAGACAAAAAAGTGCCCAACAATAGTGGGACCAGCACTGCTCACGGTTCACAGGAAATGCTCACTGTGTCACCATCAGTCTAAGGGCTGTGTGAGGTCACAAGTTACATGGAAGAAAGATTAAGTCACATGCAGCAGTTTCTATTCAAAAACTCTTTTTGATAAGTTCTATTGGGGAGAAAATAGTTATTTATAAGCTTAACAATAAGATCTGATATGGGAATAGGATGCTAAACTCCCATTTTCATTTGTCAGAAATCACCACCTAGAGACTTGTTTATACACTTCAAGTAAACACCATACAAATGTCTGAACTAACAAAGCAACTGTCATGCCCTGCAAATACTTTGTATTCCATAATTTCATCCCTCCATAAAATATTATGTGTGGCTGAAAATATTTCACATCCATCTGTTTAAAAATACATCATTTACACATGCTGCTTTGTTTAGACTGTTTTTCAAGAGGGTAACAAGCAAACCCAATGCTTGTCCAAAAGCTGTGAAACAGAATGCCAGTGTCTGCTCTTCATCTTGCAACAACAGAATCATAGAAACCACCACAAACTCAGGCATTTGAGCTTTGGAACGTCAGTATGAGGAACAGGGATTTCAGAAGGTGGCTGTAATAGTTTAATAAATGCAGCCCAATATCCACTTCCTTATATTTAAAATAAAAATACAGAGTTGCCACATGTTTGAATCCCCTAGAAAAAACTGCTAACAAGCTGCATGCCTATTTTGACAACTTTAACACCATGAAACCTCAACCACAAATCTTTTTGCTTCTTGCTATCTCCCCTCAGATTTTAGGATTTCCAATGATTCAGAGCTCATGTACAACTGAGCTGCCAAGAAAACTGTATCTGAGCCAATACATGGTGAACCAATGCACTGGAATGTGCTTGACTGGTGGTTTGAACACTACTGCGGTACAGTTAGTACTTGTATGCTGAGTTTATTGCACCCATGAAAAGCCACCTTCTACCTTGTGGACTGAAATAAGAACTCTGACCAACAGGAATTAATAAGAAAAAGAACACTAATCTCTTCTGGTGCCCATTATTATGAGGAGCAGTTTCCAAATATGGGGGTACAAACTTTTAAGAAGGAAAGAATTTTAAGCACTACTTGCAATCAGTTATATGTGGGAAGAGACAGTCTCTAGCTTGTACCTAATGCTACAGTATCTGCTGGTGTAAAAAGAAACAAAACCAAATGCTAGACTTTATGTGAAAACCTTGCTCTTCATCAAATTACCCCTGCCCAGCCTTGAGCCTTCACTTCTGCACAAGCACTCAGTTTGAGCATTCTGGAGAAAAATTATACTAATATGTATGATCATAAGGCTCATTTCAGTTGCAAAAGAGCAGGTGGAAAACCTCAGATCAAAACTGGTACTGAGAAATTTCTAATAGCTGCTAGCTTTCTACAAAACCTGATAGCCTATCAAGCTGTCAGGCATCTTTATTCACTCAGTGTCTCAGGAACGACCTACTGCAATAAACACCACGTAAAATAGGAGCAGTATCAAACCCATGGCTTCAATCTTCGCACTGGTAAAACTCACATCCTGAAATTATTCTTGTGCCTGTCAAGTAAAAGCTCTTCTGCTTAGCCTGCAACATTCACAAGCTGTCAACACATTATATACATCTTACAAGCAGGATACGTGCACTCTGCAATTTGAACATACTTCTCTGGAGCACAAACTATCACCCACTTGGAAGAAGTCTATCCTCTCCTTCCCCCTCCCATTCAGCTCCTTGTCAGCAGTGATGGCTGCACAACGGCTGGGAGCATTGGGTTTGCAGCCTCCCGCAGTCTGTTGTTACTGTGGATTGGGGATAGGGTGGCCTCCTTACTGCAAATGAGAAATCAGCTGTGGGACATGAGTGGACAATTCCTCCATTTTGATGGGGATATTAGCACTCGGGGGAGTGATAAGAGCACAAATAATTAATAGGAATATTACAAGGATCTATTACAAGCACCCTCAGTAAGTTTACAGATGACATCAGGTTGAGTAAGAGTATTGGTCTGCTTGAGGGTATGAAGGCCCTTCAGAGGGATTTAGCCAGGCTGGATCAATGGAGCGAGGCCAGTGGCATGAAGTTCAACAAGGCCAAATGCCAGGTCCTGTACTTGGGTAACAACAACCCCATGAATGCTACAGGCCTGGGGATGCTGGTTGACAGCCAGCTGAATGAGCCAGCAGCATGCCTAGGTAAGCAAGAAGGCCAACAGCATCCTGGCTTTTACCAGAAACAGTGTGACCAGCAGGACCAGGGAAGTGCTTGTCCCCCTGTGTTTGCACTGCTGACACTGCACCTAAAATGTGGTGTTCACTTCTGGGCCCTTCACTACAAGACAGACATTGAGGTACTGGAGCATGTCCAAAGATGACAAATGAAGTTGGTGAAAAATTTGGAGAACAAACCCGACAAGGAACAGCTGATGGAACTGGGGTTATTTGGTGTGGAGGAGGCTCAGAGTGGGTCTTACAATACTCCAGCACTACCTGAAAGGGGGCTGTAACAAGGTGAGTGTTGTTCTCTTCTCCCAAATAACGAGGAATAGGGCAAGAAGAAATGGCATCAAGTTGCACCAGGGGAGGTTTAGGTTGGAGATTAGGGAAAATTTCTTCCCTGAAAGGGTTGTCAAGCCCTGGAACAGGCTGCCCAAAGAAGTAGTTGAGTCACCACCCCGGATGTATTTAAAAGATGTGTAGATGTGGTGCTGAGGGACGTGGTTTAGTGGCAGACTTGGCAGCACTGGGTGAGTGGTTGAACTTGATAATCTCAAAAGTGTTTTCACACCTAAATGACTCTATGACTGACATAAAAAGCAAGGTACTTCAAAGGACTGACATCCAAACATAAAATGTAGAAAATTCTTTCCAAAGTAAAAATCAGACGCAGCCCACTGTGAATAAATCAGAACAAATACAGAGAATCAAAGAGATGCTTTGCAGGGCAGAGGGCTGGAGCACTGCCTGTCTTCCTCTTTCAGGACAGGAAGCCACTACCTGCATCACTGTAACATCCAAAACTTTTATAGCAGATCCGTGTCTTTAAAGTACACCTGCTTTAGTTAGTCCCTGTCATGAGATTATAGATGAAAGTCTGATCTATATATATGAACAAATAATAAGAATAATAAAAGGATTAAGTTAGGTCAGAGGTGCTGTAAAACTTGCCCAAAATGTCCTTTAAACTTGTACTTCAAATTTTAAATTTCCTGACTAGCTGGATGCAAACAAGTCACACTTTTACAGCAGAAACAACTCCCCAGAATTTGGAAACCATTACAACCATTACATGCCATGCCTACAAGAAGACTACAGCCACCCATTTTGAAGGAATAACTAAGCTAGTAATAAAGCAATACTCTTGCTTGTCAACAGCTTCAGCACAGAAATATTAGTGGGCTGTTTCACGTAGAGTCCTGGAGGTGTTTTTAAGCCATAGAAGAGCAACATCCCCTTCTGGCAAAGCTGTTCTGCCTTCTGGTACCACAACAGCTTCTGAAATTACCCATGCAATAGCATGCTAGCAGCAACCATGTTATATAACACTTCTGAAAAAATGGAGTTAAGGAAATAAGTGACAGGCCTCTTAAAGGATTTCATTATCTGGTTTCCCCCTTTTCTCTCTGCTCAATTATTGCTCCTCAACCTCCTACAACTGTCCTGCCCTTCTCATATTTGGCAACTGTTGGAGTCATCAGTGTTTCATTAAGCTGTGCTGCTATACTGCCATTCTGCCAAAGTTATAGAAAAGTTTATGTGGCTTCCCTGACAATTTCTAGTTTTATAACCCAGTTTTATGGTGCTGTGTCAGGAAAGAGAAGCATATGTTAAGAGAAATGAGCCAAAGGTATGTGCAAAAGGGGGAGAGGGGAAGCAAAAGGATGAGAACAGCTGAGGTCTGGAGACACTGGAGAGAGAACACATGCACTGCTCTACAGGCAGGTAAACATATTTTTCCTTTTAGTATGATTGCTGTCAAGTAAAGCTTTTAAAGCTTTAATTATTTATTTTAAAATTTATAACCCTCTTACTAACCTACTGCCACAAGAGTAACCTGTAGTAATTCAGGGAGAATTTCTAGCTTACTGTAAAAATCCATCTCTCTATATCCTTACCCAATACAACAAGCAACCACTGAAAGACACATGTGCCAATATTAGCTACTCCTGCTGCTGCTGAAGAGGAGGAATCAAAGGCAATGTGTATGACTCATGCCCTACTCAGGGAAAGACCAAGAAAATAAATTGCTTTTGCAGATTTTTTCATTATAGTAAAAATGCTTAGCAATTCCTACAGGTTGCACAGATTATATCCTTACCACAAGGATGGTTATTTATTTTTGCCAAGGTACATTCAGACCAGTGAAAAGTGTAAGGTTTACTTAAACCAAGAAAACAAACCTTCTATACTCAAATCACTGAGTGACAAACAAACTTTCTCTATGCTGCAGCAGATAACTAAGCTTCAGAGAGGGCAAGTAACTGGAACATTACTAAAAGCTCTCATCAACTGATGAAACTGATCCACAGGAGTTTTCTATGCTATCTGTGCCATCCTTTTGGGCTCTTGGGAAACTTTTTTTAAACTTTTCTTCCCCTCTCACTTATTAACCAATATTCAGAAATATATCACTTTGATACTAATAAGAAATTTGCATCACAGTGCTTAATGAGCTGAATCTGAATACAGATTTAATCTGATGCAACATCCAGTGTGCTGAACTAGCAGTAATACAAAAAAATGCCCTTTGAACCTCCACTGAATTAGCAGCTTAAGGGATATAACAAAGGTGTTTACATCAAATAAAAAGCTGAAAACTTTCTTCACAGTCAGAAAAATGCAGGTTGTATCGAAGTATACACATACAGGAATATACGAAGCAGATGCTAACTTCACACTGTCAGTGTATTTATTATTCCCAGGCTGTAAAGACTGTCTCCGGTTGCTAGCCAGTTAAACAAGCTGCAGATACAGAATTTAAAGGTCACACACAACTATGCTAGCATCCATTTCCCATCGCTCACAAGTGCCTAAATGTATGTAGACACGTGTATGAATACAGCAATCAATAAATTGTTTTGCCACACTAATCCTTCCCCTTGCCTTTACGGGATGTCATTAACATGCATCGGCGGTACGTGATGCCCCACTTCGACTGCATGCATTACGTAAGACTGCAGCACTTCACAGGGCGCTCTCGCTGCAAGATTAGACATCAATTACAGTGACATGTGTCGCCTGAAGATATGCAGCATCCCAGTTTATCCAAAGCTCAATAGGGTTTTTCGTCACCACTTCTAGAATATTGGCAAATTTATAAACAAAGGCACTTTGGCTCAAATGCGCTTTAAAATCCCTGAACTCAAGAGACTCTTACATATACAACAGAAAATCTTTCAGCACCAACTCGCAAGCCTGTTCTCTTAATCAACAGTGGAGCTTTTGTTGCAGTGATTACCACAACAATACCTCGAACAGGACCTTCTACTTACACAGCTGAACCGAGTCCTGACCCAAACCTCATGTTAACATCTATTTTTATCTCCAAGTAGAGCCACACCTGAACTGTTAATTGTGTTCAGCCCAGATTGAAGTGACACTCTCCTACTCCCTAACAATAATAATTAAAAAAAAAAATCTAGTTAACAAACATTTTCAATTACAATTATACTTTTACAACGAGGACCTATTCAATATGGAGCTGCTCAGAGATGGCAGGGAGCTGCCCAGCAGAAGTAGGCATAACCTGAGACCTTCCTTGGGTGGTCTGGTCCTGTGCTGCTCTGCAGCACAAGGGTTGGGTCAAAAGGACACTTTGACTGCCCTTCTGCATTGCTCTAACCAGACCTCAAGGAGACTCAGAAGCATGATTAACATAAGAAAAGGCAAGATGAAGAGCATGCCTAGGAAATACTAAATTTTATGAGGCTTGCTCAAAGTTAAGACATTTAAAACAGCATTCTAACAAACACTGGGCTAGATGGGATTACCTAAATACTAAACTCCCATTCACCGTAGTAGAGGTTTACTCCTGATGCATCCATTCTACCTCACCAAGCCCCAAGCCCTAGGAAACCACAGAGGATCTGGTTTACGTTGCCAAACAAATGACTGGCATGTACCCATCCCAGCATGGCATCTGGTCAATGTATCCAGGAACAGAACTTGAAAACGGAAGGCAAACAGACTTGAAAGAAGCCCAAACCCCTATTTTTTTGTCAAGCAAGCAGCCAGGCAGGGTATGGTCAGCACAACATTCACACCCTAGAAATGCAAGCAGCAAAGAAAATAGTTCATTTCCAGCCTCCAGTTGCCTACAGATTTGAAGTGATGTGGAAACAGTGACACAAGGTGTTTTTTGTCCTGTGTAAGATACCATCTGAGAACCTTCATCTTTCTGCAGATTACTGACCAGACAGTTGATCTTTAAGTTTCAGTCAGGATAACATTTGCATGGTCCTTTTAAGGGTCAGTAAATAGTGGAGGCAGCTCCTTCTATAATTACCCTAGCTGACCTAACGCAAAAAAAAAACCCAAACAGCTAATAAGCATTATAGGTACCTTCATATAATCTTCATGTTCAAAAAGCTGGCGTTTTTTCCTCATTAGAAATGCTTAAACTAGTCAGAAAGGAAAAAAAATGAACTGATCATACCTACGCTCCTTAGGCCATTCCTGTCATGCAGTGCTTTACTCACTTTTTCAATACTCAGTCTCCCAACAAGCCACCATTCCCATAACAGACTTACAAATAGGGTATTGTTAATTGTTACTGCACTGCAAAAATCAACCTCCTCACCTTTCTAAAGCCTTTAGGACTATAGGTTTGTTTATGATAGGAATAAACACTCTGCCCGCAATCATTTTTGCTGAGGGAAGCCTCACCAGCACAAAGAACATTAATGGTGCATTCACATTCAAACTGTTTGCTATTTTTAAAGTGTTGCTGTATTAACACAGTGATTCTTCTAACTCATTATTGAGTGTATACTTAAATACCAGAGGAATTGTAAAAATAACCCATACTAAGCTCCTAAAGAGAAACTGCATTCCTCTGCACAGTTGCCTTTATCGAGGTTAATTCCTCATGTGGCTATATCAAGCAAAACACAAATCCTATTAGTGCTTCTGCTGTTTGCTTCAACAAATGAACTGCAGTTTGGAGTCGACAGGCATGGTTTTCCATGTAGAACATTGCTCCAGGAAAAACACTGCAGTTCACCAGTTGCTTTAACAATCTTTACACAGACAAATGCTGGTAACAGGACTCTCATACAGGGAATTTTAATCACCTGAGGGCTACCTATCCCCCCAAAAGTGGTTGTCATCGATATCCATTCATACCATCAACTGTCTGCCTTGTATGTAAAGCATTATGGAAAACCATCCTCTCAGACATATAGAGCCCGATTAAAAAGATGGTGCTGGTGTTTACACAGCCTGCCTCAAACTTGCAAGCTTTCTTATATGCCTTCCATAAACTTGTATGCCCTGGCTTAAACATTAACTTACAAGAATCATGTTCTACAGACATAACAGATTTAAAAGCAGAGCTGCTTTCACATTGGAATCTTTCAGACTCTAGCTATATAAAAATCTTGATCTTGGTGCTTTGAGCTTGCAGGTTCATACTACAAAGTTGCAGATGCTGGAAATTTTGATAACTGAAGTAGAATTTAACTCCCAAGTCTCAGGGAGCACTCCAAATAAAACAATTTACTGTGTCCAGAAGGAGTGGCTAACCAGCCCTGAGTTGTTTAAAAATTACATGACTTGCATTTTTGTGTGAAGGATAATGAGATCCATGGAGTCAGTTTGTACCAAATAACTGGAATTGATAGATTGAAGAAAAATGGAATCAGAAAAAATGAAAAAGGCTTCTTACGACAGGCACTTCTATTTGCAATCTTTACATATGTTATGCTTCACAATAAGTGAGGTTATTCATGAAGGATAAATTTACCAATAAAACCTCAAGTTAAACAAGTGGAACACACCAGCAAGTACGACAACAAACACTTCCTTTCCAAACATGCAGGTTATGACAGTTAGACTCTAATGGGGACAAAGGAGAACAGAGCTCTTCTAAACAACCAGACAAATTGTTTCATCATATTGTGAAAAGCAGTTTTACTTTTTTACTGCTTGTATTTTGAACTCATAGAAGGATGGGATGAATTTTATATATGAGTTACAGGTGTAGTCTGAAACATAGCATCATTCAGTCATCCAAAGGGAACAATTTTTACAATTGAGACCTAAATAATTTTCAAGATCAAATGTGGCAGTCCTTTCATATCTGACAGAGGTTGTACCTAATCCCTCCCCTAAAGGTTACAGCTTAAAAACATCTGAAAATTTAAACCTGTCACAATGGGGTAGGAATCCATAGTGCCAAAAAATAACCTTCCCTTTATCTCTGTAACCTCTCACACACGCTGACTGCTGTCCAAACTGATGGAATCCCTGGCACAGGATTTATGACCCATGACTTTGACTACCTCAGAGAAGGAGGGAGCACTTGTTAAGCCTACTCCTTAATTAAATTACAGAGTAAAAGCCACCCTCAGCTTTTACACTGATTATATCATCATACTTTCTCATTCTGTCCCCAAGTATCCTGAAACCTTCCTTATACACTTCTTTAGCTTCTCCACTGTTAGTGTGCTTGTACCAAGCAAATCACCAGAGAAGGGGTATCCCACAGGTCACCAGCGCTGACCTCTAAGATGCTAGGCAGTCCAGGTGTGTAAACTGTCTTTCTTCCATACTGCTCCTTGTTAAACCAAAAAGGGAAAAAAAAAAACCAAAAACCAAAACCAGACATAGTGAAGAACTGCCTAATAATAAACTGAAATCTATTTTTATAAAGTTTTAGAGAATAATGACTAAAGAAGGAGCAGAGCACAGTGCATCTGGTCTTCGTTTCTGTTGTAGCTTGGAACAAAACACCAGATCAGATGTTTCTGAGGCTGTAGTGGCATTGCATCCCGTGAAATTGTTTAATTTGCATCTGATTATGATAAACAATTATTTTAAAGTCACCTGATATAGTCCATGTAAGACAGCAGGTATGCCTGTAATGACTCTTCCTTGCCAGAAAATGTCTGGCTTGGTAAGACACTATGTTTGACTTTCCAAATCAGGCAAGGAAAATGCAGTGACTGCTGCAACTGTCTCCACTACAACAAGTCTACAGTGGTAAACAATCATTTAACTGAACACCCAAGGCAGGCATTTTGAGTTTAGATTTGTGAAGATTTCTCCCAGAGTGTCAAACTTTAACCCTAATTTTAGAATATGTAATTTCGTATTAATTATCCTGCCACCCACATGAAGTCTGAAGCGTGCAAACTTGATCTCCATTCTTCAAAGAAACACTTCAATTTCCAGAAGTGTCCAGATAGAACATTTAAAAGAGGTATTAAAACACCTCCAGAACAAGAGGGAGGTTATACTTCCCCTGTACTCAGCCCTGGTCAGGCCACACCTTGAGTACTTTGTCCAGTTCTGGGCTCCTCAATTCAAGAGAGATGTTGAGGTACTGGAACATGTCCAGAAAAGGGCGATGAGGCTGGTGAGGGGCCTGGAACACAAACCCTATGAGGAGAGGCTGAGGGAGCAGGGGGTGTTTAGCCTGGAGAAGAGGAGGCTCAGGGGTGACCTCATTGCTGTCTACAACTACCTGAAGGAAGGTTGTAGCCAAGTGGGGGTTGGTCTCTTCTCCCAGGCAACCAGCAGCAGAACAAGAGGACACAGTCTCAAGTTGTGCCAGGGGAGGTATAGGCTGGATGTTAGGAGGAAGTTCTTCACAGAGAGAGTGATTGCCCATTGGAATGGGCTGCCCAGGGAGGTGGTGGAGTCGCTGTCCTTAGAGATGTTCAAGAGAGGACTGGAAGAGGCACTTGGTGCCATGGTCTAGTTGATTGCTCAGGTCTGGGTGATTGGTTGGACTGGGTGATCTTGGAAGTCTCTTCCAACCTGGTTGATTCTATGATTCTATGAAAAGAGCTCATTTAAAGCCAGCAGGAGATTTTTGGAATTTGCAGATTACCCTGGAGGACCTCTGGAGGAAATTCATGTTTTAAAACAGTCCACACATGAGAACATAGAAAATCATCCAGTTCAGTTTAGCACTTGAGACAAAGAACTTAAGTTGGGATCCAGATCAGGACAGAAATTCAAGGTACAGATGATCTAAGCAGGAGCTATACAAAATTTATTGGCATATTAAAAGAGATTGCATTGCCTCATGGTGTGAGACACTTGAAAAGACAAAACTAACACCGAGGACAGAACCAGGCCACTGTAGGGACTGATTCTTTCTATTCACCCTTCTCTGTATCAGCACATCTATAAGTGAAAGTAATCTTGTTCTGGAAGCGTGTTAAAGTTCCTGGAGCTGAGTGTGGAAGCTGTTTCTGAAGATTGTCTGTCACAGTAATATGAATTTTTTGACAGTATAGTCTGCAGTTCTTGCTTTCAGGTAATAAGTTTATTTTACAAAGAAAAAAGGCATTTTAATGAAGCAGGCTGAAGGTAGATGACCAGGTAGACCTAACCAGGTCTATCAGCACTTGCTAAGTACTTTAGCGCCCTTGCCAACCACTACCTGCCCATCACTGCCCCCAGCTAAAAGTCTTTCCTTTCCCTTTCACCACCTACTCAGCCCATTCATTGAAGGCTTTCAGGTCTGAGTGTGGGCAGGTTATGCTGCTTGTCTGATGAGACCCTTTAAAATCAAATTTCTTAGGTCATACTCAGTTTATGTGCTCTGCATCTACCATAGCGAAAAATGTCCACGATGAGGCTCCAACTGAACATCACCAAATGTTAGCACAGTAGAGTGCTGTCTTCATTTATGGAAAAAATGGCATCTATACTGCTTTGTACCCACTGTTAATTCAAGACTTCAGAGAGGAATGTTTATGAAGTGGCATTAGCTACTGGGAGATTTATCTAAACCAATGTAAACAAGATCTATGACCTGGTTTCTCCCTGTTTAGTTAAATGGACTTGTATCAAATTTTATTGTCAAACTGAATGAGCATCTCAAAATTTTGCCAATAATTTCTTGCATAATAGCCTGCAGGAAACATATCTGAAACCTCCTCAACTGTTGTTCAGTTAAAAATGGATGATTAAAATGGAGTCCCAGAGGGTGCATCACAACAGAAAGACTGTTGCAACAAGCACACAGGAGACTCAGAGGAGAACAGAGCTTAAGGGGCTGCAGTTTTGACAATCCTCTTGAAGCAAGCTTTATTAAAGCATTATGTGATTTGGCAACAGCCTGTTGACATTCTTTTCATTTCAAAAGTGGCCTTAATTTTATTTCCTTGAAAAGTAAGACTCCTGTTCATTAAGGAGTTCTCAGCCATTCTCTTTTCATAACCTGTTTCACAATCCACATTCAACAGAAAACCATTGATTTGAGTCTTGGCCTTGCAAATTTCAAGAGCTGGGCACCCAAATCTTGGTTCTGCAAGTCTCAACTACTAGCACCCCACTCAGACAGCTGAAGTGTTACAGAAAAGCAGAAAAGACAATTGCTTGCCGGGAAATCGCCCTGGTGGCAATTACTTCAGCAAAGAGCATGGAAGCACTATTGTGTTTCATCTGTTATCACTATGGCAAAATTACCTCTCAGTCAGAGCTGAGGGTCAAACTCAAATTCTGAACAGGAAATTGAAGCTCATGCAGCTGTTGTGTGCACACACTCACAGGCTCATTTAATGTCTTGCTCTACTGGAAGGTGTTTAGACAGAAGTATAAAAAATGTGGGCTCTGCAAATTTGGTGCATGTTTGAAACCGCTCAATTTTAGCACATTTATAGCAGGCCAAAGTCTGACCCTACTTCTCCCATCCTTTCCCCACTACCTACAGGAAATCTTAGAAAGCAGTACAAATAGAGGGATCCTACAGTTGCTTGAGTCCTATACATGCCCCTTTCTTATCCAGAGCTACCCTTGAAAGTAAAAGAAAACTACAGGCTTAGCTATAACAGTAAGGTGGGTCCAGTATGTGTGGAGGAAAGAACTGCAAGATGATTCAGTGACTCAATGTTAAAAGAAGTAAAAAACCATTTTTAATAGAGTGAAAGAAAATGTAAAAGCTATATGCTTATATGCAAATTAAAAAATAGTAATTCTGCTTATAATTTACTATAGTCTCATAATTAGAAACGAGGGGCATACAAATGTCAAAGTACTCCTAAGTCATTCCCAGAAGTTTAGCTCCTTAAACCTTGGCCATTCAAGGTAAAAAGGAGGTAGCACACTGGACAGGAAGGGTTTACTGGCACAAAGAAACATCTACATAAGGGCAGAGAGGTCAATTTCTTTCTTCAGGAAGGATTATTTTTGCAGGCTTCAAGCTCTTTCTACAAATCACATTCTACGATGTGTTTTGCTGCAGGAAGAAAAACAAAGATGACAGAATTAAAATTGCTTTTAAATCTCCTCTCTTATATAAAAGCTGGCAGTCTGCATTTCTGTACAGTTTACTTGCTTTGTCTTGCAGTGTGCTTTTTCTGTCAGTCCACAATTCTCAGATATGTTAGAGTTTCTTGCATGTCACTTACAGTCAACTCATACTAACCTCAGATCACACAAGCTCTCAAAAGGGAGGAGAGGGTTGGAACTAGATGATCTTTAAGGTCCCTTCCAACCCAAACTATTCCATGATTCAAAATGTTCTCACGTGCAGTTTTTTCTGTGAACACTTTATACCAGGGAAAAAAATTACCATTCCCGTAATACACAGTTGTAAGATCAAGGACTTCTGTTAAATATTTGGAATGGCAGAAAATGGTACCAGAGCAACTATGAGACTTATTTTAGAAGCAACTTTTTTTGAAGACCTTATTCAGTTGAAAAAGGGGACAAAAAGTTATCTACTGCTAAGTAATAGGAAATGTGTTTCATGCTATGGGAGAAGCCTCTGAACTCCTCCACACAACTTCCCTTTCCGAGTAAGGCTATTCAACCAAAGCCACACAGTCGGCACAATCCTCAAGCCAGCACTAATCCTCATGTTACCCCAGCTGAAAATCTGCCATGTGTTATCAGTTATGCTTCTGGAAGCCACATTAGGTGTTACTTAAAGAAAAGCAGAACATTGATTAGAAAGGAAAAGCTCTGTAACTTATTGCACAACTGCCAGGCCATGTGGCATTTGCCTTGATATGAAAAAGCAAGGATTAAACTGCCCTCAGGATTAAAAGTGTTAATTGTTGCACAGCACCTTTCTTTCAAAGGTGCCTTAAATATACCCTTAACCTGCCCTTCCACTAAGGTGTGTTCAAAGACTGTACTGCTATGGATTTGAGGTCAAAAGATGCATTATCTAAGATAACAGCAATACATGAAACAGAAGCCTGACTTGTTGGTTAAAAAACCAACAGTACAGCAAAATTAGTCTTATACAACCCCTTACTGGGAATAAAATTAGTCAATATGTAAGTAATGATGGCTTGGGAGGTTTTATAGGGCAATTACCATGTGCCTCAGGCACAATATTTGCTGTTTTATACATTCTATTACTTGAGATCTGAATACAAAGTTCACTTGATTTTAAAGACTAACTTCAAAGCTAATAATGCTGAAAATTTTAATTCTAACAGTGCTTGCACTGTAAATTCAATTCTTGTCCTTACATTAGCTGTGTGTCCCTCTTGGGACATGCCAGCTCTCAAGCCATTAATTCTTCCAGGGAGGAATTCAGATCCTGCAATTCTCTCTATCAAATGCAGCTATACCTGGGAGTCCAGATGCAGCTAGATTGCACAGGAATTTAAAAGCAGGTCAGGTCAAAGAGCAGGTTACCACGACTCAAACTAACAGTTTCTGCCTGGTAAAACAAGGAAAGGGAAGGCACAGATCAAATGGTAAGATGCAGCTTTATAAAGACAGTTATAAATACATGTAACAAATGTGACCCCTGGCAGAGATGAGGAATCAAGTCGACTACTTAAGCCGAGCTGAAATAACAAGTCAGTGCTGCTTTATGTTGAAGACCTTCCTCCAGCTGCAAGATTTTTTCCAGCATCAGCCTTTTTCACTTAAATTACAGGCAGCCTCTAAAAGCTCATCCAATCTCTTTGTTCCCTTTTCCCTTACCAGATCTTTTAAAGTTTTTAAATTTCTTTTGATCTCTGGTTTAGCCTTAGGAAGACTATTCCTTTCCACACTGAACTGAGTCAGCAACTGATACCTTAATTCCTTTGAAGAAACATACCTAAAAGCTAACTTATCTGTAACATTTCATGCCTGGTTTCTAAATACCTCTTCATAATCTCCTCTTTACCTTCATGCATTCTTCTCAGACAGGTATCAACACTAAATTTGAATGGATAGATTCAGTACTTCATAGTAAAAATTCAATCCATAATATTAAATCTCCTCAGCATAATGACTGCTCAGCTACCACCACTTCAAGATTTCTTAGAATCAGCAGTTTGAATTATTGCTTAATACACTTCTATACTGGCAATTTCACATGAACTAGATTTCAAGACCCTTTAAGTATGGTCTGCTAAGCTTTAGGCTGGAAGGTTTTTGAATATTAGAAAATTGTCTCATATAAAATGAGCTGATTCAAGAGCACAGCAAGAGAAATTTTTTTTTATCAAACAAGTAGTTGATGGTATTCTGCTCTGCTTAGCTCTGCCTGTCTTGTTATTAAAATCTATTAACTAGCTCTGAAAAACACAGTTTCCAGAAACACTGTTCCTTAAGTGTTATTGCCCCAAAAGAACACCATGATCAGGGTTAAGCTTAAAACAACCAATTTCAGTATTTAATGCTAGACTAAAATAACTCATTAACTCACAGCAAAACAAAGCAATGCCATCACAGATAGGCACTTGGATATGAAATGCACAAAAAACAAGAATATTCCTGTATCATCTTAGAGAAATATCCTGAAATTTAAGTGACAAAAGTAAGCAGCACATTCAAACTGTTAATGTTTTTCCTTAGGTAAATGTACAGCTTCTTTTTAAAAACACTAGTTTAAGACATTTACCTGATGCAGGAGAATGAGGAACAGTTCTGGTGCTGACAGTAAATTCTGCACCTATTAACTATTCATAAAACATTCAATAGCATTGTGAAGAGCCTTTGAAGCAACAGAAAAAGCTTGGCAAAGCTTTTATCATATTAAACAAAACATGAAACTTCATGGTTACAGCTACCACTACTCATTAGGGCAGACAAATTTTTCATGCTGAAAGCAGCAGCCACCTCAAATAACAATTCAGATTTTTTCCTTCCACACTCTTAATGAAACAGGCACATGGATCCCATCTTTCAGAAGAACTAAAAATGTATTTGCTGGGTGGATTAGAAACCAAGCTGGTCTTCAATTACAACTGAAAGTATCTCAAATTACCAAACTATGCCATTCATTAATGGTTCAAACTGTTAACAAAAGCTATGTGTTGTGATTTCATTGAACAAATTTAAGGAAAAAAATAACCTTGTTTCCTAGGTTTGCACCATACCAGTCATCAGTTTCTCCTCGCTTTTATTCACTCAATCCACTGCAAAATTCTTAAAATGTACTGAAATTTTCCATGAACTCCTATGAGCTGGAAGTAATTTTAGAGATTCAATCCTTGGAAGCCAAGTTTAATGATGGAAGAAAATACACTGTCATTTATAAACAATAGCAGTGATTTTAATTCCCTTACACAGATAAGCAGCACTAAGTACCAGACATTTCAGAAGACAAATGCTTTGTCCTTCTCCTGTGTGGTTTATAGCATGTGGCTGAAACGTGACAGGGGAAGCAAACGGTGTTAATGCACAGAACATACTCAAAAGTTACACAACACTATTTCTCAAAAACCTTGGACTGATGAAAAAGTAACCTTGGAGTGCTAAAGCTGCCAACAGTTTATTTCATAGTAGTTTTAACCCATCTGGGAGGAAATGCTGCTTGAACTGGTCTCTAAAAAAGGTTGATAAGAGATTTCTAAGGATGAAAACTTGTGAAGCTGCCAAGTAATACAATTTCACCTGGAGTCAGCCTGCCACCTGTCATATTTAGTACATATTTATGCCCTCCAAATTCCTCTAAATGAGTTAGCTGCTTCAGTTTGAACTCTTAAGTTGCAGATACTAAGAAATCAAAGAGTGAGAATAAAAAGCAGTGCAATATGTATTTGGCTTGTTCTTGTTGCTAAGCTACTAAAACCCAGTTATGACTACAAGGCTATTATAGATTTGTAGCTGCATTTCTGACAATGCAATGTAACATCAATCTAAGCATAACAATAAAGAAATAAAGTCACCAGAATTTATTTCACTACAGATACAGCAATTCAGGCACTCCCAGACCTTTCCAATTCATAGTATTCACTGACCTAAGCAGCTGTCACTGCTGCCTTTAGTTTTGTGGAGAATGCAAAGCCTCAGAAAATTTAAACACATCAAGAATTCAATCACTGGAATTTGAAAGGTACTATGCAAAGGACATCTACCAAATCAAAACTACACCAATGATCAAGGGCATATAAAATGCTAGAAAAGTCAAATACCTGCAAGCAGAAAGCGTGTAACATCATGTTCATGTGCTTGAGGTTTTAATGGTGGTGTCTAGTAAGAATCTCAGATTATTTCAGTAATCAAAATTCTCCAAGGTGCAGAACAAGGCACACACATCTGCCTGTAAGGAGGAGTCTTTTGTGCATACCCAAAAGACTTCTGTTTTTTCCATTTATTATAAACAAATTCAGTTGGTTGAGCCTCCACACTTCCCCAGGTACCAATCTTCAAACAGTTTCTCAATTTACTGGTAATGAAAAGAACTGAATGTTGCTTTTAACAGAGCAAAAAGCAAAGGGAATATTGCAGCAATTCAACAGCTATATACAACAGTGAAGAATAAATATAGCTCATGTTGAGGCACACAGATGTTGAGGTTGATAAAGGTAAACAAAACCAGGTAAGAAGTACTTAGCAAACAGGCTAGATAAGTCACCTGCGAGTAACTTAACCCCTTCAGTGAATCCAACATTGTTTATTCTCCTGCTGAGGGAACATGAGCCAGAGCATGAAAGATTTCACTTAGTTCTCAGAGTGCTAGCATTTGTAACCAGCTACCTCCATTTCTTATCTCTGTGGCATGGAACATCACATCATGGCATCCCCACAGCTTTTGCATTGCTTTGTTGATTGCTTTTCTAGGAGAGCTCTTTTCTTCCCTTCCCCCAAATCCCAGTGTTATTCTGATCACTGGAGGTAGGGACGGAAGGGAAGAGATACTAATTATCTGGAGGAAACAGATCTGCTAGAAGAGCTCACAAAAGACACATGAACTAGTAGACTGGTCAGTAATGGCAAGTTAAAGTCAGTTTGGCCAGCTATGCATTTTAAACATCTGAGTTACAGCAAACCCAAGAAAGATAATGAAAAAGTACAGGTCATTTAAAGAACTGGGGGTTTCTCCATGCAAAGCAGTATGTAATTTTATGCATTCATGGTAGACACTAATTAAACAAACACTGCTAGTACAAATTATTTAGTTCTCTAAATCTCAGCTCACCCAAAAGACAAAACATGAAAACAAGTTATGGGCATTATAAATGTTCCCAGGTGAAGCTGCATGTATTTTAGATCCAAAAATGACATTTGATGAACTCTGAAAAGCAAAATTTCAGGAACTCAGAAGCATAACTATCAGCATCTCTCATGGCACTGATTACTGACCCCTGTCGATTTTAAAAAAGCTGACTGGCAGTTTCATATGAAAACACATTTTTAACTGCAGGAAGACTGAAAATTTTTACATTGCACACTTGGATAAGAAATGTAAAAAACCAGCTGTTTTGTTTGAGATGTTTACCTTGACATTTTGAAACAATGTTGTAAAGAGTATTCCGCGAATTGTTTTTTTTGGAGTTGGTTGAATGTTTGTCTGGCCACAACTGAGCATGCTGTAAGGCACAACTGCATGTACATGCCAAACCAAACATCAAACATGTAATATGCATTTATTATACACATACTTATATAATGCACACATGGCTGATTTATTCACTCCTAAAAGCATGCTCATCAGCCTGGTACTTCCCTTCAGTTCCATGTAATATTTTCTGATACCTGACAGAGAACACAATTTCCTCTGTTTGATAAAGGTAATAGTGGATGCTGTTAACAGTGTAAGTACTTATTGGAAACCAAATTACAGTACTCACCATGAAATTTGACACTGCCTATTCCTTCTCTAAAGCCCATTACCTTCACATTATCTGAGGCTGCTGGCATCATGGTTTATTCATATGTATTCACATGCTATAAACCAGACAGATCAAGTACGTAAAACAAGACTCACTAGTGGATTGAAATAAATGCAGTATTTCACTAGCAGTCGGAAAAGCCAATTTATCTCTTTATTCTGAAATACTCTAGCGTGAAGCACTTCTTCATAAATGAAAAATTCTTCATTGCCATCATTTACACTCAAATGCTGTTTCTAGTTTCCAGGACACTTACCTTTTAATAAAGAGCTTTAGACTTAAATGAGGTGCCATTTTTTACGGAGGGTGTATCTATTATACAGAAGATAAATGCATATAGAAATCCTCCCCACTTAAACATAGTAACAGTTCAGTCTGTGGCACCATCAAAAAAACCCCAAATCCTTTCTACATTGTGTAGTTTTAGGTAGCAGATTGCACTTCCCTCTTCCTTTGACTTCAATCAGTGCAAAAATATACAAGTTTTGATTAACAGAAGTGAGAATTACTTACCTATTTGTAACAATACAGGTGTTACCAAAGCTGTCTCCATGGCATAACAAAATTCCCTGCCAAACATTACTGCACCATGCATCACCCACAGGCGTATAGGTATCCGGTCTATGGATCCTTCACTAATGGTCTCCTCCCTACTTTCATTCTCCTTGTTTTCTGGTTTCTGAAGCTGTGCCACAGGTAGATCTTGAACTTGCATAGATTCCGAGTCAGCATTCTGGGGAGCCATTTTCATTACCATAAAAAAAATATATTTGTTATATCTATATAAATAATACTACCATAACTCCACAAACAAGTTAGGATGTCTTCTCTTTCAGCTTCTGTTCCTCAGGCAAGTAATGCTTATATTCCTCTTGTACAACTTCTTGTATAGCTATGAGACATCAAGAACAAAAAGCTATTTGGTAGGAATTTCAACATATGGCTTGCTGGTCTACTGTGAGTTAGAGTTAAAAATCCATAATTGCCATTCAGTTAATATCAGTTTCATAATTATTATTGAAGAAGTGCTGAAGTTGTTATTCTTGCTACAGAGAGGTGGAAAGGCGACACAAAGAGGTGCTCCACTGTTAATCCCCATCGAGTGGCTGATTAATCTGCAACAAAAAGTAAGCATTTAAAAATTTCAGTAGCTTTTTCAGGTTATTGTTCCCCCACCCTTGACCATATACCCTATTTCCTGCTTCATGCTTTCCATTGTCCTTGCCTACCTAGTATAAAGTCTTTCATTCTACCTTCTCTTCTACCTCTGGACTTTCCATTGAAATGCAGTTACTCCTTCTATTTAAATGACGCTTCACTGTACTCCTAAGTTCCTCCAGTTTGTGGTCCTACATGAAGCCACAGAAGAATATACCAGTGTATTTTTCTGAGATCCTTGGAACATTGAACACAAGACTAACAAATTCTGGGAGCTTTAATGCAGATTCCATTTCAGAAACAGAATAGGATATTCCAGTACTATGCCAGGAAGATGATTCATCAATTACCATAGACTCAGACTCTCCATTTAGACTTTTGGAAGCTGCCAGTTACTTTGCAGTAACCATCACACCATGCTATAATGGAGATATTCCTCAAGCAATCATGGTAGAAAATAAGCCATAAGGAATATATAACTTTAAGGACTTATAGTTGAATATCTAAACTTTTAATGAGGGTATGTACAGCATATGCATCCATCTTCACTTTCTGCATACAAGACCAGAGCAACTTGGCCCCACACACTCTATGGCTTCTGACGTCCATGAAGATTAGAATCATACAAATATCTCCTACCACACATGAAAATCATTTAAATATATTCCAACCAGGCAAGGCAAGCTTCTCCTTTACTTTTCCCTTCTATCTCATAAACAGTCTATGTAGCTGTACATACTGTACCATCTCAAAATGTGTGTAAGCACTTAGAAGAATTTTTTAATAAATTCAGATTACATAGTGTTTGTACTAGCAGGATGCATATTAACACCCATGCACTCAGAGTGACCAAACCCATGTCCTAGAACAAAATTCCTTAGGGCCACGGTTCCACAAGATGCTGGCTGTGGCAGCAAAGCGGGCCTGAAGTCCCCATACTGCAGTTTCCAGCCATTCAGTTGTGGCAACAACAACAAAAAAAATCTTTGTGAACTACAGCATCCACCAGATCATTAAGCAGTGAACCCGAAAATGAGCCTTAAGAAAAACATGACATGTTTGGAGTTTAAAGCACATCACAGCAGCAATTCTGTTCTAGTAAAAGTGCAGCATGGGAACATCACATTGAGCACTCTGTTGCTGATACATACCCTCCTATAGAGCTGTAGCTCCACTGGGTTTATTGTGTATAGTTTGTTCTTCTGTTCAAAACCATTTTTTGTTCTGGGCTTTTCTCGTCAGGCTCCCCTAGATTAGCAGAGTTCCCTGATTTGATCACCTCAATAACTTAATACTATAATTTGCTTTTGAGCTAGCCAAACCTTTAAAAAAAAAAAAATCACTGGGCAGATATTAAAATAGTGAGCACAGGTGTTACAAGCTAAGTCCAAAGTTTTAACTGTAAGCATTAAATAGCTCAGAACTAGAAGGATTTCTCCACTCACCCTGAACAGTTGAGGCACACTGCTTTGGTTTACTGAATTTTGGCACAGACAGGTAGTTCTTCAAATTTGTCATTAGCACCTGGTTTTTATAAAGATTTCTTTCCACCATTCAGGATTTGATTTGCTAAGCTCCTGCATTTACCTCCTTCCAGTAGCTAGTAAAGCGTTGAACTTGTGTCAGGAGATGAAAGGACACAATTCTCTTACTTTGCTTTAGTGCCAGTTGTTTCAGCTTCATGCTTGAAGGACTATTTGTTTATCATAAATATGAAATACTGTACTAAAAACCCCCACACATACACTTTTTGTAACAAGTTCTGGGTGAACAAAACCTACAAAGCACAAGTTCCTAAGCAAAAGCAATTGCTTTAATTACAGACTACTCAAAATACTGAAATAGCTGGCAGACTCAAGCAAAATTACAGTCAGTAGAATTTTGAAGTTTATATGTCAGCACCTATTATTCAGAAATCATTCAGAACTTGTGTGCTGTTTTACAGACTGAGGGCCATGCAGAACACTTCTGTACAAGATGGCTTTAAAGTCTGCATGTGTTTTCTTATGCTTAATCTCCCCTTCTGTTGATGTCTATGAAAGATTTAACTCAATTTCCCTGAACACCTCATTTAATACCTAGTTACAGGGCAGCAGAATGAAGCATGGAGAGGAAGGTAGTTCATCACAGCAGCGTGTTTCATGATGCACTGGGGCAGCCTGCATACGCAAGCAGGATGCCACCAGATTGGGAGCATTGGTCATTGGAAAGGATAAAGAGGCAGGACAAAAGAGGATTTCTGAAGTTTAGCCCATTTGAGTGAGACTCTTAAGGGATGACTGGAAAAGTTATTCTTGAAATAGAAGATGATGGGGAGCAATCAGATAATTTATGAGACAGGAATAATAGATAATAGATGGAGACTTTGAAGCTGTAATTGATGCAGATAAGAACAGCAGTGCATTTTAAACATGCCAGAGAAAGCAGTTACAGTATTCAAGCAAAATAGCAAGAGGCACAATGGACAGGTTTTATCTGAAGGAACAGAGAATTACCATTCCATTATGCCAATTTTGTGGTAAGCATAATGCTAGTCTTCCTGCACCACTTTCATCTGTCTCCAAGTGTGTGTCTAACACAAGAGTCAGAGAATAACAAGAGCCTTTCAGAAAGGTCTTCCAGATCTTTCATAAATCCTGCTCGGTTGTGTTCATACTCATTTTAGACCAATCTAGATTCTCCTGTTGCTTTTTCTAAGTTCATTCTGAATTTGGCATGTTTGAATGGTGACATTCTTCCTTACTTCCTTACTGGAAGTAAATATTACAGATGCTTTTATTTAAAAAGGCAAAGAACTCCCAGATGGCATCTAAAGAGAAGCTGGATTAAAATACTAAATCCTAGAACAGTTGGGAGTGGAAGGGACCTTAGAGATCATCTAGTTCCAGTCCTCCTGCCATGGGCAGGGACACCTTTTGCTAGACCAGGTTGCTTTAGAGACCCATCCAACCTGGCCTTGAACACTTCCAGGAAAGGGGCATCTAGAGTCTCTGTGCAGCCTCTCTGACAAGAGGGCACATTCCCACATCAGCATCTACACAAAACAAACCTTCACTGACAATAACTGTAAAAAACGTTGGTATTGAACACCCACGGCAATTTCCAATACAGTCCCTTTTCTCACGTGGTTCAAAGGCTTTACTGTGTGGAGTGCACCTAAGCAACACACCACCTCTTTTTTTTTAAGAAGGGATGAATTAAGCTCACATTTTACATGGCAGCAGACTGGGTACTAAGAGTAGACATCCCTTCCTCAAGCAGATGCCAAGAGGGATGGTGGCAAAGAGTTCAAGACAGCTTCCTTTTCATCTATACTTTTCTGACCAGCCAGCCACATAGCAGGTAAACAATGATTTTAAAAAGTAAACAAGCATGACAAAGCAGTTATCTCAGGAATGCTTCTGCCCTTCTGCCAGGCACTCTCACTATATTTTCCATAAAGTTTAAAAAGGCATTCTCATGACTAAGGAAGTAATAAGGAAGTAGAATGAAGAATTTCAGTCATAGAAAGAGGTTCATGTCGGGTGTTGTACAGAGGTTGGGCATGAAGAGAAGTTTAGATAAAGAAATAATCCTGATCTTGAAGTGTTTACGGAAGGAGGGGAGTGCTTACACCAGCTCTTCTTCAACCGAACTGCACATGTTTTAGTTTGACCTCTGGCCATATTGCAACAATGACAAAACCTATAAAGCTGTTGCTAATATTTCAACAAAACAAGCAAGTAATATAGTCTGAAAACTAAGCTGTAAGCAAAATGTTATACAAGCTGCTTAAATTGCTTGTAATCTTACTTGTTTTATTTTTTACTGCCTTATTTTTACTATACATAAGTCATAACAAGACTGTATGAAGCACAAAACATATTGCAGGCTTGACAAGGCTGCATCACAACAATCCTGTGCCTGAAATATGTAGTGTTCAGACAAAGAATGTGAAACATTGAACCACAGGAAAATTACTGCCTGCCTTTATGCATTTTCGAAGAGGAATAGCTGTACAGGTCACCTTTCTGGCCCACAAAACTCAGTGGTTTTCCCTAGCAAGCCTTAAGATGCTAGAGATGCACAAAAAGCCCATGCTAGACAATTATGCAACACAATGCCTGAAGAAAATGCCTTCTATCACGCTTCGCAGCATGCTTTTAGTCTGGGACTTAGGGGCTGACAAGAACTGTTTTTGCACTTGATACTATCACCTGGAGGTCAGAAGAGTGGTAGCAAACCCATCAATACCAAAATAAATGGTGTTAACAGTAATCCTGCCTGAATCCTTTAAGACTGAACTATTTTTAATGCATGTTTCCAGATAGCTCCTGCTAATAAGGCACGTACTGTTTGACAAGTAACTAGATTTTCTGAACCCTTGCTGAAGCATATGATTTTAATTAAGCTATGGAGTATGCAGCAAGTTTCACGTAATCACACGTATTTTAGTAAGCAGTAATAAAGCTTGGCAAGTAGAAAACAGTTAAATGGGCCCAACTGGACACCAAGAGAAAATTTTGAATCTTTAGGAGGCCTTTCCTCTGAAGCCATTAGGCAATTCCTAAGGCATTTATTGGTATAAGAAACTATTCATGACAACAGGATTAGTGTGTCTACAAGTGACAAAATCTCAAATACTGAAGGGAAAAATAAGCACAATCTAAGAAAAACTGGAATGAGCAAACTGAAAAGGATGGAGATGGTTCTGTACAAAGACTATTTAATATCTAAAGGAACAAGGTGAGGGGCTGAGCAGAGGCAAACTACTCCCTTCCCATCCTGGTCTTTAAAGTTTGCTGCATTGACTTCCAATCACTTATTTAGCCATCTCTTGTCTTCCAGATCTGCCTTTTACATGATAATTACTTTTTTACATACAAGTCTCCTTGAATCATAGTGAAGAACAGCACTCAGTTTTGCTCCACAGGAACTGTGTAGTGATGCAAGAAATACTCTAGCTCAAAGAGAGGTTCTATAGTTTAAAAGAATTCTACCTTGAAGAGGGGTAGATGAGGGAGACAGCCAGACTGGATGTGCAAGGTGCTTCTAAAGGAATTAAGGGAAAAAAAAGAGGGTGTATCACCTTTGGAAAAAAGGGGAGGTATCCCAGGAAGAGTTTAAGAACGTTGCTAGGTCCTGAGCATGCATGAGCCAGCAGTGTGCCCAGGTGGCCAGGAAAGCCAATGGCATCCTGGCCTGTATCAGGAATTGTGTAGCCAGCAGGACAAGAGAGGTTATTCTTCCCCTGTACTCAGCCCTGGTCAGGCCACACCTTGAGTACTGTGTCCAGTTCTGGGCTCCTCAATTCAAGAGAGATGTTGAGGTACTGGAACATGTCCAGAGAAGGGCAATGAAGCTGGTGAGGGGCCTGGAACACGAACCCTATGAGGAGAGGCTGAGGGAGCAGGGGGTGTTTAGCCTGGAGAAGAGGAGGCTCAGGGGTGACCTCATTGCTGTCTACAACTACCTGAAGGGAGGTTGTAGCCAGGTGGGGGTTGGTCTCTTCTCCCAGGCAACCAGCAGCAGAATGAGGGGACACATTCTCAAGTTGTGCCAGGGGAGGTATAGGCTGGATGTTAGGAGGAAGTTCTTCACAGAGAGAGTGATTGCCCATTGGAATGGGCTGCCCAGGGAGGTGGTGGAGTCGCTGACCCTGGAGATGTTCAAGAGAGGACTGGAAGAGGCACTTGGTGCCATGGTCTAGTTGATTGCTTAGGTCTGGACAATTGGTTGGACTGGATAATCTTGGAGGTCTTTTCCAACCTGGTTGATTCTATGATCTTCTTAGCACCGGAAGGAAGGATGAAGAGACGCCTTGAGTCATGACTGCATACAAATGTCTTTTCATTGCTTACCACTTCGTAAGGCAAAAAAACTAAGAGCCAGTTCTTACAGAATTTAAGTAGGCTTTAATGACTCTGCTCACAGTTGTCATTGGATGACTAACTAATCCTAATGAGACCCTTCTGTATGACACATCAAGAAAACCACCGATAAAAAACCCAAGGAAGATGTACTTCTACTTCATGAAATATTTGAATGTTTGACAGGAAATGTGTAAGAGTCCAGAAGCTGCCAGTCTAATAGGACAAGATTTTTTCCTTCCAGAATTTTGCACACCTTACCCTCCCTTCTTCAGTGAGTGCATCCCAGACATATGCTTGTCAGTAATCAACTATTTTACCTGGGAATCATGCTCAGCTGGCAAGCCTATAACTGCCCCATCTTTCCATTTATTTCTCAAATACTTAACTTTTCTGCCAAGTTTGTTTATGCTAAGGTTTTCAAGTAAGCTGGCCATCTTTTGAAGTTATCTAGACCAATTTAAGTAAAACTTTAACATTAGCATTGGAAAGAAAGGCATCCTGAGTTTATCTGGCCTTTTCTCAGATTAAATAAATGTTTGGCTGAACACTCCTATTCCTATGTTTCAGACAAACATTTATTAATCCTTCCATGATTAAATGCAAAATGGACACTGGGTTCTGCTTCAGCATCTGACTGGCTTACAAAATGATACATTGTTTGGACTTGTGCCTTTTCAAGAGTAAAATGGCATTTGTCCAAGGATAATTAGTAACATTGAGTTCAAATCCTCTGGTGCTCCGCCATGCCAGTAGACAAATAGCATATTGTTGTGAAAAAGCAATTTTTAACGGCAAGGCTGACCTTCATTCCTCTGCAGTATGGCTACACTACCTCAGAAAAACTTGACAATTCTCAAGCACAAGATGGTGATCCCTCCCACTTTGTACAGATGACTCACCCATAATTGTGTTCTACAGATCTGCGATAGGGACAACAGATTCCACTACAGAGGTAGCAGCAGCTGAAACCAGATAGATACTCCTTGCAATACAAAACTGATTGTAGTTTCAAATTTTAACAGCAAACTACACTTTTGCTGGGACAGCCTGTTTTGCTAGCAAAGGTAGTTTTGTTTTACAGTCAGTTGTTTGTATAGGAATATCACATAAAACACATTACTGGCTTATTTTACTGCTTACACTACAGGTTTCTCAATCGCTTTATGCTGGCATAAACAAGTACTTCCTCTAAAAGCTGCAGTCTATTCTTCCTTTTCTTCACCCCAGTTCCTCACTCCCACCCCTTCCTGCACAGCCACACAAGCATCTAAACCAGACAGCGTAACTGATCTAGGTTGAAAAGTAAGCTGACAAAAACACATTCAAGAAGCTAAAACCACACTTTATAAAGTCAGCTTGGTTTTATCTGATTGCACAGCTGCATGGCTCCGTACCAACATAAGGACAGAAGGAAGGAGTGGGGGCAGCCAGAAGTATTACTTTGGGTAGCAATACCCAGAGCCAGCATAAAACTGCAGCTAACAGAAAAAAGTTGTCAGTGGATCCCTGTGGCTATAAGGTCAAAAAGCAGACTCACCTGCCCAGCTTAAGAGGTCTCATTTTCAGAAGGCAGAAGGCAGCTCTTCAGTCATGCTATGAGAGCTATCACATTCTGCTTCCTCATACTTGCCAGATGCAAGGCAGAACATAACTTGCTCAGCCAACAGGCAGCTATTTTCTCCCCAGTTGTTTTGTGGCTCTGTTGATAATTATTAGCAGCCGTTTATAGTAACTGAACTGGCCACAGGGGAAGCTGCTTCTGCCCATGTCAAGACAAGTGTTCAGCCACTGCACTAGGAAGAAAAGCATTTAGAAAACATACCTGAGCTTCTGGCCCAGCTGGAAAAATGTGCTCAACTAATCTACTTGAAGTTCAAAGGGGCTACATCCTTCTGTGGTCTGATTAAGTTCTTCCTTCATAGAAGCTTAGACTCAAGAAACTCTAGGACTTCTAGAAGCACCAGCACATGAGTCATTAAGGCCTTTGGTTCAAGAAAGTAGCTAGTTATTGTTTAAATTCCCATTAAGATTTCTCACATAAATGCAAACAGGAAGACATTTAACTACTGCTTTCATAGAATATGAAAATGTTTTGGGTTAGAAGACACCTTTAAAGGTTATCTAGTCCAACCCCCCCCTGGAGTGAGTAAGGACATCAACTACATCAGGTTGCTTAGAGCCCTGTCCAACCAGATTTTTAATGTTTCCAGGGATGGGGCATCTACCACCTCTCTTGGCATCCTGTGCCAGTATTCTACCATCCTCATTGCAAAATGTTTCCTCCTTCCTTATATTTAGTCTCATCTATTCTTTTTTAGTTTAAAGCCTAGTAAAAGTGTTTTTTTTTCAGTAGAGGGGTGATTGCCTGTTGGAATGGGCTGCCCAGGGAGGTGGTGGGGTTGATGTCTCTGGAGGTGTTTAAGAAAAGCCTGAATGAGGCACTTAGTGCCGTGGTCTAGTTGATTAGATAGGGTTGGGTGATGGGTTGGACTTCATGATCTTGGAGGTCTCCTTCAACCTGGCTGATTCTCTGATTCTGTAGAATCACCTCCCCTCCCCTGTTGACCATGCTGCTTCTGACACAGCCCCAGGTACAGTTGGCTTTCTGGGCTTCAAGGGCACACAGCTGGCTCATGTCCAAACCCAAAACTGTATTAACCCTGTAAGAAGGTGAAAGACAAACTTGATCACGAATAATTTTTTTAAAATGCAGTTATACCACATGACTTAACAGTTCCATATGTGAGCAACCTTACTCCAGATCTTGAGAGGATAGTCAACCTCTGATTTTAAGAGAGTTTTACATTAAACTGGACTAACCTGTTTTGAATCACTAAAAGCCTGCCGAAGGAAAAAGGTTAAGGCTAACTCGGTGCAATACAAAACCACGCTTGACATGCACTAACATTTAATTCACCATTCAGGTAATCAAAGCCATTGAAACAACAGCCCAAACCAGCTTGTTCTACAAGGATACCATGCCTAAGCAACCCTCCGACTGACATCAAATGAAGGCTTGGATGAGCTTTATGAATTTATCTTGAAACATAAGATTAGTTTTTAAAAACAAACCCAACAGCCAACCAAAAAACCCAACAAAACAAAAAAATCAACTAAAATGCCACTGGACCTAGCACAATGCTTTTGCATCATGACCTACTTCTCAGGCTACCACACAATTTAGGCCACCAAAGGAAGGTCTAGGACAGGGAAAAATCATTCTGCAGCACATTGCTAATGAAAACATTATGGAGCAATCCACCTCACTCAGAAGCAGCATTTTTTCCACTTCTTGCAATGCAAACTTTTGCCTGCCCTCAGTGCTTTCCACACACTGTAATTAGTTGATGCCTTTTACAACGTCTGCCTTGATGATTTTTAAAAGAGGGTGTAACTTTTGAAAAATATACTCATCTAGGAGAAGCAAATTATTCTGGTAGCTCTCCTGATATTAAGGATGAACACACAACATCTTCACTCCTCAACTCCCCCAACAAACCAATAAAATCCAAACAATTCTCTCCCTAAATATAAGAGCAAGGGTGTGTGCTGCTTCATTTTGAAAGGGTTAATGAAAACTTGTTGCACCCTTTCCTTGGTATGTAGACAAAATTTCAGAAATTACTAAAACCTGGCATAAACCAGCTTACAATTCCAGCCTTGATAATACCAAGTCTTCTGTAGGGATTCTTTTCATAAAACATGGCCTTGACTAGAAGCTCCCTTGCTTTCTTGGGACCCTTTTTCCACCCCCTTCCAGCTTAGTTGGAAAATAATCAAGAGCAAGATTTTTCTGGCTCATGGATGGCAATCTGTCCATGACAAACTTCCCTAAAGGCTTTTTCCTGCCCATACATGCAAGGAGGAATAGAAAGCTTAAGACATAAGGTGGCGCAATGAAGGTCCTCATGGCATCAGGGAGAACATCTTCTTAAGACAGCTGGGGGGCCAATGTCTTTTCCCCAGCCTGATCATATTAATGGGAAAAAGATGTAGAAAACTATGGGTCTTTATGAAGTTACTGAAACAATGCTAGGAAGCCATCTTTTTAAAAGGGATCCAGAATTTAATGTGAGACAGACCTTATTCAGTGGATTGGACACAATGCTGATCCCTGAAGGCACAAGCTGTTACTAATATTAGATCAGATTACATTTTTAAATGACTCCTGCTCCTGCTTTCAGTAGGAAATACTTCATTGTCTTAAATTGGGGAGATAGTATTATTTGATTAAATTTTTTGTTTTACTGCTAGGTAAAAAACTTCTTACATGCTCCTGTTCCCTTTACTTTTATTAATACAGAGCTACTAAGCAAGTAAACAGCTAAGGCAGTATGGGTGTAAATAGCAATAGAGAAGCCTTCTCAGCTAACAGAAAGTGTGACAGCTGGGACCAGTGATGCTGGTAAAAAGAGGCACTAAGGTACAAAGCCAAGCATGACTTACTCATAACAGGTGGATCTCCAGGTAGCAGATTGTACCCCCAAAATTAGGTAAATGTTAACGTAAGGGCAAGACAGTGAGCACTAACAGTTAAGTACTTTCAAAACAAAAAACCCAACAACTTAGTCACTTCATAAATACAAAGAAGTCAAAAAACTCACAGGGACAGAAATCACTCAGGCCAGCACAGAAATGTGCTGTTATGGTCTGACACTGATGCAAGTAACCATCACTGAGAAAATCCACTAATTTGCTCAAACAAGCACAGCCAAACTGCAGACCAGCACAAGCTAAGTAAGGCCCATCTTAGGCATGGCCTAATAAACCATGTTGAACACAAGAGTCATCTCCTATGAGATTCAAATTTATTCATTCCCTCTGTCTCAATGAGGTAAGACACTAGAGAAAAAAAAAAAAAAAGGCTATCATCAGAGAACATCTTAATACATTACCAAGAAGATTAACTGCAACAATCTTATTTTCCTGAGAAGGAAGGACAATGTCTAACCCTGCAGGGCTGGTGGGGCAAGAATAATCCTAGCAGTACATCACTACCACTAGCTGCTCTTTTTTGGTTGTTTTTTTTTTTTGTTTGTTTGGTTTGGTTTTTTGCCTTTTTTGGTGTTTTGTTTTTGTTTCGTTTTTTGCAAGTTCCTTCACCAAGGTTGTCCTCCCTATCACATGGTGTAGGAAACAAAGTACACCACTGTAACCATTTGCAAATCACTCGCCAGAATGAGCAATACTTTCGACAGTAGGTTGAGACTACTGTTTTGCATGGATACTCAGCCGTAAGAAACTGCCACACCAATTACTTAATATGCAAAGTTAGATATCCCTTGCAGATGCTACTGTACCTGCAATGAAGAGTGCAACTTCATTTTCATGTACTGGCATTTTGACTAATTATATTCAACTGCTCCAAAAATTTGCAGGCTGTGTTTTTCAGACTGTAAATGCTTAAGAAACCAAAATACTGCCAGAATATGTATTAGACAATTACAGAAGCTATTCAACAGATCAAGACAAAAAAGAGCACAGCATAGATCTTCATAAGCTGACTTCCTCTAGCATATCATTAACGTCTGCAAAGTCTAATTCATTAGAATTATCTTCAATTACCAGTCACTAAACGCATTACCATCATTCAATCTCAGAAAACTGTTAAGCTAAGCTTTTGAAAGCTTCCACAGAATTTTGTTCACCCTTTGACAGAGATGGAGCAGCTAGATGTTGCCCCAATTTTACTATGTCTGAGGAAATAATTACTCCCTCAGAAAAACCAAAACAACACAGAAGTGTCTCACATTTCAGATTCTCCAAAGGGTTTGTAAACAGCTACAACTGGTTATATCATCTCATTCTAAATATCCTCATTTCCCTTTAAGTGGGCACACATATCAAACTGGTATACTATCACTATAACTTGGCATTAAGCAATCATTTACAACCTAAACAAAAGACATCCCTCCTCTTTCATCTCTTTCCCCTTTCACATAGCTTCCCTCCATCTAGGCCAAGTGAAATACTCTTACCTCCCCAGATGAAATGTTAAATGGAGCTGACTGCTATGGTACTGAAAGAAAGGGATAAAGGTGTTTAGACATAATTTCTTTCTTACTTCCTCCCTGGCACCCAAGGTCTAACTCCTCTTAATGCAACTGTGCTGCAAAAGGGTGCAGCAAAATAGTTGCTGCTCAGTCTTATGACCTCAAGCCTTGCTTTAGTTGGTGCTAGCAGAGAAAACAGCTCTAGGTCAGAGCTGCAGTTATGGTGCAGCACCTTTGGCAAACATCTTCAGTGCCACCCTTTTGAAGCGCAAGTGATTACAAACAAATACTGAGGAAACAGTCCACAAAAGTGCAGCTGCAACACTGAAGCAGATCCCTGGTCCAGTTTTTCAGGCTGTCCCAAATACCAGCATAAGACATGCTTATGTTCATTACCATGAAGAAGAGCTATTTGATTTAGTTCCTCAATCATTTCAATAAACATTTGAAATGACCTAGCAGTGATGCACAGCCCATATATTTTGAGTAAGGTACAAGATAAAGAACTAAAATTAAGTATTCCCTCTTAACAAAATAATTAATAAAATAAATCTTAGTAATACCAGAGGAATACTGTTTTGTCAGTAATACAGATAAATCGGTGCTTGGAAGGGCTGCATGATCACACTGATTTCAGAAGATATCTACAGCATTTAGGAACAATACAGTAAGAACTTCCATAAAGAGTATTTCAAGCAAAGTAGATGAATTGTACAGTTTGATTTACACCTTCTAGGAGATGAAATACAGATAATGAAGGGACAGACAACACCTAGACCAACACAGTGTATTTATAAACCATCTGCTTTAGAAAAATTTAGTACAAGTAACAGGATTTAGGCACCCAATTTGTAAGCAACCTTGTAGAAAGCTGGTGGTTGCATTTAAGAGCAGCTTGATCAGGACATATTTTGTTTGTGGACTACAAACATGCTATTTTAGTAATATGTTTTACCAAGTAAGATATTTACGGACATACATGCTAAAATAATAAGAGGCTACAAGTGCTTGGAAGTTGAACTTGATACATGAAGACCTGCTAGCAGGGAAATACTTAGACCCCCTTCCAGTTTTTACTTTGTAGCACTATGAAACACCTGGCAAAGGCTTGTCAGAATTTGTTAATTTCCACCTAATTTGGGAATGACCACCAGCCACTCTCCTCTTCTAGGATGCACAAGATCCAGCATCCATGTCACCAGCAGCACACATCTGGATCGCTACAGCAGTTCTGTACCAAACCTGAAGCACTTCAGTAGTCTGCTGTCTTGTCAGCAGTCACTACAGCAGTTCTTACTGGTGAAAATTAAAGCAAACACATCTCACAGCCACAGGCTCTGTCAGTCCATCACCTTTTTCTGTATGCTTACTGCAAAAATTACAGCTGCCATCTTCAACAGAAGTTTTACGTATCATAGGACTGTAGAATACGTCTGGTTGGAAGAGAGACCTCAAAGATCATCCAGCCCAAGCCTAACATTAGCACTAAAGATTCAACAATAAATGTCCCTAAGCACTAGGTCACATGCTGCTTTGACACCTCCAGGTATGGTGACTCCACTGCCCCAGGCAGACAATTCCAATGTTTGAGAACCCTTTCAGTGAAGAAATTTCTGAGAGTTGTAGAGTATGATGAGGTCTCCCCTCAGCCTTCTCTTCTCCAGAGTGAAGAACTCCAGCACCCTCAGATGCTTCTCACATCTGATCATGCGTTTCAGGCCCTTCACAAGCCTCACTGTCCTTCTGTGGACGTGCTCCAGCACTTCCATGTCCTTCTTGTACTGAGGGACCCAGAACTGAACACAGTACTTGGGGTGAGGCTGCACCAGTGCTAAGTGCAGGGGGGATGACTACCTATGGAATCCTTTAAGGACAAAGCTGCACTGTGAGATAGGGGAAGATCTCATCGATGCAATTGTAAGCACTACTGTATGATCTAGGGTATAGCACCTGTGCCCCTTTACATTCCCACGGGCATTTTCCAGGAGTAGGGGGGTTAAGTGGAATTAGCATGATGGTTTTGTTAGCTGCACTATAACTATGTTATGAGCCAGCTGGGGCTACCACAAGCAGGCCATGCAGGCAGTAAAGATGCTAGCCTACATTTAGCCAGCTTCAATAGTGGTTGGCCTTACAAACATTTTCTGTTGGAGGTTACTATCAGATGTGCAGTGTTAAGTTACCTAAAACATCCTTTTCTCCAATGTCCATAAGGACAAAAATGCTGTTGCAATAATTTCTACTGGACTAGACAGGCTTCTTCTAGTAGGAGGAGAGTTTCTTTGCATAAAACTGCTATTTAAGGTCAAGAACTCACAGACGGTATTAATTTAGCTCTAAGCTCAAAGTGATTGCATGTAACTCATTTTCTAGATGCTGCATTGCTGGTAGTGAGATGTTCAGCCCATACAAGCTGATTGTTTAGAAAACAAAGCTAATCTAGTGGTTGTTTCTTTTTGCACAGCTAATTGGATATGAGCTTGAGTACCTTTCCAGATGGTTCTCAGAGGCAGAATCAATTTGTGGTCAGATGCTATCACAGGTATTTCTGTAGGCAGGTAAAGCTGCTTTGGTATGTCCAGACACTCAAAACAGCATGAGAAGGACAATAAGGGCAATACCAAAATTTCCAGAACAGCAGGATACTGAAGTGCAACAGCTGAGTTGGCAGGTTGTCCTGCTAGACATCTAATATCCTCAAAAGGCATCAGACCCTTTACCCAAGTGCACTCAGTCACAGAACAAGCAATAATTTCTCACTCTATTACTCTGCATAGATGCTGAAGTCTCAAGTGGGAAATTTGGGAGATTGGGGGATGTCGCAGTAACTGGACCACCTGATGAAAAAGGTTTGGTTTTGTGACTTTAAGAATAAAGAACTAAAGTAAAATATTTTTTAAAATAGTTTGTGGTGGCACCATGGACTTTCCCTCACCTTGTCCAACTCTTAGTCTGTCTGCACCTCAGCTGCTCTGCTTGTATGGTAAAAGAAATACTGGTGCAAGATTTTTTGCCTCTACTCTTCACTATGGTTTAATTTTTGTGGTTCAGCAGAAGCTGTTGAAAACTGCATAGAGGAAGCTAAGACACTCAGATCTTATCTTGAAGTTTTCACTGCTGCCTTTTCTCCAATCCCAAAAGTAGAATGGATACATTTCTCTCATTGCTCCTCTAGAAAGCTGAGTCTTATCATACAGTATTCCAGATGTTACATAGAGTTCCCTGATCTGTCACTCCAGATCAAGTCTTCGTGGCTTCTACTTGCTGTAACACACCAGTTCCTCCATTTTCAAAACTGATTTGATGTCCAACTTCCAGGAGATGACAACTGCCCACAACAGCAGAGGTCAGAAAGTATGTCAACACACATACACCTGTTTGGTATTTAACTACATGTATTTGAGAATGGGATGCTTTATTTGTGATGCAGAGGAAATCACAAGCTTTCATCTGTGAGGAAAAACAGGAAGGCAGTCCATTTCCACAACAAATGAGTGAGTTGAAGTTCCAAAATGAAAGAGAGGTACTTGATTGAATACTGCACAATATTACCTAACCTCATCTTTTCAAAAGCTTTAGATCTGCAGACCTGAAAAGAACTGCTCTACTTTCAACTGAATACTTTCTCTTATCAGTTTATTCTGGTACAAGATAGGGGCTTGGCTTCCAACCTAGTTCCCATAAACTCACAGGATTCCTTTCTCTAACATCAGAAGTAGCTACATCTATTTACTGCATGAGGAGGTGATAAGGGATAGCACATTTACTCCTGAATTGTATCACTGCTTTTGGCTCATTCCTTCACTGCTTGCAAGGTGTTTATATGAAACAGCTTGTTGGAATTTACAGACTTTTCATTTGGGTTAAGGAACAACTCTACCATGTACTTTGCTAAGTCCTTGAGGACCAGAAAAAATTGTCATCTGTATATAGCAATGTACATATTAGTCCAAATTACCTTAAGTATTGTACCTGCTTATGGTATATGGCAGTCATGAGCAAGCAAAGCAAAAATATCAATTGAATAAAGCTTTGAGCACAGTTATCCAGGTCACACTGATATTAATTTTGCCTAGTGTTGCAAGCACTTGGCCATACTGGTTGGTTTGTTATAAGCTTTCCCTGGTTTCAGAGACCTTTAGAATCAATTCCAGATGATTGGAATTTGGTCACTCAAGATGTCTTCCAGAAATAAGCCCTGCTTCAAAGCACATTAAAGTTTTAATAAATTAGCAGTTACGTAGGGTTTCACAAGTCTTACATGCTGTGGTAGGTGCTACACATCCATACATTAAAGCTCTTTAAGGTATAGAGTAACATTTATATATTTTAATGTATAAGGTAACAGATGAAATTATCACAGAAGCAGGTGGGACACTTTTCTAAATAGAATTTTGGCAGCTTCCTAGTGTTGGTTCAGAAGAATCATCAGCTTGAAATAAAACCAAAACCCAGCAAATATTTATTCAAGCACTACTCATGGTAGCAATTTAACTAGAAATGATTACATATTTTTCAGAAAGATTCGTGGATTATAGCAGAGAAGCAGAACCCAAGTCAGTATCTTGTTTATTTGCTGGTATTTTAACTTTTGTCCTGTGTTACATTAGAAATAAGGATCACCTCATGATTAATGATTCCTTATCAAGCACAACAACGTTTAGCCTGAACACTTCAGTAAGCAAAGCATGCAGTAGGTAAATAGATTGACCCAAGTGGAAAAAGCTGGGAGGAGGAAATGGAAAGGACAACAGCCAGAAGACATGACTGGATCTGAAGGGCATGAGATTATTCAGTTAAACAAAGGAAGGCATGACAGTAGGTCTGAAGCATAAAAGTTGTTTAAAGAACACCATGAAGTGATCCTTCCATCAAAGCAATGATTGGCCCAGGTAATAACCTGAATTTTACCATATTCTCTACATGCTGTCAGTAATAGAAGTGTTATTAGCCATTATGACTAAAGAAGGTTCACTCCTTCCTCACCACACTTACTGATAACTTTCTCATGGCTCTACTAGCTGAGCTTGCTCAATTCTTGCATCTTTGTGAGCACAGACACTCTGGCTTAGCTACCAAGTTCCACAAGCACGTTTACATAGGCTGCATGTGCAGTGGCATGCTTTCAGTGCTAACAGGAAGCTGAGGAAGAAAACTATTCAGTTCTTGTGTAATGTGAACAAAAAAATACATTCAGTATTTGACTAAGATCTTAAAGTTGATGTAAGTTACTGGACTGCACATGGAGACATTTGCCATTTTAGTGACTTGTCAGGGTGAGGAAGCCCTTAGGGTAAAAAGTTTCATGGTTGTTGAAGCTTACTTTAATGAAAAGCATAGCTTGCTCTTCTGGGCTGTATTTTGGCAGCTTTACCTAGAACACTCTGCTTAGTCATTCTACGTTTCCAATTACAGTACCATATTATGCAATAAACTTATGTGTTTATTGTCTGAACAATCACCTGCCAGATTTTTGGGAGGAACAAGATTTGATTAAAGCAGTGCACAGTTAAGCATAATATATAATTCAATGTTTTAGGTTTTAAGAGCCTAAATAGACTTGAAGTTTCTTAATGTTGTTTTGTGTAGCAGCCAAAATTTAACAGACAAAACAGGGGCACCACATCTGTTATCTCATTAAAGTACGATGCCTTTGTAATTCTGTAACAGCTTCGAGTTTCTGTTCTTCCAGTAGCACATTTCTAAGTTGAACATATTTCCTGTAAAAAAATATTTTAAAAAGGTCAGACTTTTGACCCATGAACTTCTGGGAAGTACAGATCATATAGCAAAACAGATCAAAAGGTCATTTCCATTTTGTTTTAAGCCTTTATTTTTAAGCCAAAAGATACTTAAGTTTGTAGGTTGAAATTCCACAGTACAACAGCCATGATGTGACACAATCTTAGTTCGCATTCTCTTTTTCAATCAAGAGGCAGCGAGTTTAAGATAACTTAACTGGGGTAGACAGGCTGGGGGAGGTGATAGGAAGCAGCTCTGTGGAAAAGGACTTGAGGGTGCTGGTGGATGAGAAGCTGGACATGAGCAGACAGCATATGCTTGCAGCCCAGAAGGCCAATCAAAAAGAAGCATGGCTGGCAGATCAAGAAAGGTGACTCTGCCACTCTGCTCTGGTAAGACCACACCTGGAGTTCTGTGTCCAGCTCTGGAGCCCTCAATGGACCTGACAGAGTGGGTCTGGAGGAGAGCCACAAAAATGATCAGGGGGCTGGAGCACCTCTGCCACAAAGACAGGCTGAGGGAGCCGGGGACAGTCAGCCTGGAGAAAAGAAGGATCCAGGGAGATCTAATCACCACCTTCCAGTACCTGAATGGGGCCTGCAAGAAGGCTGGAAAGGGACCATTTATGAACACCTGCAGTGACAGGACAAGGGGAAATAGTTTGAAATTAGAGAAGAATACATTTAGATTAGGTGTTAGGAGAAAGTTGTTTACAATGAGGGTGGTTGAGCACTGGGACAGGTTGCCCAGAGAGACGGTTGAGGCTCCATCCCTGGAGATATTCAAGGTGAGGCTTGACTAGGCTCTGGGCCACCTGATGTAGTTGATGTCCCTGCTCACTGCAGGGGGGTTGGACTAGATGATCTTTAGAGGTCCCTTCCAACCCATGTGATTCTATGAACTTACTCATTTACTAGGAAAAAAATCCTGAAAGAAAAGAATTCAAAGCTCTTCCTACTTATACACACAAACAATTTTCACTGACTGCAGATAATACAAGAAAGTTTTGGCTATGAAAACTCTTCAGCTCACCTTCAAGGACATACCATGGTCACTACTCAGCGTACACAGCCTGAAGAAACAGACAGCTATATCCTGTATTTTCCTTGATAAAAACTCTTGCGTTGTAAAAACTAAGCTTCAACCAGAGTTTAAACCTTCACTCATGTGGAGTGCAGAACTCTGCAAATAAAGCGTTATCAGCCTTCAGAACACAGAACCAAGATTAGCACAGACAAGTTTCCCAGTTTCAGCATGAAACGCTGATTACCCCTGGATACATTAGTTCATGTCTCCAGTTTACTTCAGGACAGACATGGGGTTACTAACCCAGTCATCTGCATAGGATCTCAGGTGATCTGATCCCACATTTCTTCACTGTGGAAAAATAAACTGAACCCATGTAGGTACCTTCTCACATGCTTTCTGTTGAACACTTCCTACCATTAGGAGAAGGTGTGACCACAATTTACTGCAATTAAGCTGATTTCAGAAGTGTTGGCAGTCACAGGCTAAAGCCATACACTCAATTGCACTAGATCATGAGCAGTGACACTTGTCTGTCATTTTGGACACAACCTCCCCACACATGCTGTGAGTGAAACTGCACTTAACTGATGAGAAAAGCTACCCAGACTTGAAGGCTTTCCCTGCATAATCTGCAGTTCAAACTTGTGACCAACATCCTGAATAGAAGTCTTATGAATGCAGATCTAGCATTAAACTACAAACCCAGATTAAGAAACACAAAACACCACAAACACAAAACCAAACAAAAAAACTAGTCGTCATGTAAGCCCTCTGTATTCCCAATCTTTCCTGAAAATTTTGAAGGGTGACAGCATTATTACAGGCCTAAATCTTTTCAGATACAAAAAGACAGACTTACACAGCTTTAAGTCTGAGCTGCTCCCATCAAGCAACTTTGTGCAGTGAAGTTACAAATTAATGAAGGAAAGTTCTGGGCTCTCACTTACTTTATCAGATATGATGGAGTCAAGAAGTTTCCAGCCTTGGCTTCCTGGTTTGCTTCCATTCTGTCCAATATTTTAAAAATGTAATGCAAGCCAAGAATTGGCCCATATTCTTATTGTTATTTGAAAAGATGTCACTACTACCCAGACAATTAAAAAGAAAGCAATTTAATTCTTATATCAGTGAGCAAGAAAACAAAGCATACTAATAGCACTGGCACAACTACACCAGGTAAAAATTAGGACATATGCTGGTCAGTCAGAGAAGCAAAAACAAGGAACCCATTTTTATTTAATATTTGTCACTGGCAGGTTTTCCATTTTCCTCATTCTCCAAGCTAAGGTAGATGCAATATTAATGAACTGAATGCTGCCACTAGAGATAAACAAAGTGTTGCTTTCATTTGCACAGTGCTTCCACCATGACCACACTAATTTAGATGCAAGCTGGATATTGCATGGCAGAGATATAAACACGAAACTGAAATAAACATTAACATGAGACTGCCTTTATCAGACAATATACCCTTAGTATTAAAGCTTCGGGAACTATTACCAAGACCTCTCCTAGAACATCTCTGTAGTTCAGACTTTTTGAAGCATAAAGCAATTTTACTGAGAATGCAATGCTTTAAGCACTGAGCTACAGCAGCTTTTTTATCCTGTTTCCTAAAGGCAAGATCTCCAAATCATTTGGACTGCAGCAATTTCTGCATGTAATGTTTAACTCTTATTCCCTAAACTTGACTTTTGCAAGCTATAGTGTATTTAGTATTAATACAGTAATTGCTATGTAGGGACTTAAAGCTTTTTCTTGTAGGGAAGTTCGACCATGGGCTACTTACAAGCCTATTGTCAGTGGGAAAGTCCCTAAAATTTTGAAGGTCAGTGAAGGCTGTCAGGGACACAATTACTAAATTCCCAGCAGGAGGAGGTTGTGTTCCACCATCAAGGCAAGCGAGATATTTAGAAATACCTACACAGACTACTTAGCCAACAGGAGTCTGTTGACCAAAAGCTTCTGAAAGAGGCTTAAGTTAAGCGAATAGTGTAGCTATTATTATACCAGTGATAAATTTAGGCATTGATTACAATCAGTTATTCAGTAACCAGCCTTAACACTGAACTGGAACACTCTTAAAGTGTTAATTTAGGAGCATAGTTAATAAGTAAGAGATATTTAAGTGCATCTTAGGGAAATACTGTGCAGTGTTAGACTGCTGAAATGAGCTGAAATTTTGTAGTCTGATGAGCATATGTTTAGTTGTCTACAGTTATTGAGCACTGGGAGGGTGTGTAAGTAACTTTCCATGAAGTGACTTGTACATAGGACAATGCAAAGAAACCTGTTCCAGGAGTACAGCGTCAGGTTTATATTAAACATCCCTAACACATTAGGCTTTATGTAGATAAAGTGATATTCATAGAATGCTTTGGTTTGGAAGGGACCTTTAAAGGTCATCAAGTCTAACTCCCCTGCAGTGAGCAAGGACATCTTTCACTAGATTGGGTTGCTCAGAGACCCATCCAACCTGACCTTCAATATTTTCAGGGATGAGGTTTCTACCACCTCTGGGCAACCTGTTTAAGCGTTTCACTACTCTGATAGTACTTAGATCTAGCCATGAACAGGCTAAAAATACCCTGAAAGTAGTGAAGTTCTGTCTGAAGTCACCATACCAGAGACTATTACATGCCCAACTACAAGAATTATTACCAATTTAGTATCAAGTCCACTGGATGAACAGGCACCTATGGAAGATTCTAGCACACAACTGACTGGATGGGAACCCAAATCCATTTACACACATCTTAAATGAGGATTATACACAGTTGAAAGGCCACATTAGATATACTTTTATCTAGCACTTGAGTCCAGCTCATATCAGAGATCCCACTAGTATTATAGGGTGAAAAGGCATATTTTCAAAGGGCATCCTGAATTATCACACAAAGTATTCCATCAACCATCTGGAAGAGAATGCATCTTATCTGGTTCAGTAGTTTCTCTAGTAGACAAATCTAATACTGAGCTGCTGCATATTGAGTTTAGAAGAGATCCTACCTGGAAGATGACAAATTTGAAATGTGATTTGAAAGCAAAGGAGCAGAAAAACCTCCAACATGTAAGGCCACCAATAACGGTAAGACCAGGAAGAGTACAGGTAACTGTTGAGACACTCCTCTTTGCTGCGACAACCAATGCGAAGGGCAGCTGGAGCTACAGAAGTGCTGTGATGTTGGAAACAATCATGGTAACTCCCACATTGAGAAGTGTCAGCCTTTTTCTCTCTATACTGAAGTTAGAAGCAGAACAAGAGCCAAGAAAAAGAACAAACCTACATTATTAGCTGATTCCCTCAGACACTTTTCAGACAGCAAACAGGACATGCACTAGATGTGTAAAAGTTAAAGCAAGTTGTGCATTTGTTTTGGGTTATTTTTTGAACTCCTGGGATTTTGCTGGCCAGCCACATTACTCTAAGGAGCAATAGTTCAGACTTTCAAATCACTCCTCTGGGAGTACCCAAAGCCAGACTGCACAGGCCAGTATACTTGCTCAGATGTTCCCTTCATAAAATGGGAGAAGTAATTTTGCCTTACATGTGCCTTCCACCACCCCACAAAAAACCCAACCAACCAAAACAAACCCCCCAGACAAACCCCCCCACACAACCAAAACACACATACACACCAAACAAAGCAAAACAAGCAACCAAAGCCACTAACCCTGAAGCTGTTATCTGGAAGCAAAGATCCAGCATCAAGACTATTTTATTTAGTTAATTCCTGTTCCTCCTGTTTGTACTCCCATTTGATTGATAATCAAGTTTGTAAGTTAAACAGTGCTCAGATTAAGTGTATTCTGGAAGATCATTTGCTGCATGTAAGTGATGATAGGAAATTAAGTGGCACAGAAATCTGACTGCTCTGTAGTCATTGCTTGTTGGGTTAAGCCACTGGTTTCTGGATGTGGTCCAGGAAGACTGATCATAATTCAAGGACAGAACTAATAAGATAAGTGTGATATGCAGTTGTGCTTTTGTAAAAGAGCACTTTGGGTTCAGCCCCCAGTTAGATCATTTATTTATCTGGCACTGAAGGGTGATAGAGGCTTGTTTTCAAGTCTCCAAAATAAATGAACTGTACTGCATGCAGAAGTAGTCCAGGCCAGCCAGCAGAGGATAGAAAATATGCAGGGTCAGCATAACACTGGTTTCAATTTCAGTTACAAAAACATTAGAGCTCTCATTTAAAACAAGATGAGGAAACTCAGTGCACTGTTAAGAGCAACAGTCTTGCTTCCCCCACAGCACTGATAAAATCCACCTTGGATATAGTTTAGCAACACAGTTCAGGGCAATGCTTTCCCACTGCTGCTTACACATTAAGGTTTCTAAAAGCGTTCTCAGTCTATTCTTTAGGGCTAAGCTTTGTTTAACTCCTACCCTTTTATGCCTTGATACATAAGTAGAAGCAACTGACTGACAGCTTCACTCTTGCAAGGAAAGCAGGTCTCAGTCCATTCCCTGAGCACCTCAGGCCCCCAGATCAGTCTTCATATAACACTGCAAAAGAGACTACTAGGTCACACCTAAAGCATCAAACCAGCCAGGTGTCCTCAAGCTAAAGGGACTATAGCTCAATAGCCTATAGCCTTCATGGATGGGACATGAAAGCAAGTCTTCCTCAACTCTAATGGGGGTTTAAGAGTTTTATTAGTTGTCCATAGTAAGGAGACCAACTTGCTATCACCTCTAGATTGGAATTCATGTTCAAGCACAGACTACATGTCAGGAAGAGCCAAACCAAGGTCAGAAACAGCACCTAAGCCAAACCAAATCATTACCCAACAAATGCCTTGTGTCCTGATGTTTGCCAGAGTCACTTGCCAACAGCACATTTGATGAGAAAACCTGGCTGCTTCTCCCGAGTTGTTACAATGCAGCATGCCACTTGCAGTATAAATGACTTCACAGCACTTCTTGGAAACACCAGCAGTAAGGGGCTTTAATTAAGCTACTGTGTGCCAGTCTCCCTGAGATGGTAGTTAACAGCACACCAGCCACTCTGACTTACACCTTGCAGTGCTCTGAATCCATTGCTGAGATGCCTAAAGTACAGCTTTTAACTGGAGGCAAATTCAGTCTTCAACTCTATCAGAGGTCTAAATTTAATAGTATGAACTCATCTCTTTTATGCAGAGTATCTTACTGCACTTGGAGAAGTGAACTGTGATACAGAAGTATAACAGAATAACCAGTTTATTCAGGATAATAAATGGTTGGATTCAAGAGACCCTCACAGTCCCAGTTGGAGGCCATAATATCCTTTACTAATGGAAGTTCTGGGTGGTTCCTCCACATAGGGCTGGGACTCAAATGCAAGACATGTGTGTAACTGATAAGCTGCTGACCATAAAACAGTCACCTGACCAGCAGCAGCTTACCAAAAGCATGTAAAGTCTTTAGTTCACAGCACAGCTCCATAGCTTAAATGCATCTGCTTCTAGGCTTCACTTCTCATCTGTCCAGGATCTTGAAGGCAGTTCTCAAACTGAAACACCAGCTCCATCAAGTTAAAGTGCAGTGTCACTCATGCTTACAGCAGACATTCTCCTTCAACTTCATAGCAACTGAATTTGCCAGAATTCTTTATATTTTCTCTAGGGCAACTTAAATGCTTAGGCTTGCTAGAGAATATTGAACTCACTAAAGCAGTTACAAGGCAAGAGTAATGCTCTTCTTAGGAAAAGTATTGAGTTTAGCATATTTTCCAAGTGATAACCATTGCACCAAGCTGACCACACTGAGTAGAAGCTGTTTAATAACACTGATAACATGCTGCACACAGAAGGACCAGGAGCTCCAGCAGAATAGTTATCAAATCATTTAACCCTTCTAATGGAAACAGCATATCGTCAGTGCAGTTTTGCTGAACCTTATGCCAGTAGCTGGAATAGGTCACGGCCTAGGATCTTGGAGACAGTGCAGGTAAAGGTCATGGGAGTGATCCTTGCAAAACTGAAATCAAGTACAAACAGTTCTTCATGTTACCAGTTACACTGCAAGCTGCTACAGCTTCCCCTTCCATCACATGACAGTCTCAGCATTTCCACAGGAGCTCTCCTGGCAGATCAACTGGAAAGCCCCACTCAAATCATACAGCTTTGCCTCTGTTCAGCATGCTTTTACACTAACCATCACATTAAAGTCAGTTCGAAGTGCAAGTGAAGCTTGTTTATATTTCAAGCATGACACAACCACATGTGCACTGCTGCTCAACACATTGCTTCACTTGATACAAGTGTTTTTGGGGTGGCTTCTACTGTCAGGAGTCACAGCAGGGGGTTAAACTCAAAAGGAACTACCGTGCACAGCTTCTTGTGATGGACTATGAGAAAGGATTTCACTGTTTTGCCTAACATGCAAGTAGATGTGTTCACATACTGTGGGCAAAACAGGCTACCTACTCTAGAAAAGTAAACTTGAAGTCATGAGTATTCAACTAACAACAGCAGCGTGTCACAGGCAAAGTTTACAGATTAAGCCAGACAAGATCAAATGCTACTGTGTAAAAGAACTGGAGTGAGTTTAAAGGTAATTAACCTCTGAGGTCACAGCCTTGTGAGATGGGTCCAAATGCAGCCTGCTTTCTCTAAGCTCTTCAGAGCCATGTATTTCCACACAGCATGACAAAAGGGAGTTGCTTCAGAAAGCTCCTCAAATAGGCTACACATTTGCCTCAGTGTGAAAAATTAAGGTCACATGTACTTAGATGTACAAGCATGTCTATTGTTTCAGTCCCAGTTACACCACACTTGGTTGGAAGCCTTGTAAATATTGTACTCGCTGCCCCACTGAAAAGGGCACATGAACAGAAGTTGCACTTCATGAATTTTGTTGTAATATGACACAGAAGGAGTGACATTTGCCTACTATGTCAGTCTTCTAACCACTCTTACCACTAATGAAGGATACCTCCAACAGAAGACATCCTTTGTCAGCTAAAGGCAGTACAGGCATATTTAAAACAAACTGAATTGTGAAACACATTTTAACTTTGAAGGAAAGGACTGCTTTCAACTGCAAGCAGCCCCCCAGCATCCAAACACGATCATGTCAGCAGATACTGCTCATTCCTTTCTTGGCAACAAACTCCCAGAGAGCAGCAGGTTCCACCAGGAGTTAACAGGCATTACGCAAGAGAGTTATCTATAGAACCATACGTTTTCAATTTTACTGAAGATGCCTCAGTCATTCATAATTGAGTGCAAGAACTATCATTTACTTGCTAGAGCAGCATAAGCCAACCCATGTAAACTGGCTTCTGATATTACAAATAGCTAACTGAAAGAGAAGTTGTTCCACTGATCCCTTCTATTGCATCATGGAAATTGTTATTTTGTCATGAAGCTCCCTTAAATATCTAATTTAATATCATTAATATTGGAATGAAGCTCTCACTTCCAAGACAGCAGCTGCCACTACCTTTGACAGACATGGGAACTCATTTGGATACCAGACTACTGGATGAAGTCTTAGAAGCTTAAGGTAGTGTGAGCTTTTCAAACCTACAGTAAAAATACTTCTGGAAGCGTTTACAGCCAGTATCAAATAAATATCTTTTGTCTGAAAAACCTTATTTAGTAAGGGAAAACTAGACTTGTTGAACATTATCAATCCAGTATAGTCATTAAACCAAGGAAGAAAATTTTGCAATACTGGTGTGAGGGAAGAAAGCATGCACAAGCTAAGTCACTGCAATCATATCAGCAAGAACTTCTGCCAGATATTCATGAAAAAGTCTGACTTCTAGAGGGAAACAAAGCATTCACCAGCTCTTTCTTTGAACTCAAGTGCCTGCCAAACCATATTTCATTAAATATTTTTGTAGCACTCTCTGATCAAGGCAGTGGAATATGATGCAGATCATACTGGAGCAGGTTATACATAGCACTAAGGATATGTACTGTAATAACGCAGTTTCATCTCAAGAATCCTCATAACATTGCAGTTATCTGTCTGTGCAGCCTGACCATGGAGGTTCATTTCTTTAACATCTCTCCTGAAGAAATCTCCACCCAACATTCAAAATCCTGCAGTACCTTTCCTATCCTTTCCCATTTGTAATTCTTTGCATTCGCCAAGCCCTAGCAACATCGATTCACTCACTCCACCGAGTGCCAAGAGCAAGCCTTGGCTAGATCTTTTCTTCTCCTTCCCTCCCGCCTCTACTCACAGAGAATACTGCAGGCCAATCACTACCACAAAACTGCCCCACAGGCTAAGTATTTTTCGAGGTTAAACATTTGCTGCACCTGCTAAGGTGCTAAATTAGGGCAAATCACTGATAACATGATCTTATAGAAAACTGCAGCTTTCATAGCAGATTCAGGTGTCAAGTAGTTTCTTCCCCCAGAACTCTCTCACCATCACAGACTAAGTCAGGTGAGTCTCAATTGTTTCATGATAAAGATCAGGTTACAGATTAAGCATGGAATGATTCAAATGCAAGGCCGGTGAAGTTTAGTAGTCTGAAAAGCTACACTAATTTCCATCTTTTGTCCCTTTGTCAAATCCTTTTCCAGCATACTCACCACCCAACATAACCCCAAAGGGGCACACAGCCACCTCTTTCACATCTCATCTTTCCCTCATTAGGGCTCATTATCCCAGAACATCCTGACCAAGCCTTTCCAATCCTAACATTCGTTTCTCATCTTTTCCCAACCTCTGCAGCCCCACATCCCCTTTGCCCTCACCATAGAGTTCAACAATTTTGATTTTCCACGTCTGAAACGCCATGTCTCCCTCACCTCATTTCTCACACCCTTCCCCTCCTCTGCATCCTCACATCTCACTCAAGCTCTTCATCTCCTTCCCATCTTTACAGCCCCACATCCCCCATCCCCTCACCGCAAAGCTCCTTATCCTTTTCTCACCTCTCCAGCCCCATAAGTCCTTCACCCAAAAGATTCTCAGCCCTTCCTTGCTTTCAGTCCCACAGCTCTTCGAATTCTCCTCGCCTCCTTCACCCCAAACCCTTCTTCCACACCTTCACCAGCCCCTCACCTCCTTCACCCCAAACCCTTCTTCCACACCTTCACCAGCCCCTCACCTCCTTCACCCCAAACCCTTCTTCCACACCTTCACCAGCCCCTCACCTCCTTCACCCCAAACCCTTCTTCCACACCTTCACCAGCCCCTCACCTCCTTCACCCCAAACCCTTCTTCCACACCTTCACCAGCCCCTCACCTCCTTCACCCCAAACCCTTCTTCCACACCTTCACCAGCCCCTCACCTCCTTCACCCCAAACCCTTCTTCCACACCTTCACCAGCCCCTCACCTCCTTCACCCCAAACCCTTCTTCCACACCTTCACCAGCCCCTCACCTCCTTCACCCCAAACCCTTCTTCCACACCTTCACCAGCTCATCTTCCTCACCCCAAACCCTCTCACCTTCACCAACCCCTTGTCTCACCCCGAAACCTCCTCACTCCGTCACCTTCCTCACCCTAAACTCTTTTCCTCATTCCTTGTTCACCCCAAACCCTCCCTCACCTTCGCCAGACCCTCACGTTCCTTACCCCAAACCCTCCTTCACCAGCCCTTCATTTCTCTCCTCCTCTCGAAGCTCCCCAACGGCTCCTTTAAGTTCATACGCCCCTTCTCACTTCAGGCACCACTCATACCTCAGCCGCCCTCACTCCCGGGACCAACTGCCCGCTCCCTCTACCCGAGACCCGTCACCCGCCGGCCCTCTTACCTGCCCCCGGGTCTCCCCCTGCACCCGGGACCAGCTCCGTGCGGCGGGGGAGGCGGCGGTGCCGGGAGGTGGCCGCGGCGACCGGCGGGGAGGGTGGGGGGGAAGGAGGGAGGAGTGAGGTCACTCACGGCAGCAGGAGCACGGGCGACACCGGGCAGCAGCGGCCGCTTTATACCGGGCTCCTCGGAAACCGTCTCCCGCTTCCGCTTCCGCCCCCTCCCCGCTCCGGGGGTCATGAATATGCAGTAAGAGGAGTGGCCCAGGGGGGTGGGGGGCGTTGCTAGGGTGACAGACGGACGGGCGGGCTACGGGGGCGATCAGGCATCCCCCCAGGGGCAGGGGGCGCTGGGCGCTGGTGTCGCCTGAGGAGAGCTGGGGTGGGTGGCTGCCGGCCCTGAGGCAGGTGTAGCGGCCGTTCCCACTGCTGGGGGCAAGGACGAGTACCTGTGCCGCGGCAGAAGAGAGGCTCCAGGCCGGAAAGAGAGCGCGAAGAGTCGCCGAGGCTGGCTGGAAGCTACCGCCTGATCTGCGCGCCGGGGCAGCCGTGTTTGCCACTCAAAATTGGCAGTGGCGTGGTGCAGGGCCCGGCTTCTCTGTCCGAAAAAGTGGTGACAAGTGCAACTCCACCTTAACAACTTGGAAAGTGAAGGAGTGGACGTCCTTCCCTATCTTTATCAAGAGTAGCGTGACCAGCACAACGAGGGAAGTGCTTGCCCTTTGCACTCAGAACTGGTGAGGCTGCATCTTGAGTACTGGGTTCGATCTTGGGCCTCTCACTACAAGAAGGACACTGAGGTGCTGGAGTGGGTTCGGAGACGGGCAACAAAGCTGGCGAAGGAAGGTCTGGTGAACGGGTCTGGTGAGGGAGCAGCTGAGGGAACTGGAGTTGTTTAGTCGAGAGAGGAGGCTGAGAGAAGACCTTCTTGCTCTACATGAAATGACGTGGAGTGAGGTGGATGTTGGTCTCTTTTCCAAGTAACCAGTGATACAATGAGAGAGAATGGCCTCAAGATGCAACAGGGGGGAGGTTTAGAAGAAACTTCTTCACTGAAAGGGTTGTCAAGCCCTGGAACAGGCTGCTCAAGGAGAGGTTGAAACCACGTTCCTGAACGTGTTTGAAAGATGCATAGATGTGGTGCTGAAGGACATGGTTGAATGCTAGACTTGGTAGTTAGATAATGGTTGGACTTGATGATCTTGAAGTTCTTTTCCAGCCAAAACAATTCTGTACCTGAGATACTGCAAATGTTCAACTCAAAATTGTCAAAAGTTTTCTTTATTGTGAGGGAAAAATAACACCCCTCAGGTTTGGCCACATGAAGGGTTTCATCCTGCCTCCTCTCCTCGTCTCTGCTGCTCTATCTCCTCTCCATATGTCCAGCCTAGTGCTTCAACAGGGTGTGCCACACCAGGTCACCCTCACCTGCTCTGTGCAAGAGGGCAATTAGCATTTGCCATACCCACAGTATTGCTGCAATCCATATGCAGCTTGCAGCGATTGTACACTTTGGTCTTCATTGAAGCCATAATGCTGTCACATTGTAAGCACCCCCTACAAACTTGCCATAAAATACCACATTTTTTTAGCACAGGCATGTGGGATTTATTCTTAATTACTTAATGTCTCCTAGTTTTAATTTGCTGACTATATTGGACAGAGTAGCGTAATACTTCATTACTTATATAAACTAGGGACGCATAACGTAGTGTGTGAGTGGCATGTAAAAATGCACATTACATTGCATAAGTGTATTTTTTGGCTGTTTCTTGACATGCCGTTAGCTATATATTCCAAAACAATTTATTTTTTTAAATTGTGCAGCCCATGAATAAACAAACCATGAAGGATACCAGGCTTAAGAAAAAGGAAAACCACAGAAGGCAAAATGGAAGAACTATACACATCTACACACTAAAAAAAGCAGTATGAGTCTTGAGACTAACAAAAGCACTGAGACTGCAAGCCATAAAGAAACAAACAAAAAAATACATTAATCTCTTGTTCTAGAATGCTCTTATCAATATGTATCTATTTTTAGGCTAATTCAAACCAAAGATTGAAAAGCATGCATGACCACAATCATACACAGGGCACTAATCTGGTGAGGATTCCAAAGTCTATCCAAAGAATGATGGTTTTTTGGACATACTACTGCTGTTTATAAATGTTGTAATGACATTGTTAGCTTTTTTAAAAAAATGCGGCATAATAATTCTCTTAATTGCCCAAATGGTAAAGATAAAACTACCATCCTGATGACAACCCCGTGTAACACCTACTCTTGACAGTAAAACAACATCCATCATATCACAACCGAATGTGTGCAGTATGGCTTAATAAAACATTAAAGTTTATTCCTCAGTAAAACCAAAATATATTTATAGTAGTAGAAAAGTCTACTGACTCATGGTAAGAGAAAAGACTTTAGTGGAAATTATATGAGACCCTAACACAACTGAAATCACTGAGTAGGGATCTCAAGGTACAAGCATAGTTGTATCTTGAAAGTAAAGCGTGCTTCCTGTTACCTGTAAATGTATGGCAGCCTGGCAGCCTGGGCTCCCTGACATGTGTTCGCTTCCCTTTAAAAAAGAAATGAAAACACTTTTTTTTTTTGGGGGGGGGGGTCCTTTTGCTTCATGCTATTGTCGCAACACACAGTCCTTTCCTCATGCTGACATTTTAGACCTGTTTTGGCAACATCCATACATGTCCTGATATTTCTCCATTGTATTTCCTCATGTGATTTTCACTTCAGAGTTGTTAGCCCTTAGCTGAGCCTAGAGTCAGAAAGGGTAATTTTCTATCAAATATTTTAGTTTAAAAAAATCCAGTTTTCCATAATGAGAGTGAGGGGGTGGAAGAAAAATAATCCAGGGAAGCAGACCCACCTTTTCCCTCTGAGGTTCTTACTCAACTCCAAATATTTAACCCATAATAAATAAGTGTATCCTCAAGTCTTGGCATGGAAGACTTGAGTGTCAGTCAAGAGGCTGATGTGCTGTCCAGGCGTGTGCTGTGTTTGCCTGGGAGATGCACTGATGTTTGTGGGACTCAGAGAAAATCACCTAAACTGTGGTTGAGTGCCAGGATGGAGGCAAGCTCTCCTTCCATTTGGAGGGTCTGCTGTGAGCAGATTCCTCCTCAGCAGGGTGATGTTTGCAAGTCTTGTTTCTCAGTTTGATGTGTAGCAAGTTGAGCCACTTCAATGATAGTGCCAGGGCTAAAGAAAGCATCCAGAAGTGACCTTCAAATCTCTCTCTAGAACTCCTGATTATGTGTGTTTCTATTTTGTGAGTAATAAAGTTTGAGAAACCCCCAAGGTGCTGATCCCTTATCCTTGCTTCCACTGATTTGTTTGGTAATGACTTAAAACATAAAAATCTATGGGACCTTTGAATACTGCAGAGCAATATCCTTCTCTAAAAGCCTCTCCCTCTATCTTGGCATAACAATTGGAGCAAGGGGTCTTCCCTAGTTAATGAGATACATTAATTAACCAGACTTGGGATCATCAACAAGCTGCCTGAGTTCTCTCTACTCCATTTCACAGGTACTTGGCTTACAAAATTGTTATGAAAATTTACTACCCAGCCAAGCCAAACAAACAACACCCCCACTATTATTTTACATGCGTGTCAAAAGAACTTGCCGCAGGCAAAGTGGGTGAAGGAATTTTATGAGGCTGTGTCTGATCCTCCCTCTCCCCTCCCTCAGACAGTTGAAGAAATGTTTGTATGATGAAAGGGGTAAGGGAGCAGAGGACAGCTGGTTAGGAATTAATGAAATGTTTGAACATTATCATGCGATAATGGATTTAGCTGAGTGTTTGCCAGTGTTCAGATCTAGTGTGAATTGCTTTATATGAAACGCTGGGATTCCTAGATTATCCAAGCCTCATGAGACTGCTGGGGCTTCTAAACCCTTGAAAGCTGTTACTTCAGAATAAAAAAGTAGTTCTTCACCTCGGTGGACAGAAGCCCACAGGATTGTTTTGACTTGCTTTCAGGCTTAATGAAGTTTGACCTCTTAGAGGTTTCTCCTAATGGGGAGTGGCCATGGGTTTGGGAAGCCTGAGGCTAGACTTGAAGAAAATCTGAGCACCCAGAAGTTTAGGTGAGGTCTTCTAGCCAGGACATTTGTAAACAAGATGTGAAAAATGGGTCTCATCTTTTACACATTTGGCCTGTAACTTCAGAGTCTCTCTCACTAAGTGTGAGGTATCTGATGGGAAACTCATGGTCTGGCCTTGAAGATGCTGTTTACCTTTCCCAACCTCCTCCAACATACGCTGTCATAAAGCTGGAACTTTAATATCTATGTAAAGTGGCCAGTGTCCCTTGGTGCTTTCAAAAATTTTTTCTCTAGAAGCATTGGGAAGCATTGGGATGCTTCTGTTTCTGCCTGTTGGATGAGGGCTGTAGGCTTGCAGCAAGCCAACCAAAGATACTTCATCTAGACGCAGACAAGCCTTGAGAAGGTCTTATGGACAGTGAGATGCCACCTATGAGTTTGTGACTGGAACCCACACAGGCAGAATTGCTGGTCAGTTTAGGTTGCCTGTGGTAACTAAAACTGACTTTGAATTCTGAGAGCCAAATGGCTTCAGACAGGACCTGCAGGTACAGACCATGACCTAGCTCTTTGCCCCATCTTCTTCCCAGAGTTTACCTTTCTGGAGCCAGCTGGTTCTTGTTACTCTAGAGCAATGTCAACAGTCCTAAGCTAACAGGGCAGCGCATGTATAGGATCTCTTTGCCTTTCTCCTGGGCTGAAATTTGCAGTAAAAGCAGTGGATACATTCCCACACCATCCCCACATGGAAAATCAATGGCTTGTGGTAGAGGCTCAAGCCAACAGCAGTTACGTTGGCAAGATGCCAATACAGCGTTTGCTGCTGCTGCTGCCACTTGTGAGGTCTCATGAGGAGCTGATGCCTTGAAAAATTAGAGTTCCCTATCATTATTTTCCTGGTTTGCACAGCTAAAAAGTGGTATTACCAGTTGCAAAAATTTATCCTGCCTCTTGAATTTATGTGGTCTATAATTATCTTCACAATGAAACTGTGAAGAATTAAGCTCCAGTGCAGTTTGTAGTTGACATGGGATGACTTGACAGGTCTTCAAGAACTGTGGGTTTCAGACCTCACTTAAGTGTCAAGAGCAGGTAAAATGCTGCTAGATAGCATTTGACAACTGCAGGGCTCACTCACGTCAGTCACTTCTGGCCTTGCAGTGGAGAGACCAGCTTCTCTGGGTTTTTATGCAGTTTACTGCTCTGTTTCTCATAGCCTCAGCAATGAATTGCGATTAGTCAGTTTTCCTTCTGAGCTGCCTTATGCTAAACCATGACTGTGATGTTTATGAGGTTTCCATTGCTGCACAGAAATATTTCTACTTTGCTCTCTCTATGTTTAGTAAAAGCCAAATTGAAAAATGGATACATTTTCATCCTATTGGCATTTGCAATGAACCAAAATCCTGAGCCAAAGCTTGAAGTACAAGAGGTTGTTAAGTCTGAAATTATTTTCAAGTGACTTTCTTTTTTTTTTTTTTCAAGTGACTCTCATCAGCCTTACCCTGGTGAATGCATGCTAGAATTATTGTCAGTTTACACTGGTGGATGTGTAAAAAGGACCACTTCATTTTCTGGTTGCACAGGCTCCTGCTGGAAATCCAACTCCACTGGAGTTTCACTTGAGAGGTCTTTGTTCTTTAATGCTTTCTTGTAATAACACAACTTTTCATGGGTTAGTTAACAGAATCACAGAATCACAGAATGTTTGGGGTTGAAAGGGACCTCTAGAGATCATCTAGTCCCACTGCCCTGGCAAAGCAGGATCACCTAGGGCAGGCCTCCCAGGAACGCATCCAGGCAGGTTTTGAAAGTCTCTAGGGAAGAACTCTCCACAACCTAGTTTATAGATGATAGCCAGTTGGTCCAATGCAGAATAAAATACCATATTTTATCTGGTCCCAACACAAGTGCTTGGTCTATAGCTCTAGACACTGAAACATGACCTCTAGTTAACTGAACATTTATCTCTGTTCAAGTCACCTTCTTGTTTTGCAGCCTTTTAGCTACAGCTGGATTCAAACTGTGCAGGTGTTAATGAGCACGTCTGTTTTGATCACCTGGGTGGGACCTGAATCCTCTATAGCCTTCCTGGAGGACTTGCTTTAATCTTTGCTCTGCTAAGGCCTGTTACAACCACAGTTGTGATTTATCTCATCTCTCCCCTTGCCTAATCAGTCACGTACCTAATTGGCATTTGCAATATTATGGGTCCCAACATAGACAGGATTTCAAATTGTTTAGTCCTGTGTCATCAGAGCTGCATCTGGAAAACCAGCAGTGTTCCTTCTGGTTTTGGAAAACCCTAGGAAGCAACATAGAAGGAGCTACACCTAGGCTAGTGACTTCTGCAGCTGTGACTCAGTGTTAGCAGAGGTCCACAAGCAGTTGCAAAAAATAGGTGCTGCTGTGCTGACTACATTCAGGGTTTTTTTACATTCCCCTGAAAAAATGAGTAACACTCACCTGGGCAATGGAAAAGTGAGTTGGATTGGCACTGGTTGGCAATGGGATGGAAAATTAGTATGTAAAGAACCTAGTGATTAAGATAATAAAAACAATGTTAAGAGTCTTAGGTGAAGCCAAGTTTTATAGCCCTCAAGCCTTTAATTGTGAAATTGTTGGCTCTCATTTTGTTTCTGGAATAGAAATATATTTAAATGACTTAAGCAACCCAAGTTTCAAGAATAACCCGGAGCAGACTGTTGTTGTAGTTGTGACTGAGAAACTGAAATGAATTAGGTGAATAGTTTTTAGTCTAATTGCTTTGATTTTCAAACACAACCAAACAACTTCAGACCCCAAAGTGTCTCATATGAAAGCAATTTTAAACTTTCAGGAAAAAATAAAATGCATTTCCGAAGTCCAAAGTTAATTGGAGTGGAAATAAGCTCCTCAGCAAAATACTGAGATTTAAAAATATTCTTTTAATTGCTTCTCCCCACTAACGGTTGGGTGAAAAGTGACAGATTCATCATTTGGGAATTACAAAATGTTAGGGGCTACAAGGGACCTTGAAAGACCATCTAGTCCAACCCCCCTCAAAACAATTGTGCTCAACAATTTTTTCCCTTTCTCTAGAACTGAATGTCACTCCAGTCTTAATTTTTGTGCAGTGCTTGAAATCCCTCTACCTGAAGCACAGTGTGGATACTGTACACTGCTGTTCTTGGGGGCTAGTTTTGCTTTACAGCTCAAAGGATGTAAAAGCTAGTTGGTCTCAAAAGGAGCAAGTTTGCCTCTTCATCCATTGATCGTGTGTTCTCAGGATGAGTTTATTCACCCAGACAATTTGGTAGGAAACCCTATTTTAAAAAAGGAATTGTTTTGTGCTGGGTAAATCATGCTGACTGACTCATGCAACAGTCCTAAGCCTTGTTTCAGCTTGTGAAGGCTGGCAGGTAGTGGTCAGGCCCTTGCAAATAATGTCTCTTCCTGGGTCAGTCACCCTCCAGTTCTCACTTCTGACCTCTATAAAACCAGCAGAACTTTCTAGTTTCTTCTTAAGCATTTTCATAATCTTTCTCCCACACCTATCAGGTCTTCCTAGGGCTACAACGTAACCTGCTGGAGGGGGACCTGGAGATGGCACTGGTCTTTTTTAGAGCTCTATGTGTGACATATGCTTTCAACAGCACAGAGATGTACTTCCTGCTGCTCCTCTTGGACAATCCTATCAGTTCAGCAACTTATTTCCTTATTTATAAAGGGAGCCTGGTGACTAAGCTCCTAATTTAAGTATCTCAAAGATTGCTTTGTTAGGACCAAGAAATTTGTATTACCTTTTTTTTTTTCCTTTTCTCTCCTGTCATTAGTGAATAAAATGCAGCAGGGAGTATTTTTTGGAATATGGGTTGAATTGAATGAGTGTCAGGCCATTTTTCTGGACTGGCAATGCATTTATGCTGAGTGCAGATGGATACTCTCCGTAAGGACATCTGAGCACTTACCTGGGCCAGAGCATATAAAGGAAACAGGAGCTCAGAATGTAGTGATTTGAATGGAGATTATTTACAACCTTGAGAGCAGATTCAAGAGGTTATGGATTGAGATAAAGAAATTAATAAAACTAAAAGGAGAGCAGGTTTCTAGCAATGAGGTTATTTGGGAGGTTTAACAAGTTCCCTAGGGAAGTGCTGTTGCTGTGGAGAATTTCGAAAAGAGACCAGAAATGTTTTTGAGGAGTTTGGATTTTTCCTGTCAACTAATCAGTTGTGTTTCTGCTAAAAAACGCCCTCTCCAGTCCCAATTAAACAAGAACTGGCCTGAATGGATTGTTCCAAATTTGAACAAAGTAATATTTTTTCCCAACTGGCAAGTGTTTCATGTATTTTCCTTGCTCTTCGTCCCTTCCCCTGCCTTGTTAGTGGTTTGGGTCAGACCAGAAGCATATGTTGGAGAATCTGCCAGAAAAAATGTTTTCACAACTGATATTTTCTTAAAGGCCTTTCAAAAATTGCCAGTCAGCGCCCTTGGAGACACAAATACACAGGTATTCACAATACAACAGGTACAGAGCAGACACCAGACACCATCTATTAGACTGGAACTGAAGATCTGCTAGTGCTGGCTCCACACTTCACCGTGCCTTTCACCTTCCTTCTGTGATGCCCAACAAGCCCGTGATGTTGCCTTTAGAGGTTTATTTTTTGACCCTTGAGGAACAACACTTCACCACCTCGCAGCATGGGCTGGTGAGGCTGTGGTTAGAGTGTGGCTAGAGAAGTTCAGAGGAGAATTTGGGGACTATGGGCTTTGAACTGAGCTGAAATGTATTTTGTCTTGTCCTAATAGATAGTCCTGGTAATCAGTTGTCAGATGGCCTGGTTCTTTTGTATTTATCTTCCATTATCTTGCTGCAGAAACTCTTCCTTTTTAGAGGGGCAAGTGTGGGTTTTAGGGGATGTTGGCTTTACGTCATCCTTTCTGGCTTGTTTTGCACTTCACTTCCCAGAAATGAGAGACACTGCTTCTCTTTCACTCCCTTTTCCCTCCCCTGCTCTGCTTACTGCTAATGAGGTATTCCACCAAACAATTTCTTCCTATGGGTCTGTGCCTTGCTGTTGACTGCAAACTTAAATCAGAATCTTGCGATTTAAGCAGATACAAAGTCTCTTCACCAAGTGGATTTACTCACATCAAATACCACAAAATCCGTATTCCAGATGAACCACTTGCAAACTGTCTCCTCTAAGTGCTTATTTTAACAAACCTGCAGCATTTCATCCACTCTCTGGTGTTGCCTCCCTCTGAAATGCAGCTGAAGCCAGGACGTTTAAAAGTTGTCAGGAAAGGGGACATACTGTTGGACCAACTTCATGTCCTTGGAAAACACGTAAAATTCAGGGACAGGGACAAGCCTATAAACAGGAGTCCTCTGTATTTCCAGGGCTTGTGTTTGCCTCAGTCCTCTGAGCACTGTCTGAATTCTGTTCCTGAATCCAGCCCCCTGAAAACTTACAGCCATTCAAACTTTTGCTTTCAATCTGTATGTGACAAAAAATACAGTGCTGGTTGTAGCAGACCTCTGGCAACTGTGCTGATAATGACAGGAAGAAAGTGAAGCTCTTCAGCTGATCCATGACCATTTCCAACTCAGCTCACAAATATTATTAGAACCACAAAAAACTTCAGAAAGATTTCACACATTGCAGGGACAGATACTCCACCACCTGCCTCAGTGGTGATCTGTGTGATTTACCTTTCTAAAATCATATGCAGATGCAGAAATTCCCATTATTTTCAGAGTACAAGATGGTTTCTCTATGTGTGTGTGTTGCATTCATTGACTTTACTTTCTCTCTAATGACCTATGAGTATCTCTTGTCTCATGGAATTGAGTGTTGTTTGCTTGTTCACAGTTTCCTTTCCTTCCGTTATCCAGTAAAGAAAGTTTGTTTAAGTGGCTTTTGTGAACTCTTTCAAGATCCCCAGAAGGATGATACAGGAAACAGAGAGTTTCCTTTCTATACAAACTTCTAGGGTGTTCCCATAATAGCCTGAAATTTATCTGCATGAACAGCCTGCAATTGGACAAAAAAATTAATGAACTGTCAAGGGATCAGGCAGAACACAATTAACATATCAGAGAGAGGAGAACTTGCAGTGAAAAAGAATACTCCACTTCCATAGCACCTTTTATCCCATGTTGCTAAACACTTCCCTTTCTATGTTTCCAATTACTTTTCAAGCTGGGCATGCTTTAACCATTCAAGCCTGAAATTTTCCATTAATTGCTCCCTGCCTCAAGTTGAATACATTTTTTGGAGAGAAGTGAAGTTACAAACAAAACCCAAAACCCTCTTAAAAACTTGCAGTCATATTTCACTGAGATTAGAAGTAAAGAATTAGTTTTAGGAATGTTTCAGCTTTCTTCCTTTTTATTTTGAAGAGCACTTTTGCTGGAACATGAATACTCAGCATAGAGCAGTGCTGGGAATGAGAGTCTGTTGCTGTCTCTGTGAAAATGCATCTGGATTTGTCAAATACTAAACCACAGACAAATCTCCACTTGGGAGTGCTAGAGGGAGGCTGGCACCTTGGTTTTGATGCCTGCTGACTGCCATCCCCGTAGTTTCTGCAGCCCCCTGCTAAAAGCAACCCCTGTAAGCAGAACATCTGGACAGGGCAACGACAAAATGGATTCTCATCTTTCATGATTTCACCCTGGGTGACCTGGCACAGTGGGTGAGATCTGGGAGGATTGTACTACTGGGAGGGAGGGCAGGGCCTGTGTTGAAAGCTGACAAGGTAGAAATGTGAGTCATTAAAAGGCAAAGACCAAACTGTAAAGAAACAATTACTTACATATTTAAAGAAAAGAATAAATCAGATCTGGAAGGCAACTTCACCTCGTGGTTGACACTCCCTACAAAAGCACCATGTTATTCCAGAAGTCTCCCATGAGATGAATAAACCTTGCCAGGAATAATCAGAGATCTGGAATTGTATAATTGCTCAACTAAATGCAGGCAGAGAACAGATAGGGAACCTGTGCTTTGTTTTTCCTGCCCACTTCCTTGAGTTCAGGGCTGTGCAGTGCTCAGAGTGCTGTTGGCTTATATTGGCCAAAGCAGTCAGTACATCAGGAAAAAAAAAAAAAAAAAGCTTCTTAGCAACAGCTTCACAGTATCTGTTGTTTTTAACTCCATTCATAAAAGCAGTTAGCTGTACTGTGGCAAGGCAGACTCATGTCTATGAGCAGTTGAAAGCTCTTGACTGCTCCGAGCTGAGCGCCGGCAGATTTCATACCCTCCCAGCACTAATCCAGCCATAAAAAAATTGGCTGTAAGCCACTTCAGACTCTAGTGCTCCCATTAGTATTCTCCAGTTACAGAGATCAAAGGGCTACAAAGGGTAGTGCAAGCAAGGGGAAGGAGGAGATTCAGGCAACAGCTTTGCCTCTCCTCCTAGAGGAGTTTGGTCCATTTTCTCAAGCAGCAGAGGCGAGGTTTGGGGAGCAAATGTCACAACAGCATGGCTCAGGTGGTTTGGCACTCTCATGTCACAGGAGTCCAGTCACTGTGTTGGGCAATCTTAATGGCAGGGCATTGGTGCCTTTATGCTGTGATATTTCACGTCTGACCAAAAAACAGATACTTAAATCTGCTGGTGCCTGGAATGGCCAGTCCCAGTGGGGAACTACCTAGCTCTGTATGGCCACAAGCAGGAGCTGATGTGAAAATTGTTTGGGTAGCAGCAGTTAGCACAGCAGTATGATTTATTAATTTCCTAAAACAGCATGGAGAAATTTTTATATATATATATATATATGCATATATTTTTAATCAGGAAAAAATATTTGTCACTTTTTAAATCAAAAGTTTTGTGTTTACTAAGAAAAGGCTGTCTTCAGCAATGAGAGCCTATATTTTATTCAAGCCAAAGAATTCTTGTGAAACAATACTAATTAAAATAGGCTCTGAGGAAAACTAAAGAGGTTCTGCTAGAAAACCTCAAAACTAAGGATGGTTGATCACATACTTGGAAGGCTTGGAAACATGAGCGTGGTGGAGCTCCAGTATGCTTCTCTTCCAGGAAGGTTACTAGGGATTTAATCAGTCCCCAGAAATACCTGTGGTAGAAAAAGGTTACAGGTGACACCTGTGCCAAGAAGGTGTCACTGTCTAATCCATCTCGGCAAAGTACTACAAGAGCTATTTGCTGGAGACGGTATCAAGAGATGTGCCCACTGGAATTAATGATCAGAGGTTAATTAGCTATATGAACGTCCTACTGAGGAAGTCATCCTGTGGATTCCTATATGACAGCTTGAGGGCATTGTCATCAGATGTTTTAGGTGGCCGACTAAGCTGCTCACCACGTGGAGATAACCTCTTTTTCTGCTGATTGCAGAGGGAGGCCAGGGCTCCTACCTCAGGTACCCAAACCTCAGGACTATGAATACCTCCCAGGTGCCTGCTGCAGGACTGTGCCCTACTTTTGTGTTTCTCAGTAAAAGAGCCACCTCAGTTATCTGGAAAAAACCAAAACAAGGACAAATTTGTGCACTTAACTAGTCTGTTTTCATTTGCAGCCAAATTCTGCCAAACTTTGAGTGTCTATTTAAAACTTAAAAAAATCTTTCCTCCCCACTGGCCTATTTCTGTGCTGGGGCACATATTCCTTTTTGTTTGTTTGTTTCTTTTAATAAGAGTTGTTGTGGTTGTTTCACAGTCCACTTGATGATACACTCATCACTGTGGACACAACAGGACACTGAGCTGAGCAGTCTACGTGCAGACACTGTTATGTGAAGTTTTGGAGCTTGCTGTGTGTCGAGGAGAGAGGGCAGAAGGCTTTGACAGACGCTCTTCGGCTTTGCTTGTCCCCTCTTCAGATGCCACCAGATCACTGTCACATGAGCACACTGTGGGTGGGGAAATGCCCTGGCTTCTCCGAGCACAGTGCCATTGGCTGCCCAACCTGTTTTGCACAGTAAATCTATGAATACAGCCTGACGATTACTCAAGTTGTAATCTAAACCCACACTTCAGAGACATGGCTCCTGGCTGAACTCTTCTTGTCCCTTGCAAGGCTGATCAAAGGAACTTGATTAAACCAGCCATGAGAGAGAGTTGCTTCATGTAGCAGTTGTTGGGAAGGTGCATGATGCTGCATCTCTGTTGAGGGTACCAACTTCTATAGCTGTGCTTCTGTATTTCTCTTGTGAGACCCCACCTGGAATACTGCATTCAGCTGTGGGCCTCCCAGTGTAAGAAAGACATGGACCTGCTAAGAGTGGGTCCAGAGGAGGGCCATGAAGATGATCAGAGGGCTGGAACACCTGTCCTACAAGGACTTGAGATACTTGGGGTTGTTCATCCTGGAGAAGAGAAGGCTCCAGAGAGACCTTATAACAATCTTCAAGTACTTAAAGGGAGGCCTTGGACAAAACTGGAGTTGGACTTTTTAAAGGGCATTTAGAGATAGGACAAGGGGTGATGACTTTAAACTGAAAGAGAGCAGATTTTATTAGGTATGAGGAAGAAATTCTTCACTGTGAGGATGGAGAGGCACTGGAATAGGCTGCCCAGAGAACTTAGGGATGCGCCATCCCTGGAAGTGTTCAAGGCTGGGCTGGATGAGGCTTTGGGCAGCCTGATGTAGTTGAAGATTTCCCTGTTAACTGCAGGGGAGTTGGACTAGGTGGACTTAACACTCCCTTCCAAACCAACCCATTCTGTGATTCTGTGTTTCTAGGATCTGCTTGGTGATCAGCACAGCTGAATGGAGACCATCTGGAAGGACAAAATGAAATTTTCCCTACACAGAAGCCAGAGCTGATTCTTTTAGGACATGGAGGGCCTGAGCTTGGCCTACATTGAGCCCTGTCCCTGGGCAGTTTAATCTTGCCAGCCAGAAACTTGTATGGATTTACACTTCCATATGTAAGTGTTTGATAATCATGTTGCCATGGCTACATTTAAAACTTGCAATAAATGTGTAATTTCACACATTTACATCAAAAGGGACTCTGGGACTTACAACTGTGTAACACAGCAAGTTGCTCTCTCTCCATAACCACTTTCCATTTTGAACACTATACTCACTGGATTTTTTGTGGGGGCAGGGAGAAGGGGTGGGAGTGAGAGATACAGGGCAGGTTTAACAGCCTGGAGATCAGGTTGTTGAAGTCTTGTCTATAGTAGGGCTTCCTCAATGCTGGCATCAGGGCAATTGCCCTGCTGTTGTCTAAGCAGCCATTTCCACACCAGCACTAGTTCAGTAGCCACACCTGCTGCCAGTGGTCCTGGGAGCTGCAGGGTACTGAGGCTTTTTGCAATTCAAAAAAGACGAAGTTGAACACAAGGTCTTGATGTTCCTGAAATTCAGGAAGGACTGAGATAAGAGTGTAGCATGAGGCTCTGCTTAGGTATCTGATGCTCTCTTCTATTCCAGTTTCATCTCTTCAGTCTCTTTTCAGCCCCATCCTCTCACATCTTCCTTGCTGGCTCCTTGTCTCTTCTGTTCCACCCTCTGCCGTCAGGATTGCTCCCTATCTCACCAGCCACCTTATCCCAGTCTGCTTGTCCCACCACCCCAGGCTACCTTCCCATCTGTCTCTCAGGTGCTTTTTCCCAAGTGCTCTCCTAGTTCTGATGGATTCTTGTCCTACAGACAATTTTTCTTAATCCTATGGGTAGCTCTTGCCTTGGTCCATGCCTTCTTCTCTGTCTCTGGCAATAGTCAATGGGCAGGTAGGGGTTATTTAAAGAGGGGCTGATGACAGGGGTAGCAGAGAAAAGGCTGTACCAACTTCAATAGCAGCACCTGAATGCAATGGTGGATGGCACAGATGCAGTCACTGAGCGTCAGATCTGGAGAGAAATTTGCATCCAGTCTCTAGCTCTGCTGATTTAAACAGATTTTTCAGGAACTCAAGACTTGGACAGTTCTGCCTTTTTTTTTTTTTTTTATAGCAACGGCATCTGGAACAGTGTCAGCACCAAGGCACAGCTGCAGCTGGGCTCCTCCTCACCCAGAAGCACAGAGGTGCTGGAGGGTCTGTAGCAGTAGCAGAATATGGACAAATCAAATGTTTCACTTCGCCCTATGAATTTACTATTGTGTAGAGAGGAAATTTGACTGAGACAAGTGCCCAGTACTGACCGTTTCTGTGAGAAACTGGAAAAAGTAAAAAATACTGGAAAAGCTTAAGAGGTTTTTTTTTCACAGTTGTTTATACAATTGGAAAAGTTAAGTAACCCTAATTATTTAGGTTATTAGTTTTAATGAGTCACCACCTTACTGTTATTATTCCTGGTTTCTGTTGCCATAGGACAAGAAGCTGCAGCTGGGCTAAGCTGTGCTACTCAACAAACCCTTAAATTTGCTGTTCCAAGATTGAGACACAGGAAAATAGGTGGACTCTCATAAACAGTGGAACACAGGGAAGGAAAGAGGTGTTTGTCAGTGTCTTGTGTGCAATCTGAGCATTATACTGGGGGCAAAGATAGGTTTCTATCAGGGACTTGGGAGGTTTTTGTGGGGATGATTTTTCAATGTTTCTGAGAAGCCTTTCCAAAGATGTAGTAGAAAGTATGAGGAGGTTGAACACAGAGATTGCCATTGTGGGCTGGTTGTTGTTGGGAATGGCCATAGTCAGAGAAGTTACAGGGCTTTGAGAGTGCAGACCTGAGACTAATGTTACGGGAAGGGAGGAGCCAGTGCAGTGATACTGACTGCGAAGGAAGATAGCAAGATAGGTTAGGAGAAAAACGTCTGTTGTAATACCCCGAATGGGTAGGAATGAAGCATGATCAGGGCCCCTGGAAGGCTTAACTGCAGCCTAACTTCATGGACCCTGAAAGAGGTGTGAGGTGGCATTGAGGGGCCATGTCTGCATGGCAGGTAACGCATCATTTTGGCCTCTATGGTTTCAGAAGATTTAAGGAGAAGGCTTGGGAGAAAAGGGATGTCAAAACCTGTTTTTTTAAGGTTGATCTTTAGATGATAATTAGACATTAAGGAGACATCTTGTTACCTGTGATGATTACTTTGTGATGGCCTTTCCTCACTGAGAGGCAAAACAAGGCTACAGGATAACCCAAGATCTCACTGGAGGAGAGCGTGCTTGCCTGTATGTTAGAGTGTGTGCCAGTTCAGATCTGCTGCTCAGATCAGGCAGCACCACGAGCCAGTGGGGTGGAGGCAGGAACATGCTAACCCTCAGTGTTTCATTGATTAGTTTCAATTGTTCAGTTGTGTAGAAACAAAACAAATGAAGTTTCCTGTCGCTGGGATGTTGCAAAGGGTGTCAGGTTTGCTTGCAGCAAGTTGATCTTTTTCAGCTGATCCTGCACTTTTGGTTCCCTCTCCAGGATAGCAGAGAAAAGCCTTTTTTGAGATGGACAGCTGACCTCAGAAATAAAAGGGAAGATCTACTAGAAGAATGGATTGTCAGACAGATTTTCTTTCTCTCTCAAATGCATACAAGGGCTTCTACTAAAACTGCCACAGGAGCAAGCCAGTGAGCTGCCTCAGGAGCGTGAAAGTCATCCTCGAGCTTTTTTGTTTCCTCCAGTGCAGTCTCTCCCTTTTGGCACAGACTTTTGTCTTCCAGCCTGCCAACCTATGCACCTTGGTTTCCAAAATCTGGGTGCAGAGGGAAGTCCTCACCTTTCTCTCTCTGGCATGGGTAAAATGTGCCTCTCCTTTTCAGAGCTACTAGAACCTGACCTTTCCTGCTCAGTTATCTGTTTCCCATTATTTCCCAGAGCTTGGGTGCTAAATTCGACCAAGGCTTCAGAGGGAGATGAGCATGGACTTGCCTTGGTCATGGATGACCTTCATTCATTGCTCCTAGAGGATCAAGGAGGAGAAGGAAGGGGAGGGTGAGCTACAGCTAAATGCTCTTCTTGGTTCTCTCTTCAGACAGTAAGGAAGGAGATGTGTGCCTAAATGAACCCAAAAGTCACTGTGGCATGAGGCACAGCACATCCAAGCAGGATGTGGTGGCCTCTTCCCAAGTGTCTGAGATACCACACACTCTGGCCATGCTCCAGCAGACAGCACAGCCGAGGGACCCTGGCGACAGTTGCAGGGCTGCTGCCAAGGGGCTGAACTCCCCTCTGGGTAACTGGAAGACAGCAAAAATACAGGTTGTGAATGCTGTCTGGAGCAAGTGACCTGGATGTGTCTGTCCAGACTTCACACAAAGAGGCAACATGGTCCCAGCTCTGTGGCTCACAGGCCTTTGTGCTGGAGGCCAAAGCGGATACTGTACAATGTGTGGAGAGCCACAGCTCTTGCCCAGCCACAGAAGAAGCCACTGTTCTCCTCAGTCCCCAGTGTGGCTCTGCAAACCCATCTGTACAATAGACTTGTTAAAATGGATGCCAAGAGCATCCAGCCTCTCTGCTGTTACTGCCAAAGCTTCCTCTGCAGACATAATGCAGCTCACTATGGGGGAAATTCAGATGCTTAGGATGTTCAGAGGAGAACTGTGTAACATATTAGCAGTTGTAAGTATTTTTTCACTCTTGAGGCCACTTAATTTTTGGATATAAGCATGCCAAGCCTGCCTCGTGCAGCGCTACTGCTGTGGTTTTCATAGGCTGCTAAAGGAAAGTTAAGCTGTTTCTTGCTTTGTGTGTTTATCATTGTTTTCTCTGTTGGCTTGTGCATGTGGGAATTGTTATCCAGAACTCCTTCTCCTCCCTTCCAAAGCACGAGGAAACCTCTGGCAATGACAAAGTGAGAGGAACCTGGCTTATCCCCTCCCTTGATGTTCATGAACAAGGGAATCAAGCATAGGAGTCTCCAGCTGATGACACATTCATGATCCCAGCCAGAAGCTCCTCTTGTGCCTAACAATTAGCTAAGAATTATCTCAAATACCCTGAAATAGGTCTGATAGGACAAGTAAAGAAGACCTAGAAGGTTACTCATCCTCCAGCATTGCACAGCAACAGGGCTCGATCCACCTTTGCATGACTATAGGATTTGTTTCTTCTTTCCCTTGTAAAACTGTGCGATGAAACAGTTTTCTTTAGGCATGTGCCATTTCTGAGTATTATTTAGTGTGTCACATTGAAAAGAAAGGAAAATAAGCAATTTTTTTTCTTTTTTGGCTGTGGCTCAAGTTCTATATCCCCCCAGTTGTTTTTGTTATTTGTTTGGGGGGAGTTTTGTTTGATTTTTGTTTTTGCGAGTTGAAATAAACTGACTTTTCTGGGTGATCAATTTTGGTCAAGGAAGGACTAGAATATTTGTTTTCTACTGAATAAGACAACATGGGAAATTTTTATTAGATTGTCTGGAATAAATACAAATTTTCCACTGCCTTTCAAACCAGAACAGTGTACAGGGTGCCAAGGGGCAGACTAGTGAGAAAGGCAGCTTTGAGTTTGCTTCCCTTTCCCTCCTGCATACAGAAATGAGAGACCTGATGAGACTGCAAGCTCAGATCAAAAAAGTGTCTGCCAAGGAGCAGAGCGGCTCCCTAAGACACGTCCCTCCAGGTCTTCTATGTGGGAAGAGAGAGAATGTGGCCATTTAATTCTCATAGTTAGGAACAAATAGCACAGGTCCCTCACTCACAACTAACCAAGTACAATTAATGTATCTGATGATGCATCCTGGCTGCCCCGAGGACAGCGGAATTTGATAAATTGGGCCAAGTAATGCCTTTAAAGCTGCCTATTTTCACAGTAGCTCAAACTGTGTCAGGGTGGGCACAGGCTACATTGGGCCAGAAGTGTGTGGGATGTCATCCCTGACTTTACAGACACTATCTGTTTTCCCTCCTCATCCCTTTCTTACTACCAAGAATTTAAATAATGCAGCAAAATTTCTTGAACACCAATAGGTAGTGCCAGTGTTGAAGGATCAACACTACTTCTGTAGTACAACCCACTGCATGCAAACTGGGAAGAGTCAACATACCCTTCCTGGGAGGGCTGTGGTGGTGATGAGAAGAGGAAAGACATGTTATTAAGACATCAGATTTCTATAGAAAGGTGAGATTGTGAACGTGTCCAGAGAAGGGCCACCAGGATGATCAGAGGGCTGGAGCACCTCTCCTATGAGGACAGACCGAAAGAGTTGGGGCTGTTCAGTCTGGAGAAGAGAAGGCTCCGAGGTGACCTTATTGTGGCTTTCCAGTATCTGAAGGGGGCTACAAGAAAGCTGGAGAGGGACTTTTTAGGCTATCAGGTAGTGATAGGACTAGGGGGAATGGAATAAAGCTGGAGGTGGGGAGATTCAGACTGGACATGAGGAAGAAGTTCTTCCCCATGAGAGTGGTGAGAGCCTGGAATGTGGAGGTGTTTAAGGCCAGGCTGGATGAGGCTCTGGCCAGACTGCTCTGGTGTGAGGTATCCCTGCCCATGGCAGGGGGGTGGAACTGGATGATCCTTGTGGTCCCTTCCAACCCTGACTGATTCTATGATTCTATCTTGTCAGATTTCTGCAGAACTGGTCATGTGAAATGGTTTAGTGCTGGATTTTGTGTCCATGAGGATACACTGCTCAGACTCTGCTCACCAGCACAGAGAGATTAAGTGATAAGTGACAGCACTCCTACCCCTTACAATTACAAAAAACCCCAAGCTGGCATGAGATGGTAAATGCTGTTGTGTGGTGTTCAAGGAAAACTTGTTTGTGTGGGATGTGCTGGAAAAATTGTGCAAGAATGGTACATTCTCATAGAAAGATGATCTGGCTACTGTTCAGGTCAGTGTTTTTGTGCTGGAGCTGCTGGCTATGTGATTGCTTCAGCATACGTGTGCAGCTGCTGTCAAGGTGTTTGCTTTGGGGTGTTGGAGGTCTTTGCCCTCACCTAGTTTAGGGTCTGGATCCCTCTTCTCAACAGCAGCTTGCACTGACACACAACTAAATGGCAGAGAAATCCTGTGGATATCAGTACAGGAGAGCAGCTCAGCCAAGATCAGTTTGTTAATGGTGCTTTGTCCCTTCACAGTGGGAAGGTGGGAGGGCTAAAATGCTACACCAACTTCAATACCAGATTATAACTAGGTTTCCAATCCCTGCCAAGCAAAGCAGTGACCATACCTCAGAGGTGGATAAAGAGATTCCTGGAGATCTAGATCATGAATCAGCATTAGGTGCTGGAGGAAATAAACAACAGGAATGTTCAGTTGTTGTCTCAAGTCTGTCAACAAGCCATGAAAGGACAGGCTTCACTCTGTCTCCTTAGATGAAGGCTAGAGGTAGAAGACAGCTGGAAGATCTCCTTAAAGCCAGAGAGCCATAAGCCTTCCCTCCTACACCCTTCTTGTTCTTCTACCACCAAATTCCCAGATTTTCTGACAAAAGCCATGTTGTTCTATGCTTGCTTCCTGTAATCTTCAAGACTAGAAACATCAGCACAACTGCCACCAAAGCCTGCAGCACTCAGTCCCTGTGGTTTCACAGTGGAGGTTTAATAGGCACGTTTTAATATGGTTGCTCAGTACAGAGGGCCCTTTGTCCTCACAGCATTAAACAAAATCATACAGACCATAAATTTAGTGCAAAAACTGTAGTGAAAGAAAACAAAGTAGCAATCCATGGTAGACTTTTGCTTCTACAGAGGAAGAAGCATCCTTATGCTGCTGAGTAGTTTGGTTTACAATTGTTGAAGCAGCCACTGGCAATTAGAGCAGAGTAAGGTTATGCAGGAGGAAGGTTGAGCTACTGCTATTAAAAAACAGTTTTCACAGCAGCTGCTCTCTTCCTTATGGAAGGAGAGATGCAATAGAGTTTGCAATGGGAAGTTTACTAGAGAAGTGGAGAAGAAGCAACAGTCCCTTTTCTTGCAAGCACACAAAATGTCTTGTTTGTGGCTTTGTGCACTGGTAAGCACAGAGAGTGATGAGCATTCCCTGCCATCACATGTGTAGATCCTTACATAGCTTCATCCCCACCATGCCCCAGGAACTGTCCCAGGACACACCAACACCATCTCTCCCTTTTGATTCCTGGGTGTCTACTCTCCAGGAGGATTTGCTGCTGTTTGCCATCCTTTCTGATCTCCATCTTGTCCAAGTCAGCTCTGCCAGGTCTTCCTCCTTGGCATTTTCACTACATCAACCCAGCTGGAGTTGCACATTGACTCATAGTTTGCATCCTCTCTGCATCTGTACAGGAGGTCCCCTGGTAGCACTGGGCATTTGACATCAGCTTTTGAGAAACAGACACCAGATTTAGATATGAGATGCCCAAGCCTGTGAGCACTGAAGCACCAGGATCATCATGTAAACCCAGCCAGGGCTCTCCTTTTAAAAGCACAGCGCTGCGTAACACTCATCAGCCTACCTACTGTAATACAATGGCTGCAAAGTCAGACTTGTGGTACAAAGAGGAGTTCACACCTTCTCCCCTCAAGCACAGACACACACACACAAACCAGGGCATTAAAAACCTCCCCTGTGACTGAGCCATTTTGCTTGCACAAATAGAGTTTCTGGAAAGCCCTGGCATTCAAATGGCAGGCAAGACAGCTGGTTTCAGTGGTGCCCATCACCGTGGTGTCTGGGCTTTGCAAAACAGGCCCTGTCTTTGAAAATATTTTTTGTATTATTATTATTTTTTATTAAGACAAGATGAGCCCTGTAATCTAATGTCTCTTCTCTCTTGACTATCTCAGAAGGTAAAATGTACCAAACTGTGTTCCCCTGCCCTGAGATTATTCTACCATTTCAAAACACCATCTTGGTCTGGTAATTTTGCACCTTTACCAGACTCCCAGGCTGCCTCTTTTAGCTGACAGCCAACATCCTCATCCCAAATTAACCCGACCAAAATGAGCTGCAGCAGAATTCACATAATTGCTCTTCTTGCTACAAACAGCACAGTTTACAAAGGGGATATTTCCTGCAGTAGCCAGACCTGCAATATTTGTAATTCTTAAAATAGGGGTTGCTGCAGTATCTTTATTCTCATATCCTTTAATCTCTTATCCTGTCTTTAGCTGCACCCACTGGCTGCAGCCATCCTGCAAAATGCTCTCTTTCCATCTTCACCCAGGCAAGCAAGACAAGAGACTCCAGTAAGAGCCAGCAGAGCAGTTTGTTTTTTTTTTTCAGCAGCCACCCGGCAAGAGCCGCATCCCCCCTTGGAGACAGACATGCAACTTCTACCTGCACTGGCAGGCGCGGAGCACTCACGTTGGCGGCAGCGCGGATCCCTTTGAACAGCTTAGCTGCGATTCATTTTTAACCCCGGCCAGCGGATCTAAGCTGCTGTCTCCAGGGATGGAACTGGAACGGAGGTGCCTGCGTGACACCTAGGCATCCAGACGCCGGCTTGCCAGCTGACATGTCAAATCAACGTCGTAGTTAGCAAATATATCAACAAACCAAGCTATCGAGCGAGCAGCCCACACATCGATGGGACCAGCTCGGTCTGCAGCTTGTGGGGTCCGTGCTACCCGGGCAGGCAGCTCATGCCCCTGTGGCTGCTCTTGGCTTTGTGCAGCCCCGTCCAATTCAGTGTTGCTAGCTGGCGTTTTCTGCCCGTGTTTAAAATAGCATCAGGAACGTTCCCTGTTGATTTCCCTAGCAGTGCTTGCTGAGCCGTGCCGGGTACCACAGCTCCTGCAACCTGCCTCCATGCAGCATGTTAAAAACATTTCCTTGCTTTCTTCCTTCAGGGGAGGTAGGTGGAAGGGGGAAAAAAGCCCTGCAGACGTTTCTCACCCAGCTACCAGCAAATCCCAACCTGAGCTAATTCTGCCATGGCTGAAAGCAGAGGATGTTTGCAGTGCATGAAGCTGATTTGCTGACTTACCCTTCATCTCTCTCAAGAATGCCAGGTGAAGAAGCCGGCCTCTCGCTCAAGAAATAACCCACAAGAAGCCCAGCAGCAGCCACTGCAGAGCTTGCTCAGAAGTTCGCTCCCTCTGTCACAGTCTATGCAGCTTGCCAGGTATAGCCTGGATGAGAACACCCCGTGCTTTTCCCAAGATAAATGAGATCAGCACATATTCAAGCAAGGAAAAAAAAAATCCCTCCTAATATATGCGATGGTTTATGACCCAAAGTATTGATCTACAAGTTCCTCTGCTTTACAACTCAGGATTTTCTGGGGCAAATTTCACAGAGAGAAGTTTCTCTTCTACCTTTGGTGGCATTAAAAGAAAAAGAAAGCAAATGGTATATCCATAGGGTAGGCAGGAACCCCGTCCTCAGCAGTGTGAGATGGAGGGCACATGAAGGGTACCATTACAAGCAGCAGAGATGCCTTGATAAAAATGCATGCTGATGCCTTCTGACTCAGGCCAGTACCTTGCTGTTAGAGACTGCGTGGTCTGAGCAGATCCTGATTCTTCTGGTCCTGGCTTTTCTGAGCAAGGTTGTTCAGATTAAGCTCTCTTCCAGTTGGCTGCTTCCTGACTTCCCAGGTAGACAAAGTGCCTTTCTGCTGCCAGGTCCTTCTCATCAGGCATTTCTCAAGCCTCATCACTGGCCTGTCAGGGAGGGGGACTGTCACTGTGCTGAAGCCCAGAGGTGACAGGGGGTACAGGGAAAGGGCTTAAGCTGCTCAGGGGACTCAGATGGGCTGAAACCTTTTAGTGGCAGAGAGTCAAACAACATCATCTATCTCCGGGGTGTCTGTCCTTGTGCTGAGGGGAGCTTGCATTCTATAGTGCAAAAGAACCATGGCATAAGTAGGAGTTTTAATACCTGCCTTGGCCTTAGGTAATGATTGGGAACCTGCGTGGCACAGGGATGTGGCATTTTCCTTTAGTCTTGGCTAGGTTAAAAGTCACTGCATTGGAGGAAAAAGAGGGAAAACGTTAGATGATTTACTCATGATTGGGCCCTCAGCTTGTGGGGCTGAGAACCCAGCTCAGCTCTCTGAGTCGCTGCTCATAGCTTTAGATATAGCAAAACCTTTCCCTCTTCCAAAGCCCAGGGCTAGAAGTTACCTGGGTCCTGACTTCTGCTATGGACTCTCTGCGTAACCTTGGGTGTGTCTCTGCATCTCCCCAGACTGCTCATCTGCACAAAGCTCCTGTGCAGCTCAGCCGTGCAGGTTCCCTGCCTCCCACGCCTGTCCTCGTTCCCCACTGACAGCTGACTGGGACGTGGGTTTCAATGTGGCGGAGACAGCTGTGTGAATAGGCTTGATACAGCATCTGAGGGGAAAGCCTGGCTTGCTCTGGGTGGCACTTCATCAGGATGCAGTGTGGCATTGTGCTGTGCTCTCCTGTAACCCTGCTGAAGGCAAGGTTTGTTATTCTGGAGCAGCAGGGCTCCTGGCTGGCTGCCAGCAGGACCCCAGGGGAAGGTTTTTGCCACCTGCACTCAAGGTCTGGCAGAGCCTCAGGCAGCTTGTTGCTTGTTGGAGCAAGCTGGCTTCAGCTGTTGGATGTGCAGGATGCCCCACTGGTGGTGAGAGAGCCAGGGAGTGAAGCAACCATGTAAGGCCAGAGAAGTTGAAGGAGAAAAGCCCATTCAAGGGCAAGAATTGCAGGAGTCCTGGGTGGAGCACCTGGTCCCCTGGTCCCAGTGACCCCTGAAGTTGCAGCAGGTCCTATGATGCAGAGAAGCAGTGCTGCACTTGGAGGTGGGGGCAACAGGAATGGTGGATCTATCACCTCTGCAGACCTGACTCTGCTTTAGACCTGCAAGGCAGCCATGGGCATGTTTGGAAGCTACACACAAGACTGAACTAACCTACCTCAGATAGGCGCTTGGATTAATTAGTCAATACATGTTAAGTGCTGCAAAGATTTAAAGCTCTGTTTAACTGTTAAATAACTCAATCATCAGTGGCTGCGTGGGTTGCCTGAGGCAGGTAGTGGATGAATCAGCCAGTCTCTGGCAAGTGCAAGGTAAGGAAGGGGAAAACTTTCCAAGGCTGGGTGACAGGATGATGAGTTGATTCGGGGACATCAGCAATAATTGAGATTGCTGGGACTGGCAGCATTTAGAGAAAACTACAGGAGAGGTCAGATCCTGTGCAGAGCAGCCTGCTCTGAGGGAAGCAGGGCTCTCTTACACTATGAAGAGGAAGGAAGTGAATTCACAGCAGAATGATCCACAAGGATCTTCTTTGAGCTCTTCAGGCTTGTAATGGCTAAGCCACTCTTAGGTGGGTTTTGGGCTAAAAAATGTTTTAGGGGATGTGAGACTGACTTAGGTAAAATAGGAAGCACTTACAGGCCACGGACTCACCTGTCCTCCCTATAGGGACCAGCCCTGTGTTATAGGTTTGGGTGGGCCATGAAGCTACTGCTGAGGGACCAACTTGCATTCTGCAGCTCAGTTCCCCATGTAGCAATACAAGCTGAGAGGCCAAAGTACCCCAGTGGGAACATCTGTGCAGTACAGTCCATCTACTGGCCTGAGACATCTCTTTTCCTACCATCACACAGCATGTCCCATCATTGAGGGGTGGGTTTCAGATCCATACCCATCTCCTTGTTTCTGGGCTAGCAAATTCCAGGTTTCACAGTCTCTCCATTGGCCCCTAACCCTTCCTGCTGTCTCTCCATATGGGAGCTACCTATGTATGCCATTGATTCTGTCTCCAGAGAGATCGAGGATGCTTAGGCACCTTGAGACCTTGTAGATGTGATGCTTAGAGACATGACTTAGTGGTGGATTTGGCAGTTCGGGCTTAACAGTTAGACTTAATTGTCTTTTCCAGTCTAAATGATTCTATGACCTCTGCACAGGGAGGTCTGGCTCTGACTCTGGCTTCAGAGTCAGGTAGGGCCTTATCATGAAGAACTGTCTTCCCTGATGGTGAAATTCACTGACACTGGGGCTGTAATCCCAGGGTTAACCCATGGAGATGACTTCCATCCATCTATGACCATGGCACCTCCAACCGTGCAAGACAGGGGACTCATTGGCACTGTGCCTCATCCACAGACATGTTCTCAGGGTTTTCTGTGAGGCTGGATCTGAGCAGAACCTATGTGCTTGGCACCTGTCTGGCAGGAAAAAAACCTCTGAGCTCTGCTCTGGGGAAACATCCATATTTTGGGAAACAAGGAGCAGGCTGGGATGGCCTGTATGTTGTGACAGAGCTGCTTGCCTGAGCCAAACCTCACTGCCAGAGCTGGGATGGTTGCACATGGCTCTTGTGGAATAAAGATGTGAGCTCTGGAAGGAGACACAGCCAAACAAGCCCTGGGAATGGCCATCAGGATAGTCTGGAGGCCTTGGAGGAGCAGCATAACCTTTGCTTGCTCTCTTACCAGCAGCATAAGTGTTTCCCTGAAGGCTCCTATACCCCTGATGCCATCTTTGCCCTGCAGCTCTCCTTGCAGAGCAGTACTGTGAAGCCAAACAGCCTGGATAAGTTGCCTGGGTCTCAGATTAGACCTGCCTTAGTCCTGAAGAAGCTGGCATCACAAGACAGCCCACTGTCCCAGCACCAGCTGTGGGGCTTGGCGTAGGTTTGCAAGGTACCCCCTGACCTCAGCCATCGCCCACGTCCTTACAGCCTGCTTTAATCCTTTTTTAATTAAATGCAGAGGGGTGTGATGGTATCAGGAAGGTGGGAGGGGGGTGGCCTGCGGTGTTTTGGGCTTGGTGTCTGTGCCAGCCAGCTGGGTTTGTTATGAGCCTGTCAGATCTCACACATTAGCTTTCCACTCTTGCTTCTCTCTAGATCCGGCTGCAGCTCAGGCATTACGTGGATCACCCCTACGGCTCTTCCATTGCTCAGGGATCCTGTGGTGTCCCACCTATCAGGAGCTGGCATGTGAAAGATGTCCACAGAATCAGCAGCTGAAAGGTAAAGTGGCTTCTCTGATGGCACTGAATACTGGGGAGGAGGTTCAACTTAAATTAGAAGACAGCACTGGTGGGATAACCGAAGCAGAGATGAAATAGACATGGAGGTGTGAGACAAACTGGGAGTAAGGTCTCCAGCTGGTAGGTCACTGAGGTCATGCAAGAGGTTCTTAATGGGGTTTGGATTTATTTGTGCTTGTAAGGGGTTATCACAGCGATTCAACAAACCACTTGCCTGACGTTTGGATTTGAGGACAAAGCAGATCCAAGCCTTGCCTTCCTCCATACACCTTCAGCACGGGGAGTTGCAGATGCTCAGAGAGCCTCCAGGGATCTGATAGTCCTGGGGAGAACAAGCTGTATGCTGGACCTGAATGCAATGAAAATATCTCTCTCCAGACTGGAAGCCCTCTCTTGCTGGAAGGATGAAGTGCTCTGGGGACAGGTTACCTGCCTCTTCCCACATGCCAGCAAGAAGGCAGGATGACTGGAACTGAGGTCTCAGGCTTTGGCACTAGCAAGATCACATAAAATGTGTGCGCTGGGGGTCACTGGAGACTCTGACAGTACTTGGTGTTGAGTTCTAGTAAAAATAACACCCAGATATTAATAGTCACAAGACCTGTGTGTCCACCCTGCACCCCCCACTATGATTTCTTTTAGAGAAACCTGCCTGGCAGAGGCAAGATACTGGACTGACCTCTCCCAGCCCTGGAGTGACTCTTCTGTTGTTTGAATGTTTGAGAACATCTTGTGTGCCATGTGGCATTGAGGGAAATCAAGAGCATCAGAGCACAGAACACAGCATGGCTCTTCTCAGCCACTGGGGATGACCAGGCACAGCTGTGCCCTAAGCAGCGGTGAAGTGCAGAAGCAAAGGAGCAGACTTGAGTGACGTCAAGGCAAAGAGATGCTAAGAGGTGAAAAACACTCCAGCCACACTGAGAAGATGAAACTGCACCCAGTGATTGAGAGCAGAGGCCAAATACAGTCAGTCTCAGTCAGATGCCTTCCTGTTTGTAACTGATGGAGGCTGTGAAGCACTGTGATCAAACACTTGGAGTAGCTGGTGGACAATAGGTTCTCTGTTGCTGGAAATCTCCAAATCAGCACAGCAAAATTATTGCTCAAAGGGAACTTGTGGGCTTGGTAGAGGCAGTCAGTTTTGCAAGAGAGCAGATTGCTTAGCACCGTAAACCATATGTGCCTTAAACCCTGTGACTCTGAAACAGCAGCTGGTCACCGGTCCCTCTTAGTCAGAGTCATTTGAGAAGCTTTGTGGGTCTATTACATGGAGAATAAGGCTTCTTGCAGCATTGCTTTCAACATCTGTGCTTTCCTTGCAAATAAATGTGGGGAGAATTTGATATGGAGATGAAGGTGCCATCCTTATGCTTCGAGCATAAACTGCTGAGCAAAGGGATGCTTGAAAGGAGGGAGACTTGTAGATGTGCAACATCTTTGTCTGAAACACACCTGTGTCCCTGCAAGAAAAGCTTGCAAGGGTCCTGTAGTTAGTCCACATTCTTGTTTCCTAGACACCTTCCTGAGCTGCTCCCTTGGCACTTGGATCTGCACAAACAAAGCAAAGCAGGACCTGGCAGAAACACCAGAGAGGTGTTTGGTGAGGGGAGCCTGGTCTTTGAGAAGCCAATGCTTAATCCTGCTCAGCCTGGAAATGTTCCTGCTTTGCAGTGCCATGGCAACCACTCCCATGCTAACTAGCAGCCCTTCTCTTTTCCTGTTAGAAGCAGAAGCCCAATTTACTGCTGTATTCAGTGATGTGACCAGGATGTGGTGCTGTGCCTGATAGGTTTGGGCCATCACACTGGGAGGCAGCTCCCTGATCATGAGAAACGGATGCATTTTGTGTTAATTCTCCTTGATGCCTCACACTGCTGTCCTCAGTGCTGGGAATTTTGGCAACAGCAGAAGCCTTGCCTCAGCAGAAGCTCTGGGATCGAGTGAAGCTGCTCACAGCTGGGTCATCTGAGCATCTACCTCAGGTTTCAGGACTATTAGAAAGCTTGGTTGGATGAAGGTCCCTTCAACTGCTGTGATTCCTATCTCCTGGCTGCCCACTTTTTGGTTATGTTAAAGGATATGGTTAAAAAAAACCCTATGGGTCACCCCTATGGGTCAAGGCCTCATGAAACTTCCCCCTGCAACTATGGGAATGCTTCACTTTGGGCTTTTGTTGGGTGTAATGTTTTCCTCAATGTCTGCTGGTTCCAGGGTTGGCATCAAGTCAAACACTGTTCACTGAAGTCAGACTTTAGCTGGAATCAAGTACGTTTATTCATCCCTTTTCCTCTGGTGCAGCCAGATGTGTGTTGCTGAAGCGATGCTGCTGGTTTTGCATCCCTGCTGCCTCTCTGCTCTTGCAGCACCCCTGCCCCACAGTTGTGCTGGTCTGTGACCCAGAACATCCTCAGAGATGGGCTTTTGCATCAGCTGGTTCAATGTGGATCTTTGCAGGAACCTGGCTGTGTGAGCAGGGCTGGTTCATAGCTAACCTGCTTCTTGTTCCTGGGGACAAATCCATCACAACATCTTCACTCCAGGCAGCAAAGAGGGAGTGGAGCAGTACAAATGCAGAGTCATAGAAGAAGGGATTTCTTTCTTCATTGCTCAAGTAGTAGTTTAGCTGTGCAAACCCATGATGTTGCTTGGCTGCTGCTTTTCTGCATTCATGGTGGCAATTGCCCATGGGGCTCATTAAAACCGCAGTGTTTGCCACTGTGGTGTGTTGGCTTGGAAAAATGGCCACAGCTCTCTTGAGAGGCAGCATGGAGCAAAGCAGCATGTGCTCACTTTAGGCTGTGGCTAGAGAAAGGCTTAGAGCAAAGTGAGAAATGAAGGGATATCAGCTGGAGAGGACATCAGGACATGGAGGCAAGAAGCGATGGTCTGCCTAGAATAGGACATGGCCACAGCTCCTGGCATACCCAGACTCACAGGGCTTCAGGAAGGGCCAGCTTGGTCACACTTGGTTTGTCTGCTGCCTTTTACAAGCTGTGTGTATCTTATACCCTGATCTGTGCCCAGACAGCAAAAGGGACCTGTGAGACACAGCAGCCCAGCTGCAGACTGTCACCTTGGTCTGGACTTTGAGTCATCAGAAGGTGCTCAATGATTGCAGACTGTCCTCAGCATAGAGAATGAAAATCCTGGTGAGACCATATCTGAGTGCAATTCTCTGCCAGAGGCAGGTCCTGGCTTGGCTTTGTGCTTTTGCACTGGAGTAGCTCTGGCTGGCCACCCACAGAAGAAAGGCTGCTGCATTGCAGCGTGCACAGAGTGAGTGGCAGCCAGGCTGAACTGCACCCTGTTGTGGTGACACCGTGGTGTGTGACACGTCTCTGGTGGTATGTCACCACCTTCAATTTCCCCCCCACTGTCTTAGGTGTTGTGCTTCTTGCTTCAGCCCAAGAAGGCTTGTCTGAGGAAGGCATTGAGAACTGGGAGAAAGGGAGGCACTTTACTTGCCCTTGGGCTGATGGGCGAGTCAGCTTCAGGGACAACGTTCCTCAGCTTGTCCAGAGTGGTTCTCAGGGACACAAAAGCAAGGTGTAAGAAGGAAGGGCTTTTTAAGAGCTCTGATTTTTCCTGTTATAAGGTCCTGCTGCGCTGTGTGGTGAGGCTGTGCTCTAGGAGCGTGGTCTGCAAGGGCCACCAAAGTGGGAGGAGGCAAAAGCAAGCACAGGAGTCCTCGCAGGGCTTGAAAACATCATGAGGGAGAATTACATTTGCTCAGTGAGAAGGAAGAGCTGGCAGGGAATTTCTCCCCTCTCCTTGCATCTGTCCAGCACTGAGCAAACATCAACTAACCTTCCTGACACTTCCATAAGACAAGGAAGCATTACAGTGCCATCATGGTGAGTGCAGTGAAAACCACTGCGGTGATGCGTGCTGCATAAAACCACTGCTCAGGCAGACTCAGCCTCAACATCTGCCAGTATGGTCCATCAGGAGCTGGGCTGAGCTGTATTTCCTACAGCAGGTCAGGGACAGACTTCAGAAGGGAACCCAGACATCCTGTTTTCCAGCCTCTTACTCTTGCTTCTGGATCACAACGAGCTCAATCAGCCAGGGGAGTAATTTACCAATGGAAGCTGTAGGGATGGGGAAATAATTCAAAAGCTGATCTGGGCTCCTGCTTTGGAACAGGAAAACAGCAACAACAACAACAACCGCAAACCCCATCGTGTTTTCTTAATGATTTAAAAGCACCTTTCCATTTCCAAACAATCAGGATCATTCTCTTGGCTCATTTTTCTTAGGTTCATTTCTAATCAGTTTTTGCTCAGCAGACATGAAAATGTGGAAGCCAGTTTATCAGGCAGAGCAGAGTAGACACGCAAAGTGGAGTGAAGAATGCTAGTTCACATCAGCAAATACTTAAAGGTTTGCTGCCAAAGGTGCAAGAACTTGTTCTTGCTGCTCATGTAGCTAGATTATTTAGTAAGTACCATGAGTCATCTGTCAGCTCATTCTCAGATGAGATCTGTGGTGCAGAGAGGGAGAGCAGGTCTGTCAGACTCTTCTGAGGTTACTTTGATTCACATGTTGCTGAATTTAGTAGGAGCTGGTGTCCCCCTGTATATGCCTTGTAGGTTTCTTGCAGGTTCCTTGTAGGTTCCTTGCATTGCCAGAAGATTAAAGAAAGTGATGATTCCCCTCTGTTTGGAGCACTGTGATCAGTTTTAGGTTTCCTGTACAAGAGAGAAACCAATAAAATGGACCGAGCCCAGTGGAGAGCTCAAGGTATGAGAAGAGGCCAAGGGAGCTGAGTTTGACCAGCCTGGGAAAGAAGATGCTCATGGAAATGTAATTGCTGTCTTCTGCTATTTAAGGGGAATTACAGAAATTAGAGTCAGTCTCTTCTTCAAAGTGCACTGTGAAAGGATGAGACAACAAGCAGAAGTTGTAGAGGTAGGAAATGACATTGGGGCAACGTAGTAATGCATGATGTGAGACATTTTAGGAAGGGAACTTAGTAAATTTTAAAACAAAACCAACCCAAAACCTGTTGTCACTGATTGCATTGAGACCTACATGCCCATGAGCTGCTTCTGTACTTGCCAGTTTGGCCCCAAACACTTGGGTTCAAGTTGTCTGCCCAGGGTTCCCTGCAAAGCCATGGTGGACAAGAGATTCTACCTGTCAAATCTCTTCATCCTATTCCATGTCCATGAGTCACCAGGATTTACTCACTTGCTTTTGCCTCCTATCCCAGGTGTCCTGAGATAATGCACAGAGTGCTGGGATCTTACTTGTTCTGCTAGGTGCCATCAGCAAGTGCTGTTTCTGTAGCCCTTTTCCTGCCATTTGTCCCTTCTGGTATGCCGACACAAAACATCCCCATTCACACCAGTCCAAAGGTTCCTGTTATGGTGCCATGCACAGCAAAGGAAACATTTTCATTCTGAGAACAGGAAAATGCTGGGACAGGTGCACAGGGATGCTGTGCTGTCTCCACACCTAGAGATACTCAGAAGTCATCTGGGTGAGATTCTGATCAAACTTTGAAGATAACCCTTCTTAGAGCAGGATAGTGAACTGGATGTGCCCAGAAGTCCTTTCAGAGCTATGCTATTATGTGGTTCTCAGCACAGGAAGAAGATACTTGTTTTGACAAGGAGAGGAAAGGAAAGACAAGGGGGAAGCAATGACTTCAGTGCTTCATTAACCCTACTGATATACTGATTTATGTGGCACTGCTAACTGCTGCCTGCAGGAGAAACTGTGCATTTTTAATTTTCAAGGGTCACAAGAATAGGTTTGTGGTGCCAAACACATATATCCTGCCTCCTTCAGAGGATTTCAGAGGCCAACATGGAGACTGATCTGTATTCTAGTTTTTGCCAGAACTGAAGGCATAAGAGATCAGACAGCTTGCCCAGCTCTTCAATGAAGCACTGGCAGAAGCCAGACTCTGGTCTCTCTGCCCTCTGCATCTCCAGCCTTGCTATTTGCTATGATAGTCCTGTGCCAGACTGCAGACATGATCCTCTCCAGGTCCCTCTTCTGCACGTAGCTTCGCTGTGTTCATCAGGGTCTCAGAGCAGGTCCAGCCATGGCTGCAGGTGGGCAGAGACAGTCCCCACATGGGATGGGAATGCTATCTCCTGTCCCTTTCTACAATCTGATGTGCATTTGAGGGTGAGAATCCTCCAGCTTTTCTAAAGAGACTGGTCCTCTCCCTTGGCGTTCTGGGGGGGTCAAAGGGACTGTGGCCCCATGACACTTTGCTCATACCTTACAATCCCAAACACCTCGCTCTCCCAGGATCACGCATTCATTTTCACGGCACGTCTAGGGCAAATATTTCTTTGGACTTCTAAAAGCCCTGGGTTTGTAGGGTAAAAATAATTGGGCATGGGTAGTTACACGCATGCACAGTGACTGTGTAAAGGGATTTCCTAGCCACGTAGGAGACCTATCTGAAAGCCAAACCCAAGCGAGAAAGCACTTCTTGAATTCAGCTTCCTCAAAGAGCTCAGGGATGTGGTAGCTGGGCAGGATGGTCCCTGCCCCAGCTCAGGCACCCAGGTTTGCTCAGACACCATCCCAGCCTGTCCCACAGCCCCAGCTGAGTTTTCAGTTTGCAGCAGTGATTTATCCCCCACCTGCCTCAGAAAGTTTTAGTCATCAGCCAGCTGCTGAATAACCCTCTTGTCTGAATTCCCCTGAAGGCCCAAAAAGCCTCTCTGCTTATCTAACGCTCATTTGACCGGATAATTTGAAGGCAGTTTGCAAGCTCTGTGGAAGTGACCTGCTTTAAGTCAGTTCAGCTTTTCAATCCCCTTGGCTGCAACATCAGCAGTTTCCCTTGTATTTTTCCTTCTGCCCGGTGCAGGCCCTGACATTTCCACTGTCCCAATGTCATGTTTACCTTGCTGAGACTCAAGAGGATGGAGAGGTGCCCCTAATTCTCATCACAACTTGTGTGTTATCATCCTAGACACATGGACACATAACCACAGGGGATCATTTGCAAAGTCTAATTGATTTGAAAAGTCTTTTTTTTTTTTTTTTTTGGCTCATCCTGGGCTATTTGAAAGTGGCTTCCTAGAGCAGGTCTGTCCTTTGAGCACATTACTATCAGCTTGTTCCTGCACTTTCTCTTCTTTGAGCATACTGACAAACCCAGCTGCTGTTTTCTGTTTTGCTGTTGGGGCTAGTTTGCTTTCTTGCTGCTGAGGAGATAAGCTGCAGACTTCCCATGGGCAAAGCACAACAGGTATTTAGTTCCAGTGCTAGTGCTTTCCAACAAAAACTTTATTTTCTGAGACCAACCTTGTGGCTGGCTTTGAAACACACTTTCAATGAGTCTATTCACTGCACAACCACCCCCATGAACGTATGTAAAAAATTAGTCAGACAATCGCCTTGTGTTTACTCTCCTCCTCTCAGCGTGTGCCCAGCTTCTCCTGAAAGTACTGGCTGAAAGCGGCAAAATCATCTTGAGCCTCTAAGATGACTGTCTGGGCTTTCTGGAGATTTTCAAGGCCAGATCCTGCAGTAGCTGATATCACAGTCAATAGCTAAGGATATTGATTTCTGATATGGTAGAGATAAAAAGCTGATAGTGCCTTGCTTTCTCTTGATGAGCTTTTCTCCCTTCACTGTTCCATACTGTGGAATCTCTTACACATTTCAGTCAAGTCTGGTGAAGCGCCAGAGATTGTAGATATCGAAATTCCTACCACTTCTACAAATACTGATTGCTGGATAGAGAAATAGAGATTTGCAAGGGTTTGCTAGGTCCCCAAGTTTTCTAGGTCTTCTTTCATGTTGTCTTTGGCCTCTAGTTCTTCACTCTGTAAGTCTTGGATTGGATGAGCTCGTGTAGCACCAAAACTGTGCTATTGCAGGAGGATGGATTTGTGGCCTGGGTCATGTTGGTGATAGGAGATAGAACCAGAGCAATATCCTCCAGCCTTGGTATAATTCTCTGTCCTGGTTGTATCAAGTCCTTTTGCTACTCATGAGAACCACCTGCAGCATCAGAGGCAAGAATTTAGGATATTTTCTGGAGGAAAGTATTGAAGTTGGATGGGTTGTGGTGGTAGAATATTGCATTGTTTTACCCTTGAAACCTAAGAGACCTGAATTGAAGCCAGAGAAATGGTGGTGGAGGAAGACATGGGACTTTTAGATCACAAGTGGATCAGCCTGAATGTAAAGTGACGTCTTCTGAGAAATAAAGATTTGAACAAAATCCATCTGGTTTCATGTTTTTGCTCTACATGAGAGATGGTCCCTTTAGGAGGCCCAGACACGTGAGCAAATCACATCTGTGGTGTGTGTCAGGAGTCTTCCGGTTCTGCCCCTGGTGGGAACTCTTTGGAGATACTCACCTCCTGCCCCTCTTTCCCTGTCCCATTTCTTCCTTTCTCCATCTCTTCCTCCTTGTGCTTGCTTCCCTTCCCTTACCAGCTCACAACTCTGTCCCGAGCTGTCTTGCAGACTCTGATGACCTCTCTAGTGACATTGCTGTCATGGCCTCCTCCTCTTTGCTTCTCATTTTCCTTCATCCATTATCATGTTACCTTCTGCTGTCCTAGAGGAACTCTGCCAAAAATCCCTCCTCTGTGCTGTTTGCTTGCCAGGTCTGAGCAGGAAAATACCGTTTCCTGCTATTTCATTAGCAGCAGTCAGGAAGGTCTCTCCTGCTGAGGAGAGGGACTTCAGTGAATTACATCTCTCACTCAGCTGCCTTAAAGGAGATCACATGTGCTAAATCCAATCCTTTCTCTCCCTTATTTTCCTCCTGCAGATGCACTATGAGAGGCACTAAGAACAGAGATGTGAAGCCTGTCCCAAACCTGGATACGTATCATCAGGGCCTCTACACAGTTTGGTCTTATCTCTCTTGAGGACAGTGCTATTCTGAGCCACAAACTAAAGGGGAAGCCCCAGGTGAGGGCAAGAGGTCTTTCCTGTGAGGCAACAAATTGAGTTGGAGCCCAGGGTCTCCCAGGGACTCTTGTTAGCAACACAGCAGAGATCTTTTGTAACAGGTTAGTTAGCATACTTGACAGGTTTATAACTGGATATGCTCCTTTGGGACAAGTATATGGCCCTTGATGACATTGTTGCTCAGACAGCTGCTATCTGTACCTCTTGGCTGATCAAGAGGTGGTGGCAATGGTGCCCATTGCTGTATCTGTCCACAGAACTGAAGCAAAGAAGTAGCTGGAGTGCTGCAGGTTGTGGCAGATTCACCCTTCATAGTTGAGAGAAACAGGCATGACTAGGATGTCTGATCCTAGGTGTGGTCTCCCATGGATGCCACAGAATCTAGATGACAAGCTTATGCACAGACACTTGCTTCTGTCTGCAGTGTCCTTAAGATTCAGGCAGCAATTGCCCTAATTTGCAGATCTCATTGCAGCTTAGGATAAACCAGCACCTAAGGGACTCTCTGTCAGCAGGAGCAGCAGAACTACTAGTCCCTAGGGCAGCTTGGCTGAGCAGGACAATCATAGAATAATTTTGTTTGGAAAAAAACCTCTAAGGTCATCAAACCCAACCAACAACCTGAGATCACCATGGCCATTAAACCATGTCCTGAACTGTCATGTCCACATGTTTCTTGAACACCTCCAGGGACAGTGACTCTACCATCTCCCTAGGCAGCCTGCTCCAATACCTGACCACTCTATCAGTAAAGAAATTTTTCCTAATATCCAATCTAAACTTCCCCAGTACAGCTGCAGTCCGTTTCCTCTTGTCCTGTCACCTGATTCTAGGGAGAAGAGACTGACCCTCACCTCACTCCAACCTCCTTTGTAATAGTTATAGAGATGAATGAGGTTTCCCCCCAGCCTTCTCCAGACTAAACAATCTGAGTTCCATTAACTGGTCCTCATAAGACTTGTTCTCTAGACCCTTCATCAGCTTTGTTGCCTTTCTCTGGGGCAATGTCTTGGTTCTTCAAAGTTTTGGCAAGCATTAGGTGCGGTGTCTTTGGGAGTTCTGCACTTGCAGGTCTTTCAGCCAGAGTCTTGCTCTGATCCTTTGCACATACAATCCTTGTATTTTATAAGGATGGGGCCCGTGTGACTTTGTAAGCACAATGCCTCACATGCTGGGGACCGTGACTCATGAGTTGAAGAGCCTTGGTGCACTCCTTCAAACACTCAGAGATGAAGTTAGGAATAAACAAAAGAAAATGGCAAGCAGGTAAGAGTCATTTGATGGCTAAAATTCTCTTTCCAAGTCAGTCAGGAGATGCACTCCAGCTACCTCCGCTTCTTTCCCACTTGATGTGTGCTTATGCACTGACACCAGAGCATCTTGTTTAATGGAAAGGATTGCTTTTGCTAGATGAATGTTTCAGATTATGTAATTGCCCTTGTAAGGAAGCAGAGAGGAGAATTTTTGTGATATTGCTGGCTCTTATGCAAGACTACTGCCAGTGTTTACTCTACAGAGATGTGATTCTCCTCTGTCATTTGGCCAGAAAATGATGCCTTAATCTTTTAAGACATTTATGAAACATTGGATTATATCAGGATCAGCATGCTATCATCTGTAAGAAATTTACTGGCTGATTGGTTTGCACAGAACTTTTCAAGGCAGGTTTTATATTTAAGCTTTGCATTTCTGTGCTGGAAGAACAACAGATATCAAGCTTTTAAGAGCCTTGGATAAATTATGAGGTCCTAGTTTTCAGTAATTACTATCAGTGGAAAGTTAGGCTTGTGCATCTGTCAAGAATAGAGGCTGTATTGATGAGCACTGGTCTCCTAGATACATTTTCATCATATTTCTCAGCTAGCAGGAATTAAGCAGAGCTGAATTGCACAGTGATGCCAAGGGGTCATCCTGAGTCTTAACTGCTCCCTGGAGGGCTGTGAGATGATTTAATGACACAAGCTTAGTATTCTAAGTAGTGACTGGAGCAATGACTTAAGAGCTAAATTAGGAACATAACAAGGTATAGGACACCCACCCAACTTCAGCTAAGCTTGCTGTGGTCTTCTGGCAGGTGCCAAAAGTATGTTCAACTTTGAGAAAAATATCCTACTTGTCTGCTTTTTTCCTTCACTCCTTAGATAAATTGGAGTCACAGAAGATTTCTGGGATATACCTTTGAATGCTTAGTACAGTGCAGGAGTGCAGCTGGGTTTAAAAGCTTGGTTTTCAGCCTCACTTTGTTTGTGGCTCCCTACATTTTCCAGTGTCAGTGCAGCCCATCAGACAGTGATGTCAGCCAGTTGAAACAGGCTTGTGCCTCTGAATGAGCCCCAGCATGCAAATGACTCTGAACCACAGCCTTCACCACCTCCTGACTTCAAACAGGCTCTCTTATTGCTTTTAGTTACATCTAACACAGTCATTGAGGCATTGGCTCAAGCTGACAGGTTCTGCTGGAGAGCTGGTGTCTATTTTCCTGGTTTTTTACATGGCTGGGTAGAAAACCGTCACTGTGGGAAGCAAAGTAAATGCTTGCTTGCACAGGGATAAGCCATAATGTTTAATATAGGGCACTGGAGAATTACGCTGAGAACCTGTGGATCCTGGGCAGGTCCTGCAATGTCTCTTTGCAGTGATCAGGAGGGGCTGGTAGACATCTGTGCAGATCTTTGAGATGTCTGCTCCACACAGAGCCTGTCTGAGGCCTGCCTTGATGCAATATTCATGTTGAAGCCCACTCTGGTGGCATGAATTTGCACAGGATAGGGAATTACTGATTCAGGCAAAGTGCTTATTTGGTCTTGACCAGAGACCTGGATCAACATTAACCAGTTTTGGAGACTCAGGATGTCTTCCAAAGCAGTAAAATTCAAAACTTGAGGGTGTCACAATAATACCATAAAATTGCTGCTCTCTTTAGAACACTCTTTTGAGTGGACTTCCAATCATGTGCTCACGAGTGTCAGATATATGCAGTATTGGACACCAATAATAATCTTCTTGCCATTTTCCATTCTGAAGCAGAATGTTGGCCCAGTCTACCAGACACTGACCTTTTTAGGAAGTCCAGCCCTGAGATTACCACACTTTTTAAGCCCTACAGAATAAAACAGCAAAGCTTGCTACAAACTAGGGTTAAAAGGCAATACCTGGAATCCCTCATAAATCTGTTTATAGGTCTTTCATCAAGAACTCCTCTGCAAAGCAAATGCCCATCTTGTGCTGGGAGGAGCATGAGAAGAGCCAAATATGCACATGTGTGTGCAGCTGGACTATCCTGTATGAGACACTGGCAGCACTTTGTAGCTGTATCAAACTCACATTAGTGGGTGTAAACATCCATACCTACACAGCAAAAACAGGGAAGTCATTGTGCCCCTGTACTCAGCACTGGTTAGGCTGCACCTCGAGTACTGTGTCCAGTTCTGGGCTCCTCAATTTAAGAAGGACATTGAGATACCTGAACATGTCCAGAGAAGGGCAATGAGGCTGGGGAGAGGCCTCGAACACAAGCCCTACGAGGAGAGGCTGAGGGAGCTGGGGTTGTTTAGCCTGGAGAAGAGGAGGCTCAGGGGTGACCTCATTGCTGTCTACAACTACCTGAAGGGAGGTTGTAGCCAGGAGGGGTTTGGTCTCTTCTCCCAGGCAACCAGCAGCAGAACAAGAGGACACAGTCTCAAGCTGTGCCAGGGGAATTTTATGCTCAAGAGCGAGGAGAAAGTTCTTCATGGAGAGAGTTGTTAGCCTTTGGAATGTGCTGCCCAGGGAGGTGGTGGAGTCACCATCCCTGGAGGTGTTCAAGAGGGGATTGGACGTGGCACTTGGTGACATGGTTTAGTAATCATGAGGTCTTAGGTGACAGGCTGGACTTTGATGATCCTTGAGGTCTTTTCCAACCTTGTTGATTCTGTGATTCTGTGAACACTCCATATTTATTTCTTTTCATCAGATGTTTGCAAATCATCAACCATCAGCTAAAGCTTCCCCTCTCCACTTCCTTGCACTTCAATAACCCAGCAATGGATCCACTTGTTCTAGTTGCTCTTTCTTTTACAGGCAGAGACTTGGCAGACCTGGGGCAAACAAAAGTTGTGGACCTGGATGTTCCAAAGGCAGGTTAAACTGAGAGTTCTCAGGACTTGTTCAGGCATGACTGGTCTTGCCTTGGGGCAGAAGGAAGGACGAGGTCACCTCTTTGTGTCCTTTCCAATCCTGCTCTCAGTGGTTTGGAGATCCACCCAGTTACTTTGGAAACAAGATCCTCCCATCTGTGACACAGATTGCTCTTAGTCTTCCTGTTTATCTCTTACCGATGCCCTTTTCCCCACAGTGTTTACATTGCCTGGGGCTCTGGGACTGTGAGCAGATGATTTGTTGAGCGACATGCACAGAGCTCCTTCAGCTGTATCGGTGGCACATGTTGAAAAGAGATCCCTAGACCAAGCCCTGCTGCTGGTTCTTCCTTCTGCACAAAATGTGAACAGGTTAAAGATTCAGCTCTCTGCCACATCAACTCTTTGTTCTACCAGTTACTATCTCTCCTGCCAAGCTCTCCTAAGAACACAAGCCCAGAGGCTCACCCACCAGAAATGCGAATACCCCATATGTACTGAGGATGGGGAGCACAGGCGTCCTGCTGACCCCAGGTGAGGGACCAGGATGCCCACTGCCACCTTCGGAGGCTCAGAGAGAGTATCAGCATTGTGACATGGAGATTGTGTTTGTTAGCAGGTCGCCAGGTAACAGCCAAGGCCCCCTGGGTGTGACATGGAGTCTTGCCATAGGTGAGAAGGAGTTAATTTCTCCTTGGGTGGGGAAGGCAGGGAACTGGGTGTGGATCAATTAGGCACATAGTGTGATGCACAGGAATGGTAATACCTGGGTATTACCAGCAATGGTATTGCTGGAGGTGGACTCAACAGCAGTCTGAAACCCTCTCCAGGTACCCAACCTTCCAGGAGGAGACCGCCACAGCATGGGACGACTCCCCAGGTCAGCCTGTGTTTGGTTGCAGAAGTAGGGGCAGGTTAGAAGTCCTGGAGTGTGACACCTTCCCAGGGACTGAGGTCCTGGGAACAGAGTGTCTCTCCCATTTTGACTTTGCCCTGGTGTGAATCTAAGAGTGCTTCAGTGCTTTCAGACAAACAGGGTGCTGAATCTAAAAGTCCTTTGGGTCACAAGGAGGAAATCATGGATTCCACGTAACAAGTGTCACCAATGTTAACAGGCAGAAGCTTTGTTTTTCATACCCTCTTGTACCACTCATGGGCCTGTGGAAAGATATATCTGTCCATGGTATGGGCAGACCATCTGGGCAGAGGGAGGTTGCTCTATGAGATGCAGTGCATGGAGGACCTGGATGTAGAAAAAAGTCAAGGCATGCTGGGATGAGAAGCCAGACTGGTTGTGTAGCCATAGGCTAGGGCTCAACGTCATCAGCATCACAAAGCCGGTAAGGGAAGGTGACTCTAATAGCAGTGAGTTACCTGCTATTATCTGAATGGTTCATAAATAAGTACTGATCATGTGTTTTGTTGGCAAAAGCCTTGTTCAGAAGCAGGAAGGTCAGTCACCTGCTGGAGAGGGGCCAAAGACAATTCTCTGGCTCTGCTGTGCTGTTACCTAGAGCTGGACTGAGGTGGTGGTGTGCCCCAGCTGGACTGCCTTGGCAGGCTTTCCAGAGCCAGGTCTGCACAGGCTGGTCTGGGCTTTGCTGTTAGGGTAGAGCTCCCCGGGCTTCCTGGCACAGAAGAGATGTGAACAAAGGAGCAATGGCACAAATGCTGTTATTCTGTAATCAGCTGCCCCTTAAAATGCCCATGTTGATGTGGGGCCACACTGCTGGACACAATACTCTTATAGGGGCATCCATGCTTTGTTACAGGAGGCTATGATCAGAGGTAAGAGCAGACTGTGATTCAGGTTGGAGCAGACCCTGGGAGACCTCCAGTACAACCTGCTACTTACCTGAGAGAAGGACGAGGAGTCCCTTTTCTCATGTGTCATTCCTGGAGAGCAGAGAGTGGCCTGCACAACCAACACTGGTTTCTGCAAAGTTCTGTCTGGTAGGTGGTGAGTTATTGTCAGCATATGCAGCTGAACTGTCTTCTCATCCACAGAGGCTGTAGGCTTCCAGGATGGGTTGAAGTCTGTACATATATGCAAAATATATATGTAGTGTTTGGCTCATCTTGAGATCTTACATCCAGACATGAGATTCATATAGGAGCCCAGCACTCTGAGCTGCATCAGGTGCTGAGTGTTGTGGCTTTACCACAAAACAAAACTCTTATGGTATTAGTGGCGTAAGCGATGTCCATCAGCCATGTGCAGAGCTCTGGAATCTTCTTATCACGGAGGATGGGACATGAAAGCACATGGTTGTAGAGAGTGAGCCGTAACATCTCCCTGTAACTGGTGGGGAGCTGCTTGATGAAGAGATTCAGCAGACTTCAGTCAGAGGTTCATCCAGGCATCTCAAATAACCTGTGGTGCTGATGTTTAGGCAAGTGGGTTAGCTGTACATTCTGTCAGTTAATTGCTTATTAGTCTCCACTGACAGTGCTGATTAGCTCCTTGGTGGCTGTAATATAAGATCAGGTACCTAACGCCCACGGAGACACCTACAATTAAGCACTGTAGCCTGCAGCTGCCTCCTGTCCCCAGTGGCTTTCCAAATGCCTATTTGGAGGTCATGTGGGAAGGTTGTGGTTGGATAAGGAACGCCTCTGAATATCCTGACTCCCTGACTTGCACACTCATGCAAAGGTGCTGACACTGATGCCTCATGTCACCACCCCCTTCATCTCCATTTCACCATCTCTCCACGCTGCCTCTTAGCTCGCATTTTGAGGCTTAGGCCATCATGGTTCATTTGGCCCATAAAAAGCCTAGAACAGGGATGTCCTCACCCATGACCAGCTTTAGAGTTACAGGTCAATGACAACAGCATATGACAACAGCATATAACAACAGCAATAATGCTTTATTCTTTTAATGGCCAGAAGAATAGCAACTACTACTATTATTAATAACAATGGCAGTAAAAGTAGGCATTAATATCTACTGGTAGTTACTGTTACTGTGTGAACTTCTTGACGTTTATCAAGGCCAAATGCAAGGTCCTGCACATGGGTTAGGGCAAACCCAAGCACAAATACAGGCAGAGCAATGAGTGAACTGAAAGCAAGCATGTGGAGAAGGATCTGGAGGTGTTAACAAGAAGCTCAACATGACCCAGCAATGTGTGCTTGCAGACCAGAAAGCCAAACATATCCTGGGCTGCATCAAAAGAAGTCTGTCCAGCAGGTCGATGGAGCTGATTTTCCTCCTCTGTTCTGGTCTGGTGAGACCCCACATGCAGTTTTGTGTCCAGCTCTGGGGCCCCCAACATAAGAAGGACATGGACCTGCTGGAGTGAGTCCAGAGGAGGGCCACAAAGATGATCAGAGGACTGGAGCATCTCTGTTATGAAGAGATGAGAGAACTGGGGTTGTTCAGCCTGGAGAAAAGGGGGCTCAAGGGAGACATTATTGCTATCCAAAACTACTTGAAAGGAGTGAGGCGGATGTCGGTCTCTTCTCCAAGTAACAAGTGGTAGGACAAGAGGAAATGGCCTCAAATTGCATCAGGGGAAGTTTAGGTTGGACATTAGGAAAAATTTCTCTGATGAAAGGTTTATTAAGCCATGGAACAGGCTGCCCAGGGAAGTAGTTGAGTCACTGTCCCTAGAGGTATTTAAAAGTCTTGTAGATGTGGTACTTAGGGACATGGTTTAGTGGTGGATTTGGCAGTGGGTTAATGGTTGGGCTCAATAATCTTAAAGGTCTTTTCCAATCTAAATGATTCTATGATTCTATGTGGAGGGCTATCAGGGATGTGGTAACAGAGGCAACTTCACCCACAGTGGAGGACAAGGGCTCTCTCTCTAAGTCTCCATTAGCAGGTGGGTCCTGCAGGTGCAAGGTAGTCACTGCTGTGGCCATATACCACCCTGCTTGATGTTCTGTCACCAGTAATTAATATCCCAGGTGCTTTGGAAACTGAGCACTCAGGATTAATTTTTAATTGTTTGGGGATTATGCCAGCTCTGGGATTGTGTCACTGTAGCGTCAGCAATGTTGCAGCTGGCAACCTACTCTGCTGACTTCTGCCACTTGCTGCTTTATTTCCTGATTGGGCTTTGGGTGATGCTGTGGGAAGGACTAGAAATGAAGGAGAATAGTCTCAGTTCTGGTTACCCTGATGGAGCTTGAGCACTCGTTACTACCAGGTTGCTTGCTAGCTGTGGCTAATTCATCATTACAGCCTAAGGATGCTTTTATCATGCTCCTAATGCACGTGTGGCCTTGACAGGTAGTGCTAGTGGCGTCATGTGCTGCGAAACTCGTGGGCATGACATCTCCTCTGAAACGGCACACATGAGGCCAGTAACTATCTCAGATGAAACACAGAAACTAGATTTCAAAAGGAACAGAAGCTAGTTGGGCTTTTGAGAAGTGGAAGAAATAGTACCATGTCAGGGCTGTATGTGGCCTCAGGGCTGACAGGAGACAGCATGTAATGGATCTCCCCAGGATGGGGCAGGGAGAACTTGTGCTCTGCTGAATGGTGCTGGAGAGGAGGAAGGGAGGGTTACTATTGTCTTAGTCCTCCCTGAGATAAGGTCACACCAATGCACTACCAGCAAAGACAAATGATCCCCTAGGGATGGCTTTGTGTGAACATATAACTCCGTCTCAGAATACGTTTCTTGGATGATTACACCATAGTGGCTAAAACTTTACATCTGTTTCTAGTGAAGGAATTTGAAGAGCAATACCCTGAATTTGCTGAACCTGAAATATTTCCCACAGGATCTCGGGACCGTGTTTGAAATGTCTTGGAAGTACTTTGCTGCTGAGCATAGATGAACAGGCCTTCCATCAAGCAGTCAGCAAATGTTCTCCTGTCCAGATAACTGAGCAGCACTGCTCCATGGCAGTGCCATTCTCTTGTGTTTTCCCATATTTTATTTGGTTAGTGGGAGGCACAAAATTGTGTGTTGGTCCCAGATTTGCTGTTTGTAGGCCTGAAAGGACAAGGGACAAGGTTCAGACCAGGCTGGTTCAGCTGTGGTTTGTGTGTGCAGATTCTTGTGTAACAACATCTTTCTCCATCATAAAGGGACTGTTGAGAGTAGAAGGGATTTTGCATGTGTTGGGGAGTTGTAACGGAAGTGTTGAGATAGGCAAGAACGGAGATTGGATGAAGATTTGTGTAGAAGTACCAGAAGTGACAAACACCAGAAGGACTGCAAAAATGGCAGGTGTAAATGGCTCCTAGATGAGCAAATTGGCAAGATTCCAGCACAACTACATGCACTGTTTCAGGACATCCAGGCAGGGAGACAAAAGCCAGTAAGTAAACCCTGGTGACTCACAAAGATAGGATGGGATGGAGAATCCATCATGGCAGCTTCTCCAGGGGCAAAAAGGGTACTGTCACAAACCTGGGAGAAACCAAAGAAAGGTGCTGGTAGTCATTGTCCCTTGTGTCTGGAGCAGAGAAAAGCTGCGTGGCAATGGAATGCTCATGGCTTAAGATGTGATGTTCAGTAAGATCCCAAGAGGGTGCTGTGGCAGGAATAAGCCTCCTTCGATCTTTCTGTATCCAGTGAAAAGCTGTCCTTGGATGTAAAATTGGATATGAAATTACCTTTGCCTCTGAGTCATTCCTGAAATCTCTCCCATTGCTATTTGTCAGATGCAATCACACTGCAAATAGCAAGCAGTGGCAGAAGCAGCAGCTGTGGCCCAGGGAATACACTGTAGACTTCAGGAAAATGGTGTCTGTAATGTGCCCAACTGATGCAGAATTAATCAGGTTTGAAAAAAGAACACGGTTCTTGCACCCTGGGGGACTGTAGCTAAAAATTCCTGCCTGTGCAGATCTTCCCGTTGTGCTCCTTGACATAACTTCTAAGAGGAATAAATGAGTTTATCTCCCACATTGCCCACAGACCTTTCACATGGAAATAGTGGGATTAAGGAGATTAAGATTTAGCTTCAACTTGGATAAAGAACAACAAAGGAGAATGATTAACACTTGAAATGGTTCCCAGTCATTAGATCTGAAGTCCAGTCTCTGTATATTGCCTCTAGTGAGAGCTTTTCTGTTGTGTTCATTGCTGTCACATCTGATCTCATAAGAGAGCAGGAGTAAATCAAATGCTTCCCTACACTGAAGTGGGCTGGCTCTAAAACTCTCATAGTCTGGACCATGAGGGATGTAGAAGGCATGAAAGAGAAAAAGAAAGCTGGTGAGGTTTATGGGATGGCTGTAGGGAAGGCTTCTCTTGAGGAGGACAGGTAATCAGGGAGATCAGAGTCAAGGAGGTAGAGAGCAGAGGATAAGGGTTAAGGTCTTGGTTTGAGGTGAGCAGGAAGGAGAAGAAGGTAGGAGGCCATAGGTTTGGAGAGGATGTGTCTTGGGATAGAAGAAAAGGTCACAAGAGGAGTTTGGTGTGAAGCCATCTGCATCTTGGTATTGGTGGGCAAAACACAGGGATGAGAAGTGTCTGCAGACCACGTGCCTGTTATGAGTCTGGTCCAGACAGCAGATGAGTTTGGACGAGGAGGTGAAGGGTATGTCTGCAGTGGTGCAGGTGAGGGATGTGTGTTAGGATACACGTGCAAGACTCCAAAAGAATGCTTTCAGCAGCAGCAGCTGGAAGTCAAGACTGAAATGTTCCTGCATTTCCAAGCAGCTTAGTGGCTGTTTCAATTGTAACACGTTCTACCAAATCACGTTGTTAATTTTAAATTAGTTAATGATTAAGTGCTGCTAAAACTTAACTTTTAATCTACCTCTCACCATTAATAAATCTTAAATTGCTGCTAAATCATAACTGCATCAAATATTTTTTCCTGTAGCATGTGTCAGCCTTCCTTGGTCATGGAAGTGTTATAAGCTCAGATCCAGTTGATATGTAGGCTCCATGTTCAACGGATTAGGGCCACCCACAGCTTTATTACCTGAGCTGATGCAAGTAAGGAGATGGGGCTTGCTCAGCAGGACTCCCATATCAGTTATTTGCCTGGATGGACAGGGCAGGGCAAGGTTATGTGGTCTTTGTCTTTTGAAGTTTTCAGGCCTAGGCTGAGTAAAGCTGGTCTGAGTCTCATAGCAGACCTTGCTTTGAGTAGGAGCTTGAGCTAGGTAACATGCTGGTGACAACGCAGCAGGATACTTCTGGGCTTGGTTTTCCCAACAGATGCCAGTCCCTGACTGGTGACATGAATGTGGCTGGCCCTTTTGCCTGCTGCAAAGCCAAGCCCCTGACTAGAAGAACCCAAAGGCTAAATAACCGTGTTTAGCATGATATCCAGGCTCACAGAATCCACAGTGGCTCAGCTGTCCCCCAGTGTGGCATTTTGCAGCTAGCTGGGCTGTAACTGAGTCTAGTTTCCAGACTCATCTCCAAAGCTGGTCTGCCTGGAGCTGTATTGGAGGCTGGAGGTTCATGGCAACTGGATTGTGTACACAGTCCTACTGAACTGCCTCACGGTGCAATTGTTTAAACCATGTCCCAGGGTAGATAGAGTTGCCACTACCACTAATGGCTTTTTGAGGTCAGCCCTTCCCAGTGTGACCCACAATGTTACTTAGCTCAAAGAACATAGAGCAGGGTCTCAGTGGGCTAGGATAACTTGGTCTAATCATACTGCTTTCTCCATCCGAGAGAGTAAACACACAACTCTGCACACATCCAACATGTGTCATTGCTGTTTCTACTAGTAGAAGACATTCTTGCTAGCAGAATTGCAGGCTCAGTACAGTGATTGTTGGAATTTTACCTTTTAGAGGAGATCCTACTCCTTTCCTGCAGGATTCAATCCTTCCTACTGGCTTACTTCCCAAGAAGCTGGCTGCTCAGAAGTTGTGGTGCTCGGTATCTCTAACTAGATGCAGCATATGAGGTCAGAAAAGGGCATGTAATCCCTGTTCCAGGTCTTTCATATCCTTGTACATTTTAGTAGTACTCTAGAGACTGCAGAGCAGTGCAAACCAGCTTAAAGCCTTCCTCTTCTTGGCCTGATCTGCAGGTCATTGTTGGTTTCTTTACAGAATAACTCGGTCCCTTTTTGTGCTGCACCATATGGTAGATGAGAGACAGATGTGTGCTCTGACAATGAGTCATTACCACAGTTGTAGCTGTCAAGAAAGCTGGTGCTTTTTGCAGCTGGATCAGGGGTAGTCAAAGCCTTTAGCATACTTTAAAACACAGAACTTCATGTGCTTTTTCGGGACTCAGGGGTCAGCCAGACCAGTCAGTCCCAGCAAAGGAATCCCTCTCTGTGTCCAGTGCAATAATAAATTTATAGTCAAGGGGTTTTGAATTCCATCTTCTCCTGCCCAAAGGGCAACACTTTGCCTGTCCCTGCTCTGCCCTTTCTGCCCTGCCTGTTCATCCTGCCTGGGGTCAGGGACTTACCCTGTCTCTCCGTATGACAGCACAATGGAACCTTTCTGTCTTCTGAGGTCTCCAGCTGTCACTGCAATAGCAATTCTAGGTTCACCTCTTGTGTGTGTGAGTTGTATTTTCAAATACCTGAGGGGAAAGGGACTGGAATTCTCACTAGTAAAACAATTTGTACTAATGGTGGCTTATCTGCAGGAGCTGACCTTCACGGAAGTCCCTAGATACCTATATTTTGCTGGCTTGCAATGTGGCTCAACCTGTTCCTATCTCCCCAGACGTTCACTGTGGTTCTGGAGTTTGCAGCTGTATGTCAAAAACAAGTAACATTTGCAGACCATCAAAGATAATTCATGAACTTTGAAGCACAGCAGACCCTGCCAGTACTGAGAGACAGTCTTTGCATTTACCACTCAGAGACAGGGTCAGGTAAAGGCAGTGACAGACAGCAAGGGAAAGAAATGGGAAAAGTGGTAGGAAGAAGCAAAACCACCTAAATTACTTGAGCAGAAGTGATTTTCCTGACCCATTGCTGTCATGCTGTTTAGCAGTTGCAGATGTGGTTGCTCTTAGGAAACAAATGAAGCTCCTGGAGCACTTTCTCCACTTGCCCAATAAATGAGTAGGAAAGAGCATCTGAGATTTTCAGGGATTGTGTGCATTTCATTAAGAGGCAGAGGATACAAGCAATGTTACTGCTGCCTGCTGTGGGCATGCACTGAGAGCTCACAGTCTCATCCAAGTGTTGGGAGTCTTGTAGTAAGACAGTAAGGCTGAGGATGTTAGGAAAAAGAAAGAAAGGGACAAATGTTGAGATAAAGATGTGTAAAGTGGGAGCTAGAGAAGTGAGAGTGATTTTCTGCCCTTGTAAGGAGGGCATGGAGATCTTCAGGGTGAGAGCACTTCTGCAGAGCACAGAGGAAAATGGCAAATGCTACCAAGGGATATTTGTGTTCAGCTCTCCTGGAGAAATAGCCACCACAAACCTAAAGAAGAGAAGTTATCCATAACCTAGAAAACCAAGGGAAATATTTTCCACGCCGCTCTGGGAGACCAGGAAGTTATTTTTGGTTTCTGTAGCACAGTGAGTGTTGTCAGGAGCATGTGCAACAACAGATTTTTCAGCAGCTCCCATTGTATTTGCTCCCATTGACCTTATCGCTAATAAGTGCAGGATGTGAATTATAACGGCAAAGATGTAATCGGAGAGGCCTGGAGACAGCTCGTCTGCTAAGGGCAAGCAGTTGCCATGACAGAAGCTCTCCCATTGCTCCTTCTCAAGTGGAACGTCAGGTAAAACAAGGACTCTCACTCTTCTGTTGACTTCAGTATAATTTAAGGGATAAGTGACATCACTGTTTCCCTGGATGTAGGAGGTGAGGAAATTTTTATGATTGTGAAGGACAGAGAAAGTCATGTTATTGCACTCCTGGTGAAATACTTCAATATTCTGCACAGGACTCAGGCTAGGAGACTAAATGTTATTCTTAGCTCTTGCTTATTAAGTCACAACACAGGCAGGGATGCACCAGAGGCACATGATCCAGATCTTTCCTGATTTACAGCAGCTTAAGCAACTTTGGTGGTGCTGTATCCCATTTATACCAGCTCAGAGTCTGACCTGAAGTTTCCAGGAGGTGTAGCACCAAGGCTTTAAACCCTGCAGGTATTAATAAAGCTGCTATGATCATGTTGGCCTTACAGAGGAAAAACAAGAGGCCTATATGACTGATGGCACAAACATGGCGTCCTCTCTGTGCTGACCATCCCAGCCAAGTGAGTGAGGACTGCCTGACACTGACATCTGTTCTTATAAACAGGCTGACGCAAAAGGATCTGGTGCTCAGCAACATGTGCTTTGTGTCTGTTAGAGAACCAGTACATCAGTGCTATCCCTCATGGCTCAAGCTGCAATGGCAGAGCTCAGCCAGAGATGTTGCAGAGGGCTTCTGAAAGGCTTGGAGATGCAGATATCTTCCAGATGTCTCTGCCTGACTGTTACGCTAGTTGGAAGGGCTATCATCTGGGAAGATGTTAGCGAAAGGAACTTCTGGAAGTGTTTATGAGTGTACCCTTTTCTTCCATCCTCGTGCTTTGTCTCTGCTGTGAAATCATATTTGAAATATCAAGGTCTGCTGCTGGCTGTGGGCCTGTACAGGGGGCTAAGAGAATGGCTGTTGGTGGGTGGCAGTCTCTGGTCCCTAGAGGCAACTGAGGAAGATAGCCTGAAATTTAGCAGCAGTCATGGATGTAGAAATTGTTCCAGGTCATAATGGCTTGAAAGCAAAAGAAAACCAGAAAATATACCTTGCAATGGTATATTGCAAGTCTTGGACAGACTGGAGAGCTGGGCAAAGAGGAACTTAATGAGGTTCAACAAGGATAAGTGCAGAATCCTGCACCTGGGAAGGAATAATAAGCTGCACCAGTACAGGTTAGGAGGTGATCTGCTAGAGAGCAGCCCTGTGGAGAAGGACATGGGAATCCGGGTGGGTAACAAGTTATCCATGGGACAGCAATGTGCCCTTGTGGCCAAGAAAGCCAATGGGATCCTGGAGTGCATTAAGAGGAGTGTGTCCAGCAGATCGAAGGAGGTTTTCCTCACCCTCTACTCTGCCCTGGTGAGACCTCACCTGGAATATTGTGTCCAGTTTTGGGCCCCCCAGTTCAAAAGGGACAGGGATCTATTTAGGGGAGTCCAGCAGATGGCTACGAGGATGATGAAGGGTCTGGGGCATGTGCCCTATGAGGGGAGGCTGAGAGACCTGGGACTGTTTAGTCTGGAGAAGACTGAGAGGGGATTTAATAAATGTTTGTAAATATCTGAAGGCTGGGTGTCAAGAGGGAGGGGATAGGCTCGTCTCTGTTGCACCCTGTGATAGGACAAGGGGCAATGGATATAAATGCAGCACAGGAGGTTCCACCTCAACATGAGGAGGAACTTCTTCACTGTGAGGGTCACAGAGCAATAGAACAGGCTCCCCAGAGAGGCTGGGGACTTTCAAGACCCATCTGGATGCATTCCTGTGTGACCTGCGCTAGATTCTATGGTCCTGCTCTGGCAGAGGCATTGAACTAGATGATCTCCAGAGGTCCCTTCCAACCCCTAACATCCTGTGATCCTATGTGGGTAACCAACTGTCTGCAGCAGGATTTATCAGAAGATGGGAAAAGAGCATTGTAATCTGGAAGTGTCTATGTGTCCAGAAGGACAGTGGGAAAGAGGACAGATTGAAAGGGGATGGCAGCAGCAGGCAGTACTACTGTTATTAACAAATGTATGAATACCAGTGACTCTTGTTTTAGAAGCAAGGGACTCACTGCCATTTTAACGGGACAGGTTGTTATTGCATGACATGAGCTGATTCACATCTCAGCACCTCAATCTGAGAGTGAAGACTTTCAGATGGAAGTGAGAATTAACACAGACGAGGATTTTTCCAAAGTGCTAAAGAAACAGAAATAATAAAGGCAACTGGGGATTCAGAATTTGTGCACTTGGAAAAAACCAAACACTAGCTTCTCCTTTTGAACTGAGAAATGCAGTTCAACTACCAGATGCGTGGACCAGGTAAGCAAGTCCCAGGCATCTCACTGTGGCTTTTGTCAAGACCCCCCAGTACTTCACAATCATCACAAGATCTTGAGGTGGATCTGTTTTGTGAAGGAAAAGACAAAAGAGGATTTTGTCTGTCTGGCATCTAAGCAGACATCTGCAACAATTCAGCCTGTGCTCTCCTTTCTGCCAGATATCTGCCACCTCCTCCAGCCATCATTCAGTTTGTATTGCATTTATGGACCACTTGAATTTGCACAGTGGGTGTTATCCCCAAAAGATGAGAACGAAGGCTAGTATCTCTCAGCAGAACTTGTTCTCTGTGTAAACAACCTTCCACTTGTGGCCCGTGTCTGAAGTCCTGTAGCCAGATCACAAGGACCCTTGCCACTTGAAGTTTTGTAAAGCATCATGGTGAGAGCAAGGCTGTCCTTCTGCAGAGCTTTGTGGGGTGAAGCACAGTGTGTTGTGCAGACCAATACCCTGGAGATATGGGAAGGCACAGGACATGTCTATCTCTGGCTGCATTAAGGCTCTGTGACTTTCTCTGTGTGTTTTCTTACATGTGTACATCTGCACATCTTCACAAAGTGTGGCTGCCAGTTTTAGGGCACTGTGGAAGAGATGTGGCCATGATACACCCATAGCCATATTTTGCAAGAATAAAGAGTTGTTGACATTGCTATTTACACAAAACCCCCTGAATGTTAACCATTAATTTAGCTCTTTGCATGATCAGCCCTCCCCAATGCATCCAATGCCAGAAACACTGTCAGGCCAGTGTTTGTGTTGCTGAATCAAGCTGCTTTATGGCTCGTGATAACAGGATGTTTCATGTTCTTTGGAAGATAAAAGGGCTTATCATAGTCAAGTAATGAGTACAGGAATGGATGACCTGCTGGATGGGTTCTCACTCCATTCCACATTTCCCCTGAGAAGGGTCCTTCACAGCCAGAGTGATAGCAAAGGCCAAGATTTAATTCATGGTCTTAAGCACAGAAAACAGGCATTTAGAGGAGAATTTGTTTTGCTTTAATGAGGGCAGAGTCCACAGAACAAACTCTAGTGTCCTAGTGACTTTCAGCAGACCTCTGTCCTTTGCAGTATAGAGCAAGAATTATTCTGTGCTTTGGCTAGTCTTAGCTCTCTCTATGGACCTGATGCCGGGTCAAGCTGTGTGACTTAGAGCAGGATTTGCACCTGTTCACACAATGCTTTGCTCCTCATAGAGCCCAACTCACTCTGAAGTACCAAAAAATACCTAAAATTGCCTTGTGTTGACCTGCATAGAACTGAAGGTCTCTGAAAACTTCAGTGTTTGAAATCTCATACAGCAGTCCACATGGGTCACAGAATCACAGGATGGTAGGGATTGGAAGGGACCTGCAGAGATAATCTAGTCCAACCTTCCTGCTAAAGCACGTTCATCTAGATCAGGTTGCACAGAAACACATGCAGGTGGATTTTGAAAGTCTCTAGAGAAGGAGACTCTACAAGCTCTCTAGGCAGGCTGATGCAGTGCTCCATCACCCTCAAAGTAAGTAAATTTCCTCATATGTTTAAGTGAAACCTCCTGTGTTCTTGTCTGTATCAGTTGCCCTTTGTCCTATCATTGGCACCACCAAAAAGTCTGCTCCATCCTCTTGACCTCTACCTTTTAAGTATTGATCAGCATTGATAAGATCCGCATTCAGTCTGCTCTTTTCCAGGCTAAACAACCCCAACTCTTTCAGTCTCTCCTCATAAGAGAGATGTTCCTGTCCCCTAATCATTTTTGTGTTCTTCCACTGAACTATGTCCCTGTCTCTCTAGAACTGAAGAGTCCAGAACTGGACATGATACTCCAGGTGCTGCCTGGCCAGGACAAAGTAAAAGAGGAGGAGAACCTCTCTCAACCCACTGTCTACTCTCTTCTTTACAGCCCAGAACACAGCTGGCCTTCTTGGCCATGAGGGCACATTGCTGGCTCATGGTGAACTTGTCCACCAGCACTCCCAGGTCCTTCTCCGACAAGCTGCTTTCCAGCAGGTCAGCCACTAAGCTGTACTGGTGCATGGAGATATTCTTTCCCGGGTGCAGGATTCTACACTTGCCCTTGTTGAACTTCATGAAGTTCACATCTCCTCAGCTCTCCAGCCTGTTCATGTCTCGTCAAGTGGCAGCATAACCTTGTGGTGTGTCAGCCACTCCTCCAGGTTTTGTGTCATCAGCAAACTTGCTGAGAGTACACCCTGTCCCTTCATTCACGTTGTTGATGAAGATATTGAACAAGACCAGACCCAGTACTGACCCCAGGCCACTAGCTACAGGCTTCCAACTAAATCTTAGACCTCCCAACTAAACCTATGACTAGGGTCATCAGGCTCTCCTCAACACCATGGTGCAAAATAGGACAATCTCAGGAGCAAAGTTTGTGTAAACAAACTGCATTGCCAGCAGCTGCCCTGCACCCACTTGCAGTGAGCCAAACTCCCAGGTTCTCGAGAACATCACTGTTTTTTCCACTGCCTGTGTCTTTCAGAGAGGAAAGCAATGGGACTCAGTGACTGAAGTTAGATCCAGTGACCTCTGTGCTTCAAAATACAACAGTGAGGGTGAAGGGGGTAATTTGCAAGTAACTCTCCACCTATAGTGAGACATGTCACATGTGAACACAACCTCTGTGCACAGATAAGGAAGTATGCTGTGCATGGATGGGCTTGCAAACAGCATGATTTAATGTAGACTGAATCTGAGATTTGCAGCAAAGTAGCAGGCTCTTATTTTTATTGCTAAAGCGTTAGTAGTCTATAAATACCCTGCCTATATATTTTGACTGTACTTTAAAAGGCTGTCAGAAAAACTCCTCAGCAATTTGCTGTGGAAATAGGAAGAAGGAAGGGAAGCTGACTGTAAATGTTAAATATTCCAATTGTCTGGATAAACTTTATATACAGTATGAGCTAAAACTCAAATGCAAATTCATGGTGCTTGATACAATGCCAAAGGAAATCTTGAGTTCAATTGCTTCAAGGTGTGTCTGTGTAGACGTAGGCAATTTGAGGTTAACTGAGATGAAGCCACTGCTAATTTCATTTATTGGTTATAACCTTGGGCAGACTTGAACCTTCTCCCAGGGCCAAAAATGTCATCTGAAACATTGTGGCTGCCTGTACTACATCAGAAAGGTGAACTCTCCAAGCAAATTGCCCCATCTGGGGGGATTTTGCAGAAGTTGATGTCTTGAGTGCACAAAGGCTTCCTTCAAATGTAGAAGCATTTTCTTGATTTAATAAAGGCTTTCTTTTAAGATACAGATCAGCTTGCACGTTCCTGAGAATTCAGAGTTTCCAATCCGTGGGAAATATGATCTATACATACAAGCAGATGCATAATTTACACTTAAAAATACAGCAGCTCATCCAGTCTTACTGTGAACTTCCTTTAACAGGCTTGATAGTCCTCTTGAAGACATCCATCATGTTCTCAGTCTTAGTAATGATCTACATGCAACACAGCCAAGCTTTGCTGTACTGTTAGCAAGCAAGATTATTTGGGATTCATCTGGGTCTCTTTACAAAAGCCACCAGTGCCTTTTCCTCTTCCTTGTCTTTGTTTGGGATATCCTCTGCTGATGAGATTGACTTGGGAGTCATCGCCATTTCTGTGTGTGCAAATGACCTGAGCTATGTTGTCCTATGCTACTGGCATCTAAGCTGTTCACACTCTCATTCTCTTTTTTAACCACCATGGCCAGAGACTTGCCAACATAACCATAGGCTCAGAAGGGCACCCTCTCTATCTCTGTTTCATTCATTCTGCTCCTGCTAGCTTGTTCTAGCTCATTTTCCTGGATAACTGTAGCTAGTTTTGCCCTGGTCTGCATGTCTCTCAGCTCTCTCATGCTAATAGCTTTGGTATCAACTCAGATCTAAAGGGTTAGGCTCAGCTCACTAGATGGATGTGAGAAAAGGATTAGGTGGATGCTTTGTTAGCAAATGCATGAGATAGAAGATACAGTCAATGATTGTGTTAAAATCATCTCCAGCTAGGATACAGACAGCACCCTACATATACTAGCCAGGTTAATCCTTCCTGTTGAGGTTTTCAGAGCTTCCCCTTCCAAAACCAGAACAAACTGTGGAGAAGCCTGTGCTTTAAAGAAGTGGCATGGAGCAGTTATGGGGGAGCTTACCTCTGCAGAGGCATCCTGGGGTTAGAGTTTTTCCAGTGGTGACCAGTGACAGGACAAGGAGCAATGGGCACAAAATGGACATAGGAAGTTCCATCTGAACATAAGGAAAAAATTATTTACTTTGATAGTGACAGAGCATTGGAACGAGCTGCCTAGAGAGGCTGTGGAGTCTCCTGGTCTGGAGAGATTCAAAATTTCTTTGGGTGGAATCCTGTGCTACCTGATCTAGGTGACCATGCTTTAGCAGTGGGGTTAGACTAGACGATCTCCAGGGGTCCCTTCCACCCCCACCATTCTGTGACTCTGTGATCTTTGCAGGTTAAACTGGACTCCCAAAGGGGTATGCTGGTTAAATCAGCTCAAAGTGAATGAAGCTACACAGAAATAAAGTTACTTTGATTCTATGGTGTCAACACAGAAGCTTAGTGTGGTCTAAGCAAGGGATGAGAGTACACTGAGAAAACTCTAAGATCTACAGGGATAGGATAATGTTGATAAGAGGCCCCAGGGCCCTGATAGACAGCAGTGCCAAGGTGGTGTCATTTATCCATATGGATATTTAGCTAGATGTAGTCACTCAGCTGCACTTCCTCCAAGGAGTCTGCATTTCATCTGCAAGGCCAGGGACTCCCCTGCTTCTGAAATAGCAATGACCTCTGTGATGGAACACTACTTTGCTAAAAGGCTAAAGGGGAAAGAGGGCAGTTTCTGGAACTGCCTGGCTGCTGTGCACAACTGTTTCTGACTGTGATGTATCTCCACAGTTTTTGCACTGACTTGTCACTCAGAAGCAAATCAAATCACCAGCCAGGCAAACTCCCTGCCTCTGTAGGCTGAGTTGTAAAAGAGGCCACTTATGTCAGAGCCTTGCTCTGTTTTGGGCTTGTGAGATTTGCTGTGTCACCATTTCATTGTGGCTCTGTGTTTTGAAAAAGGCTCTGCAGCTGCTGCTCCTTCTCCTGTTTTATTTGGAGTGAAGCAGCATAGAATCATCCTGGGCCGTTTTGGATGTTCTTCCTCTGTGGCAGTTTGCCGAGAATGAGATGAGTCACAGGCAGGTTACGTGCCCTGTCCGTGTGAGTGTGAATTAGAGGGAAGGCTCCAGGATTACTGGTGATTGTCTCCTTGAGCAGCCCACTGAATTGTGAATTTCACAGGGCTGGAGACTGCAATGACCTGCTAGTCCTTTGGGTCCTACTTAGAGGGGAATGAGCTCCTCTCTTCTGCTTTGCCAGCTGGTAGCAAAACCTGTTAGGTCTGCCTGACCTGTCAAATTGTTAGGGTTCAAATGGATTAGGAAAGGAACATCAAAAAGTATTCCCAGCATATGGATGCCTCATGGCCTTGCAGCAGGCTACGTGTCATGGAAAGAGATATGTGCAGTCAGGGATAGAAGGGAGATAATAGAAATATTGGCTCCCTTGCTGCATTTTGAGCCGTGGAAGTTTCTCTGCCTAAGTGAAGCCAAGAAGGAATTAAGCACTAGGTGTTACAAGTCTGTCTGAAGAGAGTTGCAGAGAGTGTCAGGAAATTCAGACTATTCTTTAAATGATCAGGGAAAGGGAGAATGTATTTTGTGAGAAGAACAAACAAATCACATAGTCACTCAAGGCTAAAAGATACTCTTTGTATTCAAAACAAAAGCAGTTTGAGGGAAAACGAAATGTATATGTTAAATATATTGGGGCAAAAGAGGTGTGTACGTTAAAAGATAGTACTAATGGGCAATCAAATGGGAATCAGTTGGGCATGGGACACCTTTGGCTTGGGAAGAAGAGTAGTATTTCTAAGCCTTCGAGACATTTTAGGAAACCTTTCCAAAGAATGACATCAAAACTCTTTCAGTGTGCAACAGGTAAAGTTGAGGAAGGCACTGCACAGGAAGGGAGCTATCCTGTAAGCAGAGTGAAAAGTGTGTGGATATATTGATATCCTCAGGAAGGCCTTGGAAGGGGATGATCATTGGTGTTCTCAGTCTGATACATCCCACTTTGACTGTATTGAATTATCCCCATGTTTCAGAGTTTCTGCCAGCAGGAAGGAAACCTTTCCTCCCTGATGAAGACTTAGCTTTGGATTTGATTTGTTCTGGGGGCTTTTTCTCTCCCTTCCTTGTTAGCAAGGGACTGGCCCAAGTAAAAATGAGCTTGGGGACAGAAGCAAGCACTCCATTTGTGCTTTTAGGAGAAAGAAGTGTTTTGAGTGCACATCTCATCTACACTCCCAAAATTTATCCCAGAGTCAGACCTAACTTGTCAGAGAGGAACTGGGCTGGGTCCTTCCTTCTTTGTAATGCAGATAGGTGACATCATTTGATACGGACCCATGACCTTGGCAACACACTTGCTGTCTCTTGCCTTTTTGCCATGGCACATGGAGGCTTTTAAGTCCTTTTTTTGGAGCTCTTTTAACTCCTGTATTTCAAATCTCTTATTGACTGTGATCTGCTTGCACATGAAGGCTGATGATCAAGCAAGACTCTGTAGAAGGTTTTTTTTGGGTTCTCTCAGACATGCAGCCTGGGAAAATGCATGAGGTGATGATAGTGGTCTGGTCTGGAGCTCTGCACTCCAAAGTAAGCAGTTCACAGGATTGATTTTGTGGTGACTTATTTCCACCAGGACCTTTTCCTTCCGTAGTGACTTGGTAATCCAAAGGAAATTCCTGATGCAGGCATTGCCTAACCAGGAGCATTTAGTGTTTGAAAGTGGAAGGGATAAGTCATAGCTATAGAAATCTGAGAAGATGACAAATAAACCAGTTTCAGACAGGAAACTGGTAAAGTGTAGTGCAGCGGGTAACTGTGCGGGCTATGCTTTCTGTAACGTGACTGGCCCAGGGCACTTCCAAGTCTAGCAGAGCACCCAAACCAGATACTAATTAGTTAATTAGGAGGCTTCCAGCATTACAGCAGCTCTAGCGTGATGTGTCTAGGACACTCAGATGTACCCACAGGTGTTATTTAGACCAAACCAGGGCTACAGTGAATACAAAGGAAGGACTTGTAGGACTACGCCAGGGTCATTTATGTAACAGTTTGCCAATACAACGATACAGAAATCCTCCTTGTAAAGATGCCAGCACCACCCAAAGATGAGCAGGGTCTGTAGCAGGACAGCATCCCTTCCACCTTCTTAGACAGAGGAGCTGCCCCTGCGCAGCATCATTCATTGCCCCATGCCTGGCTGCTGCTGGCTTTGAGAGCATTTCAGCAGTTCAGTTCCCAGAGAGAGGAGCATGTCTCCTTTTCTTGTCTCACGGACTGAGGGCACTGCTTGGAGCAGTCTCTGGGCTCCTTCCACTGCTGAGCTGGGGTTTCTTACTACAGTTATAGTCCTGGTGGTCTTCCCTATGGCCACAGCAGACAGTGCCTTGTCTGGCCATCGGCAGCAGGACTAGTGCCCAAAAAGCTCCAACACCTTAGGCTTTGTCATGGAGGCTATGAAACCTCTGTGGGAATGAGGTCTGAATCCCACCACAGAGCAAGGAGTCCTCTCTCTGAGGCAACGAGGTCTGAGCTCCGGCACCGCGGAGCCGAGGCTTCTGTCACAGCGGACTCAGAGCCCCCCGGGCCCCGAGGCGGCCAGCGAGAGTGGCAGCCCTCGGCCTTTCCCGGAGCGCCATCTAGCGGCAGCCCGCGGCGGCCGCGGCAGTTATCTCCCCTTCTTTCCGCTCTCTCCTCTCTCTGCTCTGCTATTTCTCTGCTCTGCTCTTTCCTCTGTCCGATCTCCCCTCTCCTCTCTCCCTTTCTCCTCAGCCTCCCTCACGGCTACCCAGCATAAGGTGATCAGAAATCAAATTTGAGCTCACATCACTGGGAACGGCTGAGGAGAATGACAAGGGCCAATGATCCAGCTTGTGTCTAGGACCCTGACTAGGGCTGCTGAGGAGCCCCGGGTGAGAATATGCAGCTCTTTGCCACTGCTCTCCCTCCCAGACAGAGATGAACATCAATTCCCTCCCTAGCTGCTGTGCTAAGACATGTTGTCATAAGCTCTGACAGCTGTTTGCTTGTCTTCAGATAAAAGCATCACGAGGACCATCTCCAGCCAACTTGTGGGGGTGAAGCTTCATGTCCAGAGGGCCTGAAGCAGCTGCTGCCCTGTGGACACTAGTAAATGATTCTCAGAGATTTGGGTATAGGTGTACAAAAGGCTCTGAATGGCAAAAGAAGTCATGGAATTATAGAATTGTTTAGGTTGGAAAAGACCTTTAACATCATCCAGTCCAGCTGTTAACCCAGTACCTCCAAGTCCACCACTAAACCATCTCCCTAAGCACTACATCTATATGTCTTTTAAATACCTCCATGGATGGTGACTCAACCACTTCTCTGGACAGCATGTTTCAATGTTTGAGAACCTTTCTGGTGAAGAATGATTAGTGCAAAATAGGAACCTTGCATAGCAATGCAGACTTCATTGTGCTGTAGAGATGCAAGTGTAGCAGGGATGCAATATGGAAGCCACAAAATAGGGGATTTTGGCAGCTGACTTGAAGCAAAGAGTCACAGTCTAAGAGAGGGAGGAGTCTGAGTTTTCCCAACCTCCCAACAAAACAGGATTTCAACTATAATTTTCCAAACCCTTAGGAGCTCTGTGGGGATTTCGGGCTGTGTTCAGCAGAGGGCAGTGGTTGATTTGGTCACTACTTGGCTGGCAGCATCAGACCTCAAACCACTGCCATAGACTTTGCTGAAATCATTCTGCTGCAGTGTATCTGGGAAGGCTGTAGAAAAGGAAGGTGCAAGCAGATTCTCCCTGCCTTGTATCAACGCAATGCAGAGGTAATGGTGGGTCAGCAAAGCCTCTTGGGGAAATTTCAGCAAACTTCCCTCTTCCCACTTCATACCAATTTACAAAACTAGAAAAGAGTTTTCAGGGGGAAAAAATACTTTTCCTTAACTTGGTTTAAGTCTGCCTATTTACCGGTGATTTTGAAGAAGTTTGGAATTTTGTTAGCCACAATTTCTTAATTGAAATGAAAAACAAACAAACAAACAAACCCCAAGCCTTAAACTTGCCCTATATGTTTATAATTTTTTTCTAAACAGTATGTGTAACCAGTACTGCTTATCTGAGCAAAGAATACCACACAGCATCTCATCAGCCTGGCATCCTGTTCCTGTAGGAAGGGAAAAGATGCTGGAAAATGGAAAAATTCCTGCAACATAAGGATATCAGCCACCTGAATCAAACAGTGAGTTTTATATATTGTATATGTTCCAGATGGGAAGAGCTGTGAAAGCCTGGAAAGATGGAGGGGTCCAGGGCAAATGGGAGGTGTGTTTTGGTATCCTGCTCAGAATCCTGTCTGGTGCTGAGTGTCCTCTGTTCCTGCTGCAGGCAAAAGGGATGAGACACTTCCCCGGATGAGACTCAAGTCTAAAAAAGAGCCTGTAGGATATTTATTCCTGTGTCCCAGCAGCTTTATCTTTTCTCCAGTTGTTGGAAATACCCCAAGAAGGCTGTTTCCTGTGATTTTATGCACCATAGCTAGGCAAAGAGGTCCTCCTGGAGAGCCACTAAAATATATTTCATCTGTGAAAGATTTTTGCTTGTGGTGGGGGAAAATCCAAATTGCACCTTGCCATGTATGGGAAAGAAATTTTGTCCTTGAGGTGACTGGATAGAGAATGAAGAAATCTCCTTCCCCTCTGAGTTTGCATTAAAAAAATAAACTACACCCTCCCCCTGGCACACCCCCCCTCCCCCCAAGTCTTGTGTTTTTGATCTGCTCTTGTCATCTGGTGGTGCCCATGCTGCTGGCAGCTCTTCCACCACAAACATGGCTCATGGGAAGCGGAAGCTTCACAGACTCCTTAAGATGACACTTGGATGTGGTGTAGGTGACCTCCTGACATCTTTCACTAGCATGCAGAGATTGTGCCTCAGTTTCCCTCTTGCTTTCACTCTACAGCTTCCTACTGCCCTTGTGGCCTCTCTCTCATCTCCTTATCTCTTTGGGAGTCTGTACCCTCATGATAGTGTTCTGTAGGTCCTCTCCCCAGCCACATCACATGCACATGCTCATGAACACATTGCACAGACAGAATAATAGAATCATAGGGGTGGAAAAGACCTCTGGAAATCATTGAGTCCAACCACCCCTGCCAAAGCAGGCTAAGTCCAAAAGGACCTGTTTCTTTTGGATTTGTGGTGCGTTTGTTTTCAGTGCTTCTTAGGGTGTTTGTGCTCTTGCATGTTCAGCTGGATGTTCAGCTCTCTCAGACCCCAGAGCAAGGGACAGAAAGTGTTTTTTTCTTGCAAAGGTACCGAGTGCACCACACTGCTGGAGCTGCAAGCGAGAAGGACTTCCAGGCATATTCCAGAACAGACTCAAAATCAGAGTTCACTGAAATCCTCCCTGACTGCTAGTGGGTGCTGGATTGGGATTTGGGTGATCTGATTTGTATCACATAGCAGATTTTGCTGGTGTATTAGGTAGCCCACAGGCTGCTACTTCCTGCCACAGATGAGAGGACTTCCCTGCCTTCCTCTGCCAGGTTCCCTCCTGTTTTTTCCATCACAGATTTACAACTGCAACTGCATACTCTGCATGGTCACCCACACTTGCTCTGTGGCTCTGCATGCCTATGCCTCTGTGCAGACATCGTATCCTGTTCTGTGCAGCTCTCCTGTTGGACTCTTCTCCCTCATTGTCAGCATTGCTGACAAATGACCCTCCAGGATAGTCTTGGCAGAACTAATTGATTTTTCTTGTTCCTCAGGAGCTTGCAGGACCAACAACTGCTCTATTGATTGTGAGTGTTAAGTTGTGAGTAGCACGTCCACAACCCCTGTACTGGCAGCTGCTGCTGCTGGTATTAAACATGGCAGCTGCAGGGACAATGTGCAAAGAACACCCCTCTCTTCTCCAATATTCAAGGGCTTGGAAGTGCTGCACACATGGATGCCAAATGCAGAGTACTTGGGCTTTGCTAAGCAAGTCTTGCCAGATACTGTAGGAGATGAAAGGAAGCAAAAAATGTTAAGCATACACATTGGTGCTGACAGTACTGGAGCTCTGAATGGTGTGTAGAGAAGCACCATGCTCCCATGATCCTTGCACATCATCTGTGTCCCTCAGTCCATCTGTATTGTCCCTCATCTGCCCCACTGTAAAGAAGGAGTTTAACCTATGTTAAATCAACTGGTGGGCTAATATCTTTCTGTTCCCCATCCTCATCTTTCTCTGGTGCCCCTATCTAAAAAAGGCAAATGCAACATCTGAAGAAACTTAGCAAAGCCAAACCAAAACCAAAACCAACCAAGCAACCCAAATCCCCCTAGCACCCCCCTCCCCCCAAAAAACCCCAATCTGAAACAAAGCAACAACAACAAAGCAACCAAAAAATATCAGAAAGGCTCTGACTCTGGAAATGTGCCTCACAGGAAGAGGCAGAGTAACTTCATATTTTTGGAACGCAGGAATGGAGTGTTGTTTACAAATACCTTCTCTGGGAGAAAAAACAATCTGACATAGTGGGGTGTAGTAATCTGTTAGACAAAGACAGAATGAATATCTGTGGCTTGGAAAACTACAGGGTTTTCTGGAAAAGGGTCTCCAGTTTAAATGGCTTGATGCTAGGATGAGAGTGTGAGGCTTTCTCATCTCTGTTAGGCATGAAGTAACCTTAAAAAGAAGTCCTACCAGCTTCCAAGTCCTTCCAGCCTTGGGAGGCAGCAGGGTTGTCATGCCTGTTTGATATTGCATGGGTTAATATACCCTGCAGCAACTTGCTGAAACCTCTGCAGGCCAGGTAAAACATTAGCAGTGGCAGAACTGTTAGGATTGTATAGATAAACCATCCAATAGTTTGCTTTAATTATGACAATACAGATCTGTTTGCTTTATGCAGTGTTTGTCATAAGATGAAACATGGTTACCAAAATTATCATGTAGACTAGTCTGTATATAATAGCAGGCCAAGAGGTTAGAAGAGGAAGGGTTTCCGGGTTGGGTAGGAGGCACAAAGTAAAGCTACCAGATAAACAAGCCATAACTTCTGTCAAGAACCTATCAACAGTTTCCCAGCACACACTCTGCGAATGGGCAGCTGTGCAGAGAAGTCCGTCTGAGCTGGCGTCTTGAGCGCCGATGTGTTTTCCTAACGATGCTGGCAGGGTGGCATTTCCATATCTAAATAATATCAATCAAGAGAGGCCTGCCCTGGGAAGCCAGGGTTTGGGCAGTCTCTGAGCTATCCAAAACATCAAGGGGTTGGATGCTGGGCTTTGCTCTAGGCTTCTCTCTAGTGAGCTTCAAGAATGAATTTATAGGGGTCCTTCTTTGGCTGGAGAGATCAAAGGAAGGGTGAGCCAAAGGCTGGGCTCTGACCCAAGGCTTTCACGCTGTGCCCTACTCTGATATGGAGTTCCCCTGGGCAAGTCTCGTAGGGGAATCTGTTTAACTAACCTGGAGCAGTTTCCAATTTTCTCTGTCTGTGGAAAAAAATAAAATTACTTCCAGGCCTGCTTTAGAGGCCACTTTTGGAGAAAATGAAAGTAAAGCTTGTCTGAGTAAAACCTTGACTGTTCTTTTGAGAGGATTTTGCTTGATTCCTTTAAGGTCATGTCAAGAAAGTCCTGTTAGGGTCCACTGAAAATGAAAGAGAAGCCAAGGGGTCTTCTGTAAGGGAGAAAGGCTTCAGACCATCCCAAAGAATTCCTGTTTTGGGGCTCATGCTCAGACTTGTGGGTGCTCTTTAGCTCTTCCTATTGAGAAGAGCAGAGGTGACATGGTCGGGGGAGATATGTTTGTATCAGAGGTTTTGTTTGATGTTTTTACAAAATAAAGCCTGGGCTGGCAGATCTACACATTCATGGAGCATTGATCATCTCTTTGCAGCTCTCTGAGAGTAAGATGGTGCTCAAATACACTTCCCTCAGTGATAATCAAACTCTGGATCTCATTTGTCCACCGAGGTATGGCGTGGCTGCCCATTCTGACCTCTATACACATTTATCTTTCATTGAGTAGCTTCAAGGCAGATCTTCAGACAGCTCTCCAGAAGTTCTCCTTTTCCCTCCATACAAGAGGCCTACATGCTGTATCACACCTACTTACTCACATCTTGTGAGTAAGCCAAGAGCATAGTGCTTGAGGAAGATGAGCTCTTCATGTGCCATTCAGCCCTTTCACAGAAGCTCAATTGGATGCACTATGTGAGAGAACTGTACAGAGTGGGTGATAGGGCTGGAAAGAGGCAGGTGAAGAGATTGCTTTATCCAGCTAAAACTGAGTCAAAAGGATATAATGTCAGGAGTGGTGGGGACATGCTTGTCCACATTATTCCTTTGTTTCATCACTCCTTGTGGTCCTAATGATGTTTCATCTTCTTGGTAGGCTGACAACCAAGTCAATGAAGAAAACAGACCAGCAAGGGCTGCTATTAATGGAGCTTAATCTGAACATCTGTGGTAGGTAGTTACTATTTCTGTTCTGTGGCCTGGTGTTGACAGGTGATGGACAGCAGTCTGCCCTTCCCAGTATGAAGACTTGGGTTTATTAATGCAAATATAATGGGGGGAATGAAGCTGGGGAAAGACTACTTACCTGCGCACTTTCACTGAGATTGCTGTGCAGTAAACAAAGACTTTTTCCTACATGTAAACTGGGCTTTATTTCATCTGCCAGGCTCTTGTCACATGGACAGCTGGAAAGGAGAACCTCAGCCCTCGGTTGTTAGCTCTACAGCCATGAAGAAAAAGCAGGATCACTGGAATTAGAACTCAGACTCAAACCTAAATGAATGTAATCTCTGACACTACAGCCGAGTGTCCTGAAGAAGGATAGCTTCATGAGCTAAGACCTTGATATACTGCTAGCATTGACATATTATAAAAACACTTTAAGAAGTGTTTTCATATCTGTTCCAGGGAAGTTTTACTGCTTTTTGCAGCATCTGCTGGGTATGCAGGAAGGTTGGAGCCAGGTCTAAGAAAGCTAGTTCTTTGTCCAGGGTCCACTATACTCCTCTCTGCTGGGTATGAGACCATTGTGTAGGTAATTATATAGATAGTCAGCAGTCATCATAGGAAAACATCAGCCTTCACATCTCTGAGAGAAGCTGACTTGTGGTTACACACCCTGTGATGGAAAAAATCCCAGGGTGGCAGGACTCAGGACTTCTCTTCTGATAAGTCCTGAAGACCTGGGAACATACAAGTCTTGCAGCAAATGTAATAGGGATGAAGCAGAGTGGAGATATAAGGAAAAGAAAAAGAAAAGAAGGGATCAGAGAGATGGGAAGAGAGTAAGTATTGCAGTGGATATTCCCCCCTACATCCCTACTAGGTCCCAGTAGCTGGACAGTGCCCACCACAAAGCACTGAAATATTGCAGTGAAGTGATCAATAATTTCTTGTGCCTGGGGACATGTTGCAATCTACCAGTCTGCATCCACTTGGGATGCCCTGCAAAGCATGAGGTGTTCTGTGCTGTGACATTTCAGGTGACATCATCTAGTGTAAACATCACCCAGCAGGTCCCACGACAGTCCTGCTCCTCACGTAGCCAGTGTACACAATGGACAGTGCTACTACCCCCAGGAGCCCACACACCACACCAGATCTCATCCTGCACCCCTGCGCCCTCTTCCCAAGGGTGGTTGGATGAAGGCTTTCTTCTTTCCCAGCACACAGATCTTCCTGTCTTCTACCCCAAGACCACAAAAGCTTAGACTACTGTAGGGAAATCACTCTTTTCCCTTTCCTGGGCCTCACCATGGGAAGGAGATAAAGTGCTCTGTTTTTAGTATTTTTCTTCCTAAAATGGGAGTCTTCCAGCTCTAATCCAACCACTGGAATCCTCCCCAGGGCTCCTGCTTTGGGATTAATGATGCCTAGAAGAGGAAAAGCAAGCCAAGCCCTCATTTGTTTTCCTGTATCATCCTTTGCTGGATATTAGGTCCCTGTGTTCACTGGCTATTTTCCCCTGTATTAACTTTCTCATCTTTATTCTCACTAGCCCTCCCCTCCACTTGTTGTTTAACTCACTGATTACTTTTCCTTTCTTTCCTCTATTATTACCTTGTCTGGGACTCTGGTTCCTCTGCAATGTCTTCCTTGTCTTCCTTTGCCCCAGAGGAACTGTATGGGTAGCCAGAACATGGGCGATTCCACTTCCCTCAACCTTTCTGCAAGCCCAACCGACGCCTGCTAACACTACTTATTAATGCTGATTAGGCTGACTAATGAGACTCTTGTGCACGCATCTGAGGGACAGTAAAACCCCAAGGGACAAGGAAAGAAGAAACTGCCCTGGTAATAGCTGTGCTGTTTCTTCTTTGTAGTTATCAGGATGGATGTGGGGGAAAGAAGAAACGCTCAGAGCCCATGAGTGAGCTAGTCTGGCAGATAATCCCATGTGTGGAGTCAGGAGCTCCTTTTCTGGTGCAGAATTGAAGATTTTCAACTTTGCTGGGCCCAGATATGTTTGTAGCAGGACTCAGGGCTGGCATTTCTGCACCTCTGCCTTGGTACAGGTTTCTGGGCTGTAGTAGGGGATGCCTTGCAAAGACAGAAGTACTTTGAAACAAGGGCTGTGTTGGATGCAATGTTGGCAAGAAACACAGCAGGGAGAGAAAGAGGTGAAACTTTATTCCTGGATACCCAGCCCATGGTATGCCAAAAAACTACAGACATCTGTGTGTTGTGACTCAGTGAGGCAAGATCTCTTGTCACAGGAATGGCTGAGATCCCCAAAAATACATGTGAGATTTTTCACAACCTTTTTTTTTTTTTTCCCTGGCCTCTGAGTGGCTGGTAGAAGAGGGTGTCTCCAATTCGCTTTATGGGATTTTAGATGCATGAAAGAACCACAGTACATCAAAGAGGCACAAATGCTGTAATTCCCCTGAAAGGTCAAGGCTTTTTACAGAGCTCTTTATTGCTGTTAAGCTCTTTAGGGAGTGCTGTATTCTGTCCACCACAGATTTCATGGTGGTAGTATGATATGCAATGGCCATCCATCCCTATTACTATTTAAGCCTCTGGGGAATGATCTGGATGCTCAAAGGCTATTAAGAGCCTGATTTAGTTTGAAATCATTGGGAATTTGCCATCTAAATCTTTAAATATTCTGCATAAAAGACTGCCTTGCAAAAGCTGACTTGTAGATGCCTTACCTTAGCAGTCTATGCATGTATTTAATGATATCCTGAGAAGAGGGATGATGCAGATTGAGGGGTAAGAGACCTTGCCCCAAGCTCCAGAAACACAGAGGGGAGGCTTCAGGAGGAATGACAACTGATAGTTGGAAGATACACACCAAAACTGTGTCATTTGGGTATTTCTGATGAGAACTGAATTTTTTGTTCTGATTTTCACCTTCATGCCCCGGCCATAAATGAGTGACTTTAGTTAGGAGAGAAGTTTAGCAAGTGCTGCAACCTGAGAAAAAGCACAATGTGTAAACAATATGGATTAAACAGAAAGCACAAAAAGCCACTGAAAAAATAGGCTAGTTTGTGAATGATTTAGCCTCTTTCCAGTTTTTGTAGACTGTGCTCTTGGTGAGGGAACAAAGCTTGTTTTAGAGCTGGTATGAAATAAAGAAGGGCCCCTTTAAAGCACTGGATGAGGCAACAGACATTGCCAAATAAAGAGAATTATTCTGTCTCAGGTGGCTTTTATAATACACTGACAATAGAAAGAATTCAGAGTATTACAAGTTAAGTTTACAGCATCAAGACAGCTCCAACTAGGACCTTGTTTAGGAGCTTAAAAATCTAAGCAAATAATTGTAGAGATTTTATACTGACCTCAAATGAGCAACTGCACTGAAAAAGATGTGAAGACATTTCTGTATATGGCAAAAATACTGTTGATAGCAAAAGGAAGGGAAGTGTGAAGCTGTAGTTTGTTAGAACAAAGAAACCAAAATAAGCTATGCACTGAGCCTGTACTTCTGTTTCTCTGAAACAATCCTGGCGAAAGACAGTGCTGCTAACAGTTCTATAGATGTCACATGCCTTTTCATTACAAATGGCCTAGTGGCATGGAAAGGTCTGAGAGTGTGGTGTAGGTTGATGGGAATGAGGTTTTGGGGTTTGCAGGGAAGTGCAGACCTCTCAGGCATAAAATATTTTCTCCAAATGAAGTGCTGGTGGGAAACAATGGCAGAAATGTGAAGTGGCCAGCCTCGGCTGAGAAGTCAAAAGCTAATCTGTGTGTGCCAATACATCATTTAACAGAGACCTGCCAAGAATGTGGCATCAGCTGTGAGGTGCCTTTGTCAGTGATTTACAGATGAATAAGGAAATAGACGAGGCAGAAGGAAAACCCAGTATAATCGGGCCCTAGAAAGGCTCACCATGTTCATGGCCATGTCCAGAGTGCAAAACAATGACTGGTGAGGCATTGGAGAAGTTGTCCAGGGAGGTGGTGGAACCACTGTCCCTGGAGGTGTTCAAGAAATGTGTGGACATGGCACGTCGGGACATGGTTTAATGGCCATGGTGGTCTTAAGCTGATGGTTAGACTCAATGATCTTAGAGGTCTTTTTCAACCGAAACAATTCTATGACTCTGTGACAATGATTTTGCAACCCGTGGGATACTGTCACAGTGTTGGTGGCTCTCATCACAACCTCTTGGAAGGAAAATCCTCTTCAAGGGAATAGAGCTCCCAGGAAAAGGGCACTGAGTCAGCTGTATTACTTGGGAAAGCCTTGAAGTAGTTACAGACCTTGCTGTGCCCAAGGATGATCGAGAGCTTGATTTAACAGATCAGCTGCAGCTGACAGCACCATGCCAGTGATCTGAGCGGGACCTGCAGGTCCCTGCACTAGCTGGCTGAACACTGCCCATTTGTAGATTGCAGATACCTTATTTTTTTTCAGGCATAGGGCTCAGTTGCCCAAGCAGAAGTGAAAACTGTGTGATATCTGAGGGTGGGGCCACTGGTACAGTGTAGAACTTGCAGGAGAACCACAGCATTGTGCAGCAGGAGCTAGAGGTGTGGTGACACTCCATCATGCCTATCATGTCACTAGACACTGGACTATTGGCAACTGAGTGCTAGAGGACTTCGGTGCCTGATGAGGATACATGCTAAAAGTGTCTCTGTGTGTAGGTGGTGTCTGGGCTCCTGTTATATCCCTGCAGATCTAGGCAACATGGAAGCCAGGGTCACTCAGCTGGGAGGTCTCTGCTTCCCTGACCTGAATCACATACCTTGGACTCCACTGCCTGGAACAGGAACTGGGACACCCAGTGTTCCTAGGGACAACTTTACTCATCACAAGATAGATGCTGGTATTGTTGTGATGCTGACTTCAATTTTTACTGCCCTTGGATTGGTCAAGGTTAGAAGGAACACAGATGTGTTCCAAGAGGCAAATTTGCAAACTCAGTTGCAAGTGTCAGTTTGAAGCACTGGTTGTGTTGTGTTCCTGTAAAATGGTGCTGGATGCCCCATGGTCAGACTCCAGAAGCAGAGTACTCTTGGATGGCCTAGCTTGGGCCAGCCATAAATCCTGACAATCTAAATGGTGACACCAGTGAGTGACAGAAAATTTGCTCACTAGACATGATGAATTCATAATAGCCTTCCAGCTGGAGGGGCAACAGACATGTGAGTGAGGAGACATGGAGCAGTAATAACAGCTACTGCTTTTCATGCTGCAGGGCTTGCTGCTTTCATAGAATAGTCTTTTGTATTTGCATTGCTTAATTGGTACAATGTCTTCTGAAATATTAACCCACCTTTTAAACATGACTCCTAAATTGTCCTGGTGATTTTGTAGTGGGGTGAATTTCAACCTTGATGCCTGAGATGGATTCTTTGTCTTTCCTTAGAGGCATCAGCTTTTAAGTAACTGGGTGGATGGACTGATGATGGGAATAAAGACAGCAAGCCCTGATTTTACAACATGCCAGGAAGAAAAAGTCAAGAGTAGTGTAGCCTCATAGTCTGGTTCTGCTTTCCATCTTAGCTGTTCTTCAGGGAGAGAGAGCAGAACAGCAGAGTATGCTGGAAAGCACATTCATTTTCACAGTATTTTTTGTGAGCTCATCTGCAGTTTAGCAGATTTGCTGATCCAAATGAAGGTGGAACATAACTATAACCTTTCCCCAAGCCCAGACAACGTGGATGAAAGCCTATACGCCTATGTGTTTTTGTTTTGTTTTGTTTTGTTTTGTTTTGTTTGTTTTGTTATAGCTGAAATAGTATGACTTCTGCTTGGCTTTATCCTTTCTTCCCTGAGAAGGTTCAGGGATTTTCAGAAACAGATGAGACTAGAGACTAGAGACAGCTGGGTTAGAATACTTTCTTTCCCACTCCACTGACATCTGAAATCTTTGTAGTGGGTAGTTCTGGAAGCATCTTTCTTACCCTTTACTCTTAAGCATATGCTTGAGGCTCAAAAGCTTTCAGAGAAAACAGAGATTTCCTGCTTTCTAAGTAACCCTAGGGGTGTTGCACTGTGATGTCAAACATGAAAATAAAACCACAGTGAAGGGTTTGTCTGTATTAAAATACAAAGAAAACTTTCCTCCTTGGAACAGTAATGAATAGACTCTCTTTTGTCTTGCTACTAACAGCACTGCAAGTTCCATTTTCCAAACAGATCACAATGTTCTTGAGGAACAAGTTCTATCACCGTCATTCTGAACCTCAGCCTACAAAAAAAAAGAGGTCAAAGACAACAGTACTGTACATCCTAACAATATTCCAGAATGATTACACTGGCTTAATGCAATATGTCCTGTTAGATGTGGGTTACATTTGGACACTGCTTGGTGATGGCAAGCTCATAGGGCTTCCTATTGTGTTTGAGAAGGCGATGATTGCATTGGAGCCCTTGGAGTTCTTGTTCATACCCAGAATGTCCACACTGGTTTGCTCTGGCTCAGTTTTCCTGAAGATATTTTTCATGGTTGACTGAAAGTTATTGGTGACAAAGCAGTAGACAATGGGGTCCATGCAGCTGTTGAGGCTACTCAGAGTTACTGTCACATGGTAGACAAGGAGGCTGACATCATGGGACATGTCTGGGTTGACGGAGATTGCAACTTGTCGCACATGAAAAGGAGTGAAGCAGATCATGAAGATGATAAGGACAGTGATAAGGAGTTGTACAGCCCTCATTCTTCTCTCACGACTCTGGTGCATGAGGCTGGGCTTGGAGAGAGCACACATAATCCTGGTCGTGAAGAAGATAATTATGATGAGGGGGAAGAAGTATTCACAGACCATCAGAACCAGAATCTTGGAAAGGCAGCATGTGGCAAACTGTATTGCCATAGTCAGGATGGAAAAAGTCACCACAGTAGCAAAGATCCAAATGAAGATGCAGATCCCCTTGGCACAGGTGGGGTTCCTCCATTTACGTGAGGCCTCCACCTGTACAATTGCCAGGTAGCGGTCAACACAGATACAGGTCAAGAAGAGAATGCTGCAGTACATGTTGACAAAGTAGCCAAAAATATGAACCAAGGAACAATTCAGGCAGTTCCCTGCACTGTAGAACATGATGATCCGGACAGGCAAGGAGAAGCCCACCAAGAGATCAGTAACAATCAAATTGATGGTGTAAATAACAGAGGTGGTTTTTGTCTTGGTACGGAAGCAGAAGACATACAGTGCCAAGCTGTTCAACACAACACCCACCAGGAAAATGATGGCATTGACTATCATCAGGGCAATCCACAGGCTGTAAAATTCTGTGTACAGTTCTTTGTCAGAGTGGATGAATTTGGAGAACAAGTAGATGCTGGAGTTGGATTGCTGGGTGGAGTTGGTAGAGTCAAGGGCTGGCAGCTGGGTGGAGGAGGTCGACATGATCACTGACTTCCCAGCAATCTGGAAGAAACAAATACATTGATGGGCTCCAAACATTGTGACCTAGGAAGATTTTAGTCAACATATTTGTATATCCTAGTAGTTATGATGTGCTTCTGTGCTCCCTGACATTTTCCTCTGCCAATATGGGATTACCAATAATCACTAGAAGAATACCTGCATTTATAACTACTGTCTTCCAGTGGTTCCAGATACATGTTTTGGAGAAGACGCATCACCCCCAAGTTTCTCTTCCTCTGTCCTGTGCAAAAGTGGTTTTAAGGCCTGAGCAAGAAAAAGATGTGAACTATGCTGGGAGAGTAAAGGAGAAGGGAAAGTCAAGGGACCTAAACATGGTCATTCCTGAGCTCACCACATCCAAATGGCCCAGAGAAATAGATGAGGCTGCTGAGTCCAAGCAGGATGCATTGATGTTCATGGAAGGTGCACACCATTTTCTGCTGTAAGAGGGAAACTCAGGCCAATATGAGGCTTCTACCAAGTCTTGTATACTATACATGACATAATTTTTGAGTCCTTCCTTGACTGGAGCATCTTCTTTCCGACTGCAAGCTCTCCCTGCCTATGGGAGCAGGATAGTACTGGCAGCCAGAAGACATTTTCCTATGGCATAACCATAGCCTCAGACTCCTAAGATACCACATTCCTTCCCTTGGCCAGGTGGTCCCCTTAGAGAGTTACATATAGCATAATTTTCAGAAACTAAGATTTTTGTGAAATCAAAGGGTGGCTGAGTTTTCCAGCCAAGCACAAGAAGATTGTGTGGCATCTTCTGTACTCGCAGCAACAGCAGCTGGGAGATTTCAAACCAAGGGTGTCAGCTGCTACTCCTGCCAGGGTTTGACAGTTTAATTTGCAAATCATTCCTGACTTATACACTATTTTAAACTGATTTGTGTATTAAAAAGATAAAAAAAAGCCCCATATATACGGAGACTTGGATGGTTTCAATAAAAATAAATGGTTGAAAAATGTCTGGAATATGTCAAAGTAGCTGAGCGGGGCTTTGAGGTTAAAAATAAAATCAGCTTGAATCAGCAGAGAACGATGTTGAAAGGTTTGAATCATGAGGGCTTGAAATCCCTGCTACCAAAGAGCCAAGTGCTGAAGGGCTAGGACACAACGAGCTGGAAACACATCTTCCAGCATTCACAAGAACCACAGTGTATCTAGGCTGAGTGTCTCAATGAGAGAGCTTGAACTGCTAAGACAGTCTGGATATCCAGCCATCCCAGGCATGCCCCACCCTCTGGCAGCTGGCTTTCTGCCTGCACTAATCCTTTTTGCTGCTTATAGGGATCAGAAAGATGGACTGAAGGTGTCACATTGCCTATGAGATATTTCAAGAGGTTGGTGGCCATGTACAAAGTAAAGGAGGAAGCTACCTAGGTCAGAAGCATTCCAGTGGATCCTCAGAATTCCTGTTGGTCAAAACCAAGTGTTTTACAGGGAGAGTCTTAACTGGGTCCATTGATCATCACAGCAGCTCTCAGCCTGCATGATGAGTGCCAAAGGTTTTTCCTGCCACCACAAGATTGTTTGTTGGGCTAATGAACTACAAATCCCTGCTGGCTGTAACTGAACATTCAAAATTAAGGGTCCTCATGAGATACTACAGCCTAGTCATGGTTATTTTGTATGGTGAGTGTGAAGCAGAACATCCGTTGAGCACAGATTAGGACTGAGAATTTAGAAGACCAGGTGTGAAGTTCCCTCTAGAAAATATTAGAGAAGTGACATCTGCCATAATGACAAATCTTAGGTCTGTTTGCCTGGAGTCTAGTGATTGCTATAGTTTTTTCTTGTCTCTTAACTAGTCTATGGAACTGGTATGAAACAAAAAGCTGAGTTTTAATATTGTTGAACTTGGAAGGATATTTATAATCAAGTGACAATTTGTTCTGTTTAGGTAGCCACTCAAGCCCAGGTAGTTGAATTTTCCATTGGAATGGCTGGTGCTCAACAATAAAGACCTCCTGAGATCAAGCCCAGTGCCAGGCTATGCTGCAGGACTGAAATCCTGAATCCTGGGGCCAAACTAGCTGTAATGCCTCCAAGAGCTGCTGGGCAAAGAAGAGCAATCCTAACTTCTGTCCACATTTACAGTTAAGTCTTCTCCATCAGCAGCTGGAAGTTGGAATGTCTTGTGTTTCAGGAATGACCATATTACCTCACCCTGTACTGGATTCTGGTGGCAGCCAAAGTAGCACACATGTTCATATTATTTTGTCTTGGTCTGATTCAGCCTGAAGACTCCTGGGTGAGAGTCTTATCCCTTCACATTTTGTGCCAAGAACACTGTCAGCAAATAACAGGAAAAACTGGACCCAAGACTGGCTGAAGGTGGTGGAGTTGCAAAGTCTGGCACCTGGGAAGGATGCATGGGGAGGATGCATAACGCTGTCCCATTTTCTAATGATTTTGTAACATTTTCACCATCTGATCTTCTGTTTTTTTCACACTCTAATTACAAAAACAAACTGAAATGAACAGATGCCTGGATCTGCTCCCAGATTTTCTTTGCAGGTGCTATCAAGAAGAGTACTGCAGAATCCACTGCACCAATGCAAACCAAGAATTGAAGACTTTGTTGCCCCTCAAGTGCAGTGTAAGCTTGTATATCTGTGTTCATACAGAGAGTTGAGCAATGGCAGAAGACAAAACCATCGTTCCATCCCTTAGCATGTCCTAGAGAGCGTTAAACAGTGTATGCATTTTCCTTCTTACTGTAATTCTGAGATGCTGGCTATTTGCTCTGATTTTACATGTTGTTAGTAGGTCAGCTTCAGACTCAGATTACTTATCATGAACACCTGATACTCATTTTAACATTTTTTTCTTTCCTGTCTCAATGAAATCAGTAACCCAAAACCCATTCAGATGTTCCTCATCCTCACAATCCTATTGAGGTATATAGGGTACTTTGCAGACCATTAGAAAAAGATTCTCCATGAGTACTGTCCACACACTGAAATTAAAATAATCAGCATATGTAGTGTGATGGCTTCACATAGTCACCTCTTCACTGAGCCGCATGTGGAGAGAAATAAACTCCAGATAAACAGCTAAAACCCAGGTAGCATCTTTGCCAAATTGAATATACAAGGAAGGAGCTGAATTAGTGTTTGTGTCTTTTCCCAGTCTATCGTTGCTGTCTCTGAATTCAAAATCTAAGCAACTACATACAAGTCCCAAAAAATTTAATTAACTCTGAAGATTTCCTCATTGATAAGCTGTGGAAAAGCTGCCTCCTTGGGCTGCAGAGGGAAAAGTCTTTCTCTAATCAAATTATTACTGATAGATGTTTGGGTGAATGGCCTTTTCCTTTCTTCATGGGACTGCCCTTGTCTCATGGCTCCCAAGCAGAAGAGAGATGGACTGGCAAAGCAGCAGCATTCCTCTGAGTGCTTTTAATGAGATGGAGCTGGACCAAACCTCTGGTTAACAGCTACTAAGTATTTTTCCACTGTGGGTCTCCAAGCACTTGACAAAGGTACTTTGCCCCTTTTGAAGGAGGCTGAACAAAGCACAGAATGGCAGCATGACCTTGTGTCTGAGGAAAATCAAACATTTCAAGAGATTTCCAATTCTACCCCCGTCCCATCAAAAAGTTACACCACCCAGGGCTCTTTTCTTTGCCATCAGAAACACTCGTGCAGGTGTCAGTTCTACTACCCATCACCAAGGAGTGGTGGCATATAGTATCCAGTAGAGTCATGGCTAAATAATGAGAAGCTTTGCAGCCTCTATAAACCTTTATTTTGCTATTTTTCATACTACTTATTGCTTGCAGCTCTGGCATGAGCTCATAGGGAGCTACAAGGACCACAATCACCTTTGCTTGCTGAGTAAATAGCCCTTGTGCTAACCCCTTTTCTAAAATCTTCAGGGAATTTGGAATGCAACCTTTTTCATGCCTATTTTGGCTCTGAGTCCCTGAGATTACCATGCAATCCCTGTTTCTTGGAGCTGCCAGTCTGCAAAGCCCAAGATGGGTAAACATGCATCCTTCCAAGGACTGTCTGACCACACCAGTTTGGCCCACACTGTTACATTATACCTCTCAGGCTGGATTTTGTCTGTCTGTCTGTCTGTGAGACTGTGGGTAGCATTTCCTTAAAAGTACAGCAGGCATCTGGGTAGAAATGGGATAAGCAAAGGGATGAGACTGGAAGTTGACCTGGTTTCCCTTGTTCTGATAACTGTCTCTGCTCAGTGCTGGAAGAAGAGGACTAGCTCTGAAATGCTTTCTCACTGTGGAGTGACACAACCAGTTCCATCATTTTGAGGCCAAATAGGAAACGGATGGTCGCTGTGCTGAAACCAGGTCCTGCAGCCTCTTCCCTCAGTCACTTGCTGCTTGTCATCACACTTGTTCATTTAGCATAGGCAGCTCAGAGCTACTGCTGCTCCAGGATGATATCTTTGACCATCCTGTATGTCATTCCACACAGCTTTCTTCTTGGTGTCAGCCTTAAGCCTCACCCTGTACTTAGTGATTTTAACAGGATTCACTGCCTTGACCCAGGTGACTTTTCTATCTGGCTCAGAAATTCAAGTAATGGAATACAAAAGAAAAGGCAGGTCAGGCATCTGAGCTTTGTCCTAACTGTTCTCCAAAAGAGTTATTTATTGGTGCATGCAGATGGAATCTCTGCTTGCAGACCCAGAGAACAAGAAAGTCATGCAGTGGGACTGGAAAGATGGAAAGGATATTAACAAGCATGAGCGAGTGTTATTTAGTATAAACAGCTTCAGATTTTCTCATCTCCCTGTCTTGAATCAGAACATCTGATACAGCAACCTGGCTCCTCTTTCATCCCTCCTGTCCTCTTCACCCTGTCCTGCCTGCTAGTATTACCCTGATGCCTGGGATGGCAGTAGCATGTGTTTAGTTTTGCAGCCTTTCCATGTTTAAAGTTCTCTGGGTGATTTATCATCATATTTATAAATGAAGGGTTAAACTCACTCTCTTTCAGTTTAAATTGTATGATTCTCTTTCTGGCAAGCTCTCACTCAACTCTGGCTCAAACTGGCCAAATATGGTGTTTTTGTGCATGTCGAGGACCTTGCCCTATACGTGGTAGAGCTTGTTCTGTGTGCCCTCATGCTCAGCCTGGGGAGGGTGAGTTTGCTGACAGTGGGAACTGCAGGAGAACGAGAGAGAAAGGGAATGAATCCAGCTGCTGAAAGGGAAAAGCTGGTGCCTATCTAGCGCTTCAGGCTATGAAAGGGGAGCTAATGTTTGGGAGAGAAAGATCCCACCCTGAAGCAGAAATTCGTCTGTTCCCAGGGTGAGTGTCAAATCTCTGTCAGAGATGTCAGATTCCCATACTTGCAGGTGTCAGATCTCTGCTGTCACTTGGTTCCTGGGAACTGATGTGTCCTAGAAGCCTCTGGGCACAAGGGTGACTAGGCAGAGTATGTGAAACACCTTATTGCTAGGGAATTGCAGTTGGAGATAGTCAAACCCAGTCCAGTTGGATTATTTCTTCCCCTCCATTGCTGTGGCAATAAAAGGTGCTTAGGAGACACAAACCACGCAGTTATGTGAGTGTCAGATTAAGTGTCACCCTGCTTTCTTGTGGTTTCTTGCCTTGCAGTGGCTCACAGGGCTGGATGAATGCTTTGCCCTGGTCGAGATGTTTATTGTAACTTTTTCCCATGTGGACACTTGGTGCTTTAATGAGCACTCACGTTCTTGGCTCTGATATTTGTTTGACTTTCTCCTCTCTTTGCTGCCCAATTTCCTGAAAATTGAGGTGATCTCTCCCTTCTGCCAAATTTTGCTTGAAATTTAGCCAACTGACTGAAAAGCATTAGGAGAATGGCAGATATCAGAGCTGAAAAACACACACAGACACTGAGAGTGATGTTTCCTCTACTATGAACCTGCAAGGAGTTTGCTAGCACTCTCCACCACATCCATTTACTTAGGCTTTATTCCCTGTAAACTCACAATTGCTTTGGCATCAGAGCACTGCAAACAGTGCTGGATGGCTGCTTTGCAGAGAGAGAGCATTGCCTGACTCTCACTATTTTCCTGAAGTGAAATAATTTCACTTTTACCTCCATGGCAGAACCAGCCTGACTGGGGTCAGATGATAACTGATTGCCTGGAGTCTGCACTGGTCAGCTATAACATCCTTGCCCACGTGTCATGAAGAGCATGATGACCAGCAGCTCCTCCTTTATTCAGTGGTTTGAATGGTCATGCACTGAATTACAGCCTTTGTTTGGAAGGAGAAAGATGTGAACTTACTTTACACAACAGCAAGAGGAATGAAGTCCCTCTGCTAACTTTTGCATCTCATGAGAATCAGATCTGGCCAGAGGAAAAACTTAGAAGTCCAGTCCCAGGCATAGCCAGGGTTGTCCTTCAAGTCACACAAACAGTCACAGACTAAGAATGTGTGGAGGCTAATACCATGTTGATTGCTGGGCTGATGGTGCTGATGAGCTGTTGAACCATTTGCTTCCTGTCTGATAGGCCCAGTTAGCCCACACATGGTCCTCCATCTCCAAAGGCCTGCTGTGAATGTGTGGTAGATATTGCAATGAGTTGTGATCTGAGCTTTACCCACCATGCATGCACCCTAGCAAGCCTAAGGACAAAATCAGGTCCTCTGAGAGTGAGTGACCTAGCTGCCTGGCTCAGTTTGGGACAAGCAGTAGCCTGTGGGTGACCAAGCAATGATTTAGTCCAACAGGTCATCCTAGGCCGTGAGGGATCACTGCCAGTTAGAAGAAGGAGAGCACAACTCTCCAAATTACATTCCTGTTCTTCATGGAGCAAAGTGACCCAGATGGGAGGGAGGCCCAGATTTCCAGTCTCAATATCTAGACTTGAACCTGCTGCTCAAAATCAGCTGACAGATCACCAGACCTGGACACCCCCCAGACAATCTATTTAAAGCTTGGGCAGATCTGCATGATTCTCCCCCAGCCCTGTCCTGAGCATGCATGAAAAATAAGGAATGAAGCTCCCAAAGATACACAGAGCAAGAAATTCATGTGCTAGCAGATTTTTTGAGCTTATAGCTCCTCTGTGCCCATTTGCAGCAGCAATGCCTCAGCTTTTGAAAGAAGGAGCCCAGATGTACATGTACAAATGAACAAAGAAGTGGGATTGTACATATATTGCCTCTCCAGATCTGCAAATGTGTGCCCAGCAGTGGTGGACACTCAGAGGTCCTTCAATCTGTCTCTGATGAGAGTTGCTAGTACTGGCACCTGAAATTGTTAATAAAGTGCTTATGCCTCCAATTCCTTATTTATACCACACTGGATAGAAAAGTGCCTCCTGAAACATTCAGGTATCTATAATGGCTTATTGACACCATTGCATTTTCCATGTTCCTCTTTCCTGCACTATCAGATCTTGGCCTTGGAATGACAGAAATATTGAACATCCTGGTGAATGCTCTGTAAATGGTGCTGTAAGCATTTAAAAACCCAACATCTCATAGCCTGTCAGGGAAAGTACCAAGTGCCATCTGTCATGAGGGAGCATTGAGTGACATCTCTGTGGTTTCTAGCTCTGATGTTTTAAGAGAAATCAAAGCATGACTTCCTGAGTGTTTCCTTCTCTGTCCTTTGTGAACCAGTGTAATATGAAGAGAAAACACATATTTTGGGTAAAATTCTTTTATAAGATGGTTTAATATTATTTTAAAAAACTAAATCTGGAAAGAAATGTGAATTTGGACTTTTATAGGGCTAGCCAGCAGAGATGAATTTCGGCCTGTCTTCTTGGGAGGTGATAACAGTACAGGAGAACTGTGTGTAATGATATTGGGATTACAGTAATCCATCTAGCATTTCCAGGGTGCCTGAGACAAAGTGCTAGAAATGTCAGTTTGGAGTAACAGCTATAGTGGCTGTGTATAGGGACAGCCCTGCAGTGAAAATGATCATAGAGGTTCATACAGAAACTTCACAGGTATGTGCAAAAACATCGTGGGAACTTAAATGAAGCATCATCTGGCCTGTGCATTGCTGCTTGCTTTTGAAAAGGAAAAGTTTAATGGCAAATTTAGCAGTCTTTGGGCTTTATTCCCTCTTTCTGCCTTCAGATACCTACTTGCTCTCTCCCTTGCTAAAAAGCTTGAGAAGGACAGAAGGGGAAGAGATGCAACAGAAGTCTGCAGGTAAGGAATACTTGGGGTCCTGCATGGCCCAGGGATGTAGGACAGAGGGGGAAATGCTTGCACCCCAGGGAGCACAGGGAACAGAGGTGACACAAATGAAGTTAGGGATGAAGGGGTGATCCAGTGAGGAGTAGGGTTAGGTGCACCACGAGCAGCAGCTCAGCCCACCATGGATGCAACTCTACAGCCCAGCACTCACCTCAAGCTGTGCTGCTCTCTTGGCTGCAGGGAGAAGCTGAGATAAGTCTGGCACAGATTCCACGGGCTTGGCCCAGGGAATGCAGTGAGATGGGAGACCTGGTCAGGGAGCAGACATGTTTTTGGGATATCCTAGGATGTATAAACCCTTTGGGAGACAGTTTTATATGGTTTCCTTTGCTAGGCACATGTGACGCTGTGCTACACAGTCAGAACCCACAGTGTTTTGCAAATTTTGGATTAACCTGCAAAAACTTTGAGCTGTTGGTGAGTGAGTTGCTATGAAAGCAGGAAACATTTCTAAAGGGATTTAGTGAAGGACCTTGGAAAGGATCTGCTTCTTCTTAGTGAAGCAAGCAGGTTCTCCCAGCAAGGAGGTTCAGGGAAAGAAAAAAAGCATCTTTCCTGGAGCTGAGCTCCCACCTGCTGCATAATCCAGACATCCTCAGTTGCAGCTGACTCTCATGCCAGGCAGTGCACTGACTCCTCTTCAGTGCACTCCCTGAGTGCATTTCCTCAAAATTTCATTATACATTAAAATACAGGTATACAAACAAGATACCTCCCCACTCTTCACAGGAGCTGGCACAGTACTTTTCAATGAGAGAAATCCAGTAGCTTTGCACTTTTCATCACCCCCTCATCTCCTTGAGAGACAACTAACTATTACATTGCTGTTCCTAAACCCCAAAGCAGAGAAACTCACAGTGGAAGAAGCCCTTCACAGACCATCAGAACTGCTGGCACAGCCTGGCTTTCCAGGTTGGGCACCTCCTGATGAACTTCCACACCTGCCACACAAGCAGAGCCGAGGTCTTCCTGAGCTGCTCAACCATGTGGGCAGTGCAGGTTCCTCTCCACTGCCATCCCTGACACTTGCCACTTCAGACGCGGGGACCAGTCTCCAGCAATTCCCTCATAGCCCCCATCTGTCACCTGCTCAGTCCCTTGCCCCCCTTTCCCTCTGACCAGTATTCCAAAGTATTCACTGCGGTGGTCCCTGCAGTATATTCCTCCCCAGTGGTCTGACTTACCTCTGGCCTGATCTCTCTTCTATGTTAGAGGAGCTGCTGGTAAAATAATTTCCTTGTGGACCTGGATGTTATCACCCCAGGAAAGAGACATCTGTTCCTACAAGCAGAACAACTGGAGTGACTACAGAATATGAAGAAATGCCTAATCTCTCTCGTGTGCTCTCTCCCCCCGCCCCTCTCTTCTAAATATAGTCTTGCAACTAATGGGAAAAAATACACACCACCAAAAAAAAAATTCCACTTGTTTTTAGTGTTCAGAATTTCTCCCCAAACATCTGGCTCCTAGCCATAAATCTCTCTGAAATTTATGAAGTGCTGGAAATGCTAAAGAGAGGTCCAGCCTTCCTCATGGTGCTAATGCCTGAACATCTCTAGTAAACAGAAAATGATGCTACTGACCTCACTCTTGTCCCTTCCTTGGGTCAGTTTTCCTGTGTCTCTGTGGGAACAAAATCTCCTTGCTGAGAACTCTCCAGCACAAGGAGATGCTTTTGAATCACCACTGTGTGACCTGAGGAAAATAATTTTCTTGTCATCTTCTTGTATGGACTAGGATTAGTCAGAAGCATCCCTGTCAGTTGCAGGAAGGTGATGGACCAAATGTCACAAAGCCTGTGACATGCTTTGAACCAACCCAAATGTCCAGACCCTGGCACAGGAATACAAAAGGTGAGCCTACACACTTAGGTGATGCTTTGGCTGCAGTCATTTGGGAGAGGAGTTAATAATGTCTACCCAAGGACTGGGATGAATTGGCTGAGCACATATAAATTGAAAGTGGAAACAGAGAGTTTGAGGTTCCACTGAGAAGCCCCCTGACATATTCCTCCATCCTCACACAATCCTTCCCCGCTGGTCACTGTGGTTATCAGGTCCTTCTCAGCACTGGAATCATAGAATGCTTTGGATAGGAGTTCATAGAATCATAGAATGGCTTGGGTTGGAAAGGACCTTAAAGATCATCTAGTTCCAACCTCCCTGCCATGGTCAGGGACAGCTCCCACTAAACCAGGTTGCTCAAAGCCTCATCCATCCTGGTCTTAAACACTTTCAAGAATGAGGTGTCCACAACTTCTCTGGACAGCTCATTCCAGTGTCTCACTGTAAAAAATTTCATCCTAATGTGATTTAAAACCACTGTCCCTTGTCCTATCACCACAAGTCTCTCACCAGCTTTTCTGTAGGCCCCCTTCAGATACTGGAAGGCTGCTGTAAGGTCTCCTGGGAACCTTCTCTTCTCCAGGCTGAAAGGTGTTCCTGCCTTCTGGTCGTCTTTGTGGCCCTGCTCTGGACTGTCTCCAACAGATCAGTGTTCTTCTTGTGTTGGCAGCTCCAGAGATGGATGTAGTACTCCAGGTGGGGTCTCTCAAGATCAGAGTAGAGGGGCAGAATCACCTCCACTGGCCTGCTGGCCATGTCTGTTTTGATGCAGCCTAGGATATGTTTAAGCACCTTAGCTACATGCGAAGAAACTGAGCTTGGGCAAAGCATAGCTAGGGCAGTGGGACACTGGAACAGGTTGCCCAGGGAGGTGGTTTGGGCCCTATCCCTGGAGATATTCAACAGGAGGCTTGACAGGCCTCTGGGCAACCTGATCCAGTCAGGGATGCCCCTGCTTACTGCAGGGAGGTTGGACCAGATGACCTTTGGAGGTCCCTTCCAACCCAAGACCATTCTATGATTCTATGATTCTATGATACAGTTGCTGAGAGGGATGCTAAACAGATGGCCAGATCAGCTTTCAAGATGTCTGTGCTGACCCATGATGTAAGAACCCAAATCTCCCAAATGCTCCAAAGTCCCACCTCATGATAGGATACTTCCTGCTCTAAACTGAGTACCAAAATCTCCATCTTTTGAAGGGCTTGCAGAAGGATTTCAGATAGCCTAGAATGTCCCTTGTGGGGAAAAAAAAAACAAACAAAAAAATAAAGAGGCAAACAAAACACCACAATTAAAGTGAGGAGTTGCATCAGTTGATCAGTTTTTGTCCTTTAGAAGTACTGGAAGGATGGATGCTGGATTTTAGTATCAGCCCTGGACTGTTCTTTTCTCTCACCCTTTAGATAAAGAACAAGCGGGTGCAAATGCAATAAACATGCAGAATAGGGCCCATCACAACGTGACAGGATCAACTGAGGGGCATTGAATTCCAGGTCAAGAGGCCAAATCCATAAATAGAGGAGAGGTACACTCCACACATTGCATGTCTCACTGGAGCAAAAACAGTAGCTATGGTTATTAGAGAAGGTTGACCTCATTTTCTGGAATTAGTTTTTCACCCTTGGATCTTTTCCAGGAAGACTGAGCTGCACTTTTTTGTCTGGTTATTTTATTGATTTTCTATTTTGGGCTTCCTCACATTGAGGGGCAGATTCTTACCCCATTTTCAGGAACATTCTCCTTGACTTTTATGTGCCTCCTGCTCCAGGCATCCAGCCTTTCACAGCTGAACTCCATCTGCAGGCACGTGTCTGAGCTTTCATCTGCTTTTCACTTCCTTATGTCACGGAAAGCAAATGTGATAGGAAGGCTTCCATAAGTCACGTCTGGGTAATAACCTTGCCTTCACTTCCTTCCATCTTGGAAGTTGAACAGAGGGAAGAACAAAAGATAAGAAACCAACCTACAGTTCGGCATTAGACAGATTGGATGAACTTGGACCCTATCATTCTTGTTGTCTGTGCTGGCAAATGCTTATGTTCCCCTCAGCCTGTCAACAAAAATTCTGTTCTTGGAGAATGGCTCTCAGAGTTACAAAGGCAAGACTGAAAGAAAGAGGAGAATTTTCTACAGGATGAGATATTGGTACCTGCACTCTCTTCACCCGCTGAGGGACTGCCTGGCTCTTCCTATGTAAGGACTGGCTTGGTTTTGTGCTACTGGGTGGTGCCTGAAAGCTTTGTTCCCATCCCTGTGCAGAAGATAATGAATGACCTGCACTCCCCCACTATCTTGGCCTCTCCCTCCTTGCTGGATTTAGAGCTAGACTTGGAGTGGCAACAGCTGCAAAGTTTCAAGTTGTTCCTGAGATAGTGCAGAGCATGCCATATTGGGAAGCAGATGCTGCTATTGAGGTGGAGAAGGCACATCCGGGCTCAAGGCCATGCTTTGTCCCACATGCGGTTCCCACACTTAACTTCAGGAGGAGTTTCAACCATAGCTGATGAATGAAGAGCTTCTATCATCTCCTGATTTGCAGTCATTTATCACCCTCCCAGAGGGAGGGGGAAAGGAAGAACAAAAAGTTAAGCTTTAGTAAGTGGAAAATTTTCAAGCTTGTTTACTGAATATGCAACAGTGTTAAACACTGCAGTGAATGTCTTGAGACTAGAGGTGGAAGAAGGTATTGATTTAGCTGAAATCAGCATGTAGAAGTATGGCAGGAGATGGTGCTACTGGCCTATAATAATTCCTAGCAATCCCTAAATGGCACCATGTAAACCAGGGACTGGACAGGGCTCTGTTTAAGTATCCCATGGCACAGAGCAGTAAAGCAGGAGGCCAGGTAGCTCTGAAGGAGGCTGTCAGAAGTCTGCTACCATCCACCGCCGTAGGGAGATGTCTCCTCAGTTTTCATCAGGAGAAGAGTATACTTTTACAGTCCTTCAAAAATCATAGAATAGTTTGGGTTGGAGGGAACAGTTAGAGGTCATCTAGTCCAGTCTCTCTGCAATGAGCAGGGACATCTTCAGCTACATCAAAGTCCTGTCCAACCGGAACTTGAATGTTTCCAGGGATGGAACATCTGCTACCTCTCTGGGAAACCTGTGCCAGAGTTTCACCATTCTCATAGTAAAAAATTTCTTCTTGATATTTAACCTAAATCTACTCTCCTTTAGTTTAAAACCATCACCCCTTGTCCTATTGCAACAGACTCTACTAAAAAGTCTGTCCACATCTTTCTTACAGGCCCTTTTAAGTACTGAAAGGCTGCAATAAGGTCTTCCCAGAAGAGGTTGCCCAGCTGTAGGATTGCTGGAGATGCAATAATTGATGGGCTCTGTTCCCTGCCAGGTGAGTAAACCCTTTGGCATGGCAGGTAAAATTAATGGAATGGAGGAGTGTCTACATCCATTTTACCCTTCTCAACTACTCTTCCTCAGAAAAAAATTCTCCAGAAGATCCTCAGGCCTCAGTAAGTGCTGGAAAACACTTGTGTATGTCTCTGCTATGTGCACTGTCCACCACCCCTAAATTATTGATTCTAGATAGTCTCCAGGGCTACCATGGGATGCTGTGAATCAGACACAGAATTGACCCAGAGAGTTGGACTGGTTTTTACAGACACTGTGCTGCAACCACTTCCAGAAGTCACCTTTTACAGATGATAACTTCCAGGAAAGTACCACATGGCATTTGGTTTAGGGAGAAACCTGCAGACACTATCACCAAATGTGTCGGAATTTTCCTCCTTGCTAAGGGGGTTGTGCTTCAATCCAATCACACTTCCTGATCGTTAGTCAGTGGGACATACACTGTCTTGCCCTGGAAGGAAAGCCTTGGACAGAAGTGTGGGAACATTGTCAAAGTATGAGGAACATAACACTGGCTTCTGTCCCAACCCTGATGCAACCCATAATGGAGCAGAGCAGGGATCTGGCAGGTGATGCTTGATGGTTGAAAACATCTGCCCTAAGTTTTACAGTCTCTTGCCGTCAGTGGGGAGAGGTGAGAGAAGCTGATGTTTTGTGGGAACAACTTGTAGCTGTTCTGGTTTGGTGGAGCTGAGAAGCACCAGAGAAACCCCTGGCTCCTTGTCCTACATCCACAACCTTGGGTCCTGCTTGTGCTGGGGATGGCAGTCTCCTTGCCAGTGAAGCATAAAGGTGGAAGGCCTTGTGGACAGGCATGATAAAGAGCTCCAGGGCTGGATTTGACCCACCAAACTCCATTTACTCAAGCCGAGTCAAAATTGCCCCTTGCAGAAATTCAGGTGCATGCAGCAACCCTGTGGCCAGAGGAAGAGGCTTGGGTGGCCACAACAGGGTCTGCAGAAAAAATGGAATTCCCAGGGGATCAGGGCTGAGGGTTGCTCCTTGTCCCTCACTCAGTCCTGCTCCATCACCAACACAGAAAGTGGCTTCAGCTGCTGGGCTATTGAAAGGCCATTCTCTGCTGTTCTCATGGTGATCCAGGTGTGCCATGCTGGGATGTCTAGGAGATCAGAGACTCCCTTGGGATCTGAATCCTGAAATATTCATGATGGTTCTGCCTAAGGTGATGACTGGAGGGGCTGTAAGGAAAGATCAGAACTCTCTTCATTGAGCCTCAGACAGAATCTGTGTACATCTCTTGCAGTGCTGAGGCAAAAACACGAAAGAGAGCAAGAAGCACGAGCTGCTGCTTCTCAGAGAAGTAGAGCTTGCACTGCTGCCTCTGGCCATGTTCAGTACTCCTATGGAGGATATTCTGATTCTCAGCATGGTCAATAGAGGCTGTGGCGAGCTGCAAAAGATGATCTGGCTGCCTCTGTAATGGCATCTCAGCAAGATCCACAAGCAGCTGTACCTACCTGACAAAAGAAGCTCAGCAGAGAGCAGTCAGTGTCCCCTGCCAACTGCTCAAGATCACAGGCACTTCCAAGCACCTGCTGCACTGTCATTTGCTGTCTTCAGAGGACTGCAGAGGCCAGAGGTCACCATTAGTGTGTGGCCCTTCCTCTGAACAGGCTCCCCATCTGTGTGTTTGTACAAGAAGGGGGCCTCTGCTGATGGAATCCAGCTGGTTTTTTTCTGTTTGATGAGGAACAGAGAAAGACAAGTGATTCCCAAGTGATGGTCATGGCTCCTGTTGGGTGAGTCAGGCATGGGGCAGAAAGTGTGTAGAAGAGAGTTTCCTGCTTGCCTGCCACATGTTTGGGAATTGACTTTTCTGACCATTGCCTCCCCATCTATTTTTCTCCCCAGGCCTTGGCGTTTTGACTGACAGATCTGCTGAGCTGAAAGAAAAGTGAAGACATATGCAAGGCACAAAGAGCAAGCTCCTCCTCTGGGAAACCCTGAAGTTTTTCCTTGGTGACTGATTTGTAGTGCCTTTGTCCTGCCTTCCTCCAATTTATGCATGACAAGGGGTATGAAGTTGGATGTGCCCTGTTCTGGGTGTAAGGTACGTCCTTCTCTCCATCTCAGTCTGCTCAGTTCATCACAAGTTTCTGACAAGGTTTCTCAGTCAAGGTACCAACAAAATGATTCACAGAGACTCTTTGGCCACCTAACAAGACTCCTAACTCTTGTGATCCAACTTGTGTTGTGATCCCTTGCAGGGTCCTGCTTTGACCTGTCTGGCCCCACCCAATCCAGCTCTGGCCAGCAGCCATCTAATTTTTTTTTTTTTTAATTTTATTTTTATATTTTTTTCAAAATTTCAGGATCTAATTGCCAAGAACACAAAGTCCAGAACCGCAACTTCACTGCAGAGCTCTCCCCATTCCTAGCAAAGTATTTCCTGTTTGTTTGTCACTGGACACATAGGGACACTGTGGGGAAAGCTGTGCAGGCAGCCAGGGCGTTGGCATCACTTGGGCACATGTGCCCCAGAGAGGTCAGATTTGGGTGGAGTGGTTCTTGTCATCTCTGACTTCAGGGCTGCAAAACAGGAATTGGCAGGATGTTTGGCATGGCTGCTCAGCATGACTGCTCAAGGGTGGTTGAGAGATCCTTCAGGTAGCTCTTAGTGCTCTACTCTTGCATTTGGGGAGGTGGGAAGCACAGCACAGCAGGGCCGAGCTGGAAAACCTTGGAGGTCCTTTGCGAGGCTGCAAAGGACAGAAGGGGCATTAACAAACACATGTCAAGGAAGTGATGGGGACCTTAGGGGACCAGTCTGGTATCTTCACCTGCTCTGATTTAGCAGTGTGCACAAAACTGGTATGGGGCAGCAGGGTGCTGCCAGCGCCATCTGTTCAATGGCTGGTGGCCTTTGCTGTGCAAGCAGCTGAGCCCAGGAGGAAGGATGCCTGCAAACCAGAAAATCTGGTCTTTGAACCCATGCTCCTCAAATGACTTTAGAAAAAGACATCCCTTCCCTGCTCTCTCTGCAAACATGCTAATCCTCCTCTCCTGGTCCCTTGGTTAGCCTGCTTTGTAGAGGCTGTGAATGGGTGCAGGGCAGAGATGTCTTTTGTTAGACATGCACAGAGCTCAGGATGCTCTGGTCTGGAACAGGGCAGAGCAAATCTGATGGATTTTGGTAGGAAATGCCACAGAGATGAAAAACCATACAGGAACAGGAAGAAAAGACAGGTCCTTGTTTGGGAGAAAAAGCCCCCCCCCAACAATCACCCTGTTGCTGCTGCCTGATTACAAGTGATTACTAAAACTGCTGCCTCTGGAAGAGGCTGGTACATTTGATGACTTTTTTCCCTGTAATTTTGGAGGAGATGTTTTTCTTTGTGTTTTCAGCTGTTTGGAATTGTAGCTCCTGTTCCTGCAGGCAGTCCTTGCTCCCATGGTGAGCTCTGTGTGGTGGTCTCATCAGGAACAAAGAATCACAGAATCGTTTTGGTTGAAAAGACTTTTCAGATCTCAAGTCCAACTGTCTTTCCTTGTCCTACAAAAAAACCCTCACTTTCTGGAGAGGTGCCTCAGTTTCTCTGTTCTTGAAATGACCTCTCTAAGCACAAAGTGCAGCCATGCCCTTGGGAGTTTTAAGGAAGGGAAGAAAGGAATCATGCACGTGATTTAAAAGTGTTTCTTACTGGAAATTGCAGTGACAGAATAATCACTCATCTCTTGAAGAAAAAAAAAGTGGGCAGTAGAATACAGCAGGCACTGTTTGATGAGTTTTGCTATGTGGTTGAGAACCTTTTCTTCTCTCACAAGAGGAATAAGGGACCTGCTGCAGACCTGAGTCGAGTTGAAACGTGCCAATTCAAAAATCCTAAAGATTATTTTTTCTGGTTGGGATGAATTTATAGACAGGAACAAATTGCGACTGCTGGTTATCAACAAGGCCTTGAACCCATTGAGGTGTGGACAATGGATGGCATGATGGAGGGAAGACCAAAGCCCTATGCCAGTTTATGTTTATGGTCTCAAAACTTTTTAATCAGGCTCAGCCTGACACTGCTCAATCATTTCTTTCTATAACTTCATCTTGTTAGTGATAGCTTCAGTCTTTGTTATGCAAGGTGCTATTTGGTACTCCCTTTGTGACAGCTGGAGGGATTTTTTTCTAAAAATGTATTATTAGATGTAGTAAATGATGTTAAATGAGCTAATGAAAGGGGCATATGTTTCCTCCCTGTAAAAGGCACAAACCAAAGCAGTGGGAATGACCTGAGGCACAGCAAGCATGATCCACCAGAACAGACCACCAGAACTGGGACTGTTTGATGTAGAGAAGAGATGACTGAAGGCAGTGCTGAGATGTCTGTGGCACTTCCCTGGGGATGGTTCAAGGCTGGTTCATCTCTTCATTAATAGAAGTTTGTACTAAATGACCAGCCCAGTTCAGAGTGGTCCCAGCATAGAGACCTCCTTTGAGTAAGAGGAACCACATTGCTTGTGTCTTCCAGGCCAGGGATGTGCAATCAGCATCTCTACCCTCTGCAACACAGAGTTAGAGCCATGGATGCAGCCAAAGCAGCTGGAGGATCCCCCCATGGTGCTAGAGCCACAGGTTAATCCCATGGACGTAACACAACCTAAGTGGCACTTCTTTTGGGCAAATTCTGCTGGCTTCTTTAAAGCAAAAATTCAGCCTGCTGTGGTTGCTAAATTGAGCTCTGCTTCTTTGGGTGTCTTTCCATTTTCCAACAAAAATAAACCACAGGCTCTGTATTTTTAGACATGCCATCTGATCACAGCTAGTCATACATCAGTCCCAATGAGTCAAGATGCTGAGCTCCACTGCTGAACTCCCTTGGGCAAGAACTAGTGGCTTGAGCCATCCTGAGTGTATTAATAAATCAGTGTGTTTAAAATAATAACGCACTTTCTTAGGTAAGCTGATCATGAGGAATCATCCCACTGGGATTTATTGCTGCCAGTGTCTTAGTAGCTCTGATTCTCTGGGCGAAATTAATATTGCTGTGAGTGGGAGAACAGCCCTGGTGTGAGACAGACCTAATCTGGGTAAGGGCCAGAGCCAGCACGACTCCGCTTCCTTTCCCTCTCCTGCCAGTAACTGATTCCTGACGTCTGCCACTTGCTATTTCATTCCTGGGTAATCTCTGAGGTGGCTGCTGGAGGGAGTGAGCTCTATGGTGGGTCCATGCAACAGTGGGATGTGACAACTGTCTTTGTGCTGCTTACCTGAATGTGTGTTGCTGAGACATGGGTAGGAAGTGCATACACACTACTTCCAACATTGCCAAACCCTGTTGGGGGTGGTGGGACAATGGGTAGCTTGGGGCAGAGTATTTTCCTGGGCTGTAGTTTGTGCAGCCCTGCTCCACAATGCTATTCTTTGCCATCCAGAGGGACCTAGGCAAGCTTGAGAAGTGGGCCCTCATGAACCTCATGAGGTTCCACATCTATGTCAGGGTAATCCTCGGTATCAGTACTGGCTGGAGGATGACGTAATTGAGAACAGCCCTGCAGAGAAGGACTTGGGAGTATTGGTGGATGAAAAGATGGACACTAGCTAACAATGTGTTCTTGCAGCCCGGAATGCCAACCATATCCTGGGGACTATCAAAAGAAGCATGGCAAACGGGTTGAGAGAGGTGATTTTCCTCTCTGGTGAGACCCCACCTGGAGACTCTCTTTTTAGCAGGGCCTGTTGAGACAGAACAAGGGGTTTTAAGCTGAAAAAGGGTTGATTTAGGCTAGTTATAAGAAATTTTTTTTTCAGTGAGAGTGGTGAAAGACTGACACAGGTTGCCTAGAGAGGTGGTAGATGCAGATGCCCTATCCCTGGAAAAGTTCAAGATCAGGTTGAATGGGGTTCTGAGCAACCTGATGTAGTTGAAGATGTCCTGGATCACTGCAGGGGGGTTGGACTAGGTGACTTTTAAAGATCACTTCCATTCCAAACCATTCTGTGGTTCTGTGGTTCTAGGATTCTACGAAGTCAGCCCTGGACACCTTCAGAAATTATCTGCTCAACCTGTCTTACACAACAGTGCACAAATGTGGAGTTATTGGTGTACTACAAACCCCTGACCCTCACTGGCTTTCTCCAGCCTTCACCAGTCCATGTCTCTAGCACCAGTGCAGTCTGGAGACAGTTTTCTGTGAGTTTCATGAAAGTGTCAGGAAGCCTGGAGGCTGGAGTGTGAAAAATATGCTGCCTTGTGCATGAAACTTTATTTGTTGAGTTACTTCATCACTCTAATAACAATCAATTTAACTGCATAATTGGTAGCTGGAGACAGCATAACAGGGCTTGGCAGCCTGGAGTTTTCTCAGAGATGTATTGCTTGGCATATTCAGCCAGGGCAAAAGGAGCCAGCCTTGCTGCTGAGGAGCTGCAGCTCTGTGAGTGCCAAGCAGGTGAAACCAAACATAACAACAAAGATCTCGGTCTCTATCCTGCCAGAAAAATAGAATCATAGAATCATAGAATCAGTCAGGGTTGGAAGGGACCACAAGGATCATCCAGTTCCACCCCCCTGCCATGGGCAGGGACACCTCACACTAGATCAGGCTGGCCAGAGCCTCATCCAGCCTGGCCTTAAACACCTCCAGGGATGGGGCCCCAACCACCTCCCTGGACAACCCATTCCAGGCTCTCACCACTCTCATGGGGAAGAACTTCTTCCTCACTTCCAGCCTGAATCTACCCATTTCCAGCTTTATTCCATTCCCCCTAGTCCTATCACTACCTGATAACCTAAAAAGTCCCTCCCCAGCTTTCTTGTAGGCCCCCTTCAGATCCTGGAAGGCCACAAGAAGGTCACCTTAAAGCCTTCTCTCCAGACTGAACAGCCCCAACTCTCTCCATCTCTCCTCATAGGAGAGGTGCTTCAGCCCTCTGATCATTCTGGTGGCCCTTCTCTGGACATGTTCCAGCATGTCTATATCCCTCTTGGAATAGGGGCTCCAGAACTGGACACAGTACTCCAGGTGGGGTCTCACCAGAGCGGAGTAGAGGGAGAGAATCACCTCCCTCGACCTGCTGGCCACACTTCTCCTGATGCAGCCCAGGCTCTGGTTGGCTTTCTGGGCTGCAAGTGCACATTGACAGCTCCTGTTGAGCTTCTCTTCTACCAGCACCCCCAAGTCCCTCTCCTCAGGGCTGCTTTCTAGCCACTCACTGCCCAGCCTGGATTTGTGCTTGGGATTAATACGCTTGGGATGAGGATGAAATTGCACCTCACTAAATGTCTGGCTAATATGCCTGCTAATGCCTTGGCCTCCCTGATGAAACGTGCAATGACAAGTTGTAGGCAAGGATGTGCCCTGTGTCTTCAGTTTGCACTGCCCATCAGCCTTTTTGTGGAGAGTGCCAGACCAACAAGATGGTGCTTATACACCCCACTGAGAAGAGAGGCTGGTTGCACAGTAGTGGCTCTATGTGGTGTATATTTGTGCCCACCACTCTGCCACCATCATCAGCAATCTCCTGTCCTTTGCACTGTAAAGCTAGAAACTCCCTTTATGTCATATAAGAAGAGGGTTGCTCTGCTGAGCCTGCCTTGTCGTCTTCTCCTGCTGTGCCCAAGTACCTACTTTACTATGTCCTTCTATCTTTGTGACTCTGAGAGGACCCTGGTGAGTTACCAACACCTCCTGTGGTCTCTGTGGTCTACATCCTCATAGCTCAATGCTATTTCACCTTGCTAATACCTACCTGCAGCAAAGGAGTCACTCTAGTGTAGATCTTTGCAGCTGCTTGTACCTCTAGATGACACAGAATTTAAGCAAACCTCCACAGCATCTCCAACCTTATCCCTGAGGGCAAAACTTACTTGTGATAGCTTCACTATGAGGCAGCTCCTCAGAGTGACACAAATCCATCTCTCCAGGTGTCACATAAAGAGGGCTGGCAGCTGCAGTGCGCCCAAAGATGGGAAGCTGTCTACTGGATCACCACACCAAGAGCAATACTCCACGCTTGTAAGGCTTTGGGGCCTTCCTCAGAGCCCTATAATTTTGGCAGGTGTTTGTAGAGAAGGTGGCTGGAGCCAGGAAGGGGACAGGACGTTTGACAGTAAATGTTTTTCACCAGTGTGGAAGAAGTCATCCTTGCTGTGGTGTGCTTTTCAGGCTGTGATAGACGAGATGCACATCTTTTATGGATTACGCATCAGAGGTAATAATGAATTCAGTTCCTCTGTGTCTATACACTAATGGCATATTGATCCCAGTAAATATCACACTGAGATTGAACAGCAGGTCATGTTGTCTTGGTCAGTGTCATCCTGACATATGACATCACTTCTTTGGGTGTTATAGCCAGCTCAGCCTGGTCCCATGTGACCCCCCAGCTTTACTGCTCCACTTTGCTGTGGCCCTGGGCTTCACTTTTTTATTCCCCTGACTTACCCTTCACCTCAGCACAACTGCTTCTGTCTCTGTACTTTGTCATGCTTAGGAAAGACAGGGATTTTCTTTCCCAATGTGGGTTGACAGAGATTCCTGTGCACAAAGGAGATAGAAAAGTTTCTTAGGAAAGAGCTTTCAACCAAAGGCAGGCTTTTGCCCTCACTGGTGCCTGCAGATGCTGCAAAATGGATGTGGGCAGAATTTCTTCTACCTTTTTTCGTGTCTGCCCAGCTTTCTTCCACTCAGGGAGAGATTCACAGAGTGAGCTGGGATGCAGCATTGCATTTAATCATGGGTGACAGGCATTTGCCCCGGTGCTTTTGAACTGGGACTGTCACACACATGTAATAGGGATTAAATTTTCATGCCTACTGTCTTTTATTTCTGAATGGAGGAGTTTTAACTTTGCTGAAGGAGCTGCCATTTCAGAAAAAGGGCTGACTTTGTTTTCTGAAGAAGAGAAATTGGCTCTGGCATGTGAGAAGTGTTAGAAGAAAAGGCTTCTCATTACCAAAAAACTGCTGAAATCAGACTGAAGAGCTGTGTTGCCAATTCGTCACACTGCCACTGGATATAGTTTGTGTAAATGCTGGGAGATGCTCTCATATATGATGTACTGCAACCAGACATGTCCCACTTGACACTGACTTGCCAGTGCAGCTAGTGAGGCTGTTAATTCCTCTCACCCACCATAGCTCTGACCCAACTGCTTCCCCTATCCACCCAGCACCCAAACTAAGGACATTTCCATACTGTTTCTCTGGGGAAGGTTTTCTGCTTCCTAGCCCAGTACTGCAAAGTTCATTTTGAGCCCTCTTAGACAACTTTTTTGTGGTCTCAGTCTGAAAGCCTTGTATCTAGCTCTGCAGTTCTACACAGGGACACTTGCAGGATATGTATATTGCTAAATCATAGAATCGTTTGGGTTGGAAGGGAGCTTAAATATCATCTAGTTCCAACCTGCCTGCCATGGGCAGGGACACCTTCCACTGGACCAGGTTGCTATATGTAGCAGGTCTTGACAGAGGCAATCAATATACGGAGGTATACCAGAAATACTCAAATTTTCATGCAGAATCCCTCAGCTGGCTCTGCCTGCAGCCTGTTTTTTCCATGTACACCTCTGTGTGCCCTCACATGCACATCAGTGACTGAGGTAATGGACCAACACAAATGCACTTGTTATCCAAATGGATCAGTTCAGTATCTAGAAACCCCCACATTTCTATTAATGAAATGCTCTTTCTTTGCACCAGCCCTAAATTATTGACCTTCTTCTGCCCCTGCAGCACCCAGCATAGGAGACTCTCCTCTCCAGCACTGTTACCATCCATTTGGAGCCAAACCACATTCAACCCCACGTGCTTTGCTCTCAACCTGGCTTGTGAGAACTGCCATCACCATCCGCATGTGTCCCACTCAGCCAGGACTGCAGCACGCTGCCTTCCCGAGCTGCAGCTGGCGATTCTCCCTCCCTCTACCCCCTCACTCCCAGCCCGAAGCATGCCGCAGCCAGGACTTACACAGCCTGAATGAGAAAGCTCAGCTGCTGACTCCTGAGCCCGCTCCCAGATTCCTTGACTGAGTGACTGCACGCTCGCTCCCCAGTGCTCAGCCCGGCACGGTGATAATACAGGAACCAGACCTCTTTGGTTTACTTTTACATTGACGTCAGTGATTTTCTGGCCTCCTCAGCTCGTTTTGGTCAAAGGATGTCTTCAGGGTGAAGGGGAGGGGGTAGAAAGGGAGAAGAGTGAGGATGAGCTGGAGATGAGCTTTTGTGATGTGGGCAACTGGTGGTGGGAGGTTTTAGGGGATAATGCTGAAAGAAAGGGTGCTTATGGAGCCCACTTGATTTTGGGTGTAGATCATCACCTGGACTTGGGGACACTGGAGGCCTGAGCCTCACATCTGCACAAAGAGCTGCTTTCCAACCCGCACTCCAACCCAGAATGAGAGCACAAACCCAGATTTCCCCCACATTTGTCAGCTGTTTGTACCTGGGTGATGGTTCAAGAGGAGGTGGAATATTGAGGGACCAAGGGAGGTCTAGTGCCCCTACACAATACCACATGGACAGAGCTGTGCAGTTGTGCTGCCTCTGTGCCTGGGCCAGGACCAATGTCTACCTTCAAGGGAATAGGAAGATGCCAATTTGAGTTGCTTTTGGCATCTCAAAGTATGGCCTTAAAGACCTGGGCTCCATGGGTCTTGCAGTTGTAGATAAGCATGCATCTGAACACGCCTGTCTGTGGATACAGACCAGTCTTCTACAGGCTTACAGGTCACAGTATCTAGTATTTAGATTCCAGGATCTGAATAACTCACCTCTCCCTAGACACTTGTAAGATTGAAGAGTATTGTCTCCTGTGGAGATCCTGCTCTGTCAGGTTAAGACTCATAATTTTTTTTGCTGCTTGGTGTGCACATCAATCCTCCAGCCCTGTGCACCTCCTGTGCTGTGGACATGTGCATGGACATGTTTTCCAAGTATGTAAAAGGCTGATGCTTCTGAGGTGTTTGGAAAACATCAGAAAGGGGAACTGGTGAGTGCAATTGTTAATGCTGAGTTATTCACAGCAGATTAATCACATCTATGTTTAGGGCTTCTTGCTGGCTGGGAGCAAAGCCAGATCTCTTTACATGTTAAGATGACTTCCAGGAATTCCAAAGTAAGGCTTTCCTGCCCTAAATTCTGGTAGTTTTCTATTAGATTTGTGAGTGCTTATTCACTTGGGTAATGTGATACCGACATTTGAACACCTGGATCTAAGCTTGAACATGGAGCTTGCCCCAGTGCTATTGCACAAACACAATTAAACCCGTGCTCTCTCTGGGTATTGGATCACCTTGCTATGCAGTTGTCCACCTCTTAACAGAACAGGTCTGTCATCTGTTATTAGACCCTCTGTGCAACACCTTAACACAAACCATTCATTGTAAGGTCTTAGGAGGAAGTGTTGAGGTTAGCCTGCACGAATCCAGGCACCAGCACTCATGAACAGCCCCAACCAATTGCTGACATTGATGTGACTGGGTTGGTTGACCCTTGGAAACTGTAATAACAAAATTTTGCAGGGAGCAGGGATTATTGACAAAAAAGCATCACCTGATACCATCAGAATGCATGGGCTGTACTGGTTCATTTGAAAACCAGTAGTGAGAAAGAGTTTCTGACCCCAGTACTATCACTGCAAAGAAGAAAAGACACAGGAAGGGAAAATTCTTTGGTTGTTCAGCACACCCATGGCAGAGCCAAGTAATAAGTCCAGTTTCTTGGCCACTGGATCACACACTGTCCATCATAAATCAAGCTAAAATCTCAAAGATTCCAGGTGTCCTTGTCAAAACCAACACATTGTTCATGGCTGAAGAAAGACAGAGTCTTATAAAAACCAGAAAAAGAGGTCCTCGTAAATCACCACGTCTATACTTAGTAATGTGTTAAACCTTCTAAGCTCCACTTCAGAGCAACATAAAGGTTTTTAAATTTTTTTTCTGAATTGAAAGATTCATCCAAAGGTCAGTCAGAAACAGGAATGAAGCTGCCTTTGAAATCTCAAACTGCTGTAATAGCATTTTTGGCAGTGAATGATAAACTTGAGCAGTTGAGGTTTATATGGCACATAAAGTGAACTTGTATTTGTCTATACATTAAATGACCCAGTGGTGGCCCTTTTTCAGTTCTTCTCCCAACCTAATGGACTATTTACAAATTTTTACTACAAATGGACTTCCTGAACAGACAAAGACAGGCCAACTAGTTCTGAAGAAACCATCACAATGGAGCTGTGCCCATAAGCTATCATTCCTGGGCCCAAGTTCTATTTCAGTGATAACCTCCAAGGTACCAGGAATATTAACTCTTCATTTACCTGGCAGGGTTTTTCACAGTATTTCATGGCTTTTGGAGGGTGTGAAGGGTTTTTCCAGGACATCTTATGATCATGAAGGTGTTGGATTGAAAGGGAATTGTGTCATGTCATAGATAGGGCTCTCAGAAGTGTCTGGAGAATGAGATTTACTAGTCCCTGCACAGACCACACATGGCTGAAGGTACTTAAAAGCCATGTATTCAGAGCTCTCAGTCTGAATGAAAAGCCTAGGTAGTCCTTGATGAGTGGATGGAAATAACACTCGAGGTGGCAGAGATCTGGGGTCTCTGTCATAGGAAGCTCTTGCTGGAGAGCTATGTTGCAGTCCTTGCTCTGCTAACTCTGAAGAGCATAGTCAGGGTCTGGTTTCTTGGAAACATTTGTGACATGTAGGTACACAATAATGTGGCCAGTCTGAACAGGGAGTCCTAGTAGAAACTGAAAGGTCTTCTTACAAAGGTGAATAAAGGGCCTGTTTTAACTTGGTAACTATGTGGATTTGACCTGGACTTTAACTGGGAAATTGCAGTGATAAAAAGAGTTCTCTCTCCATTTGGACTGAGTTTCTGACCTTCTGGGTAAAAAGAAATATGAATAAGCAGGTCTTCATCCTTTGGTTGCTCTTATGTAGGGCTGGTTGTGCTGAGTTGCCTCCTTGGCTCAACTGCCACTGCTCTCATCAAAGCTCAAGGGTGAGATGGGTTGGGTGAGCAGACTAGATCTGAAAACACAGGAACTTCTAGGCTCAGGCGGGTTTCTTCAGACTGCCAGTGAAAAATATTGGCAACCTCCTCAAGATGCATCAGGGACTTCAGACTCCAGTGTAGCTGGTGGAGGAGAGGTTTAGGACCACAGTTTTAAAGGTTTGTGCTTGAGGTGAGAACTAGAGAGACTACAGGGTTTCAAACCCTCCATGAGGATGGGGTTCCATGGGTCCTCTGCTGGGTGACTGCAGCCTGCAGGATGTTTTGTTCTTCAAAGCTGAATGGCAGCTCTCCAGGCCATGCAGGGTAGACTTGTCTGCTCCTTGCCTTTAGGATGTCCTGGTGCATATTCAGCCACTCGTGGCTCCAGGAGAGACGCTGATTTCCCCAGCTTCCCCCTTCTGCAGGGCATGATCACAGGCAGTGCCAGTTTGTAACGCTTCAAGCTGCTGGGGAGCCTTATTAGGTACTTGGATGAGCGGATGCACTGCCCCACACTGTGTAGAAGAGCACAGAGCAGCTGGGGTAGTGTACATTTTAGCTTTGTACACAGCTGAGGAGCTTTCTAGTGCAGAAGGAAATATTCCCTGCAGGTCCCAGTGCAGGGAGCAAAGGTGGTGCTTGGAGGCTGCAGGAGCATATCTTTGTTCTTTGAAGACATGAACATCCTGGAGAGACCAAGAGCAGAGTGGGATCTCTGCTCCAACAGCTGCTTCCAAACCACCACTGCAGGCAGGCAAAACTGCATCACTTCAGAAACGGCAGAAGACTCTACAGAAGTGAACATGCAGACATGGAGTCCAAAGGTTTCAGCACTTCATGCTGCCAAAAAAATCCTTCTCACTCTGCACAGGAGGACATGCCACTCTCAGAGCCCTTAAGCAGAGTGGGAGCCCTTTTTAATAGTAGCATTTGCAAAAGGCATTGCTTTCCCACCCAACCTGCTGTGTCCTTCTGCAGAGCCAGGATGGGATGCGAGAGGCAATGGCATCAGAGCCAAGCATGGGACACAGGACCATGTGGCCATGCCCCGTGGCCAGTCCCTGTTGCTGCATGCCTGCAATTAGCCTGGCACCATGAGCATAAGTGCATTTCATGGCACAGATCTGCATGATTTGTCTTAGAGGAGGAAATAGAAGAAGAGCTTGGGGCTGGACTCAGGCTGTCCATATGAGGGCATCTGGTCCCACCTGAGATGTTGAAGAATAGCCACTGAGCTCACAGGTCTCCAGTAGGACCTGTGTCTTACCTCCCAGACCTGTGAGGAGTATAGGTTTTACTAAAGCATCTCAGATGTCACTAAACATCTGACAGATAGATTTAGTTTGATATAAAGGCTCCCTAGTGTTTTCTTCTCCTCTAGGTGTTTAGATTCCTGCTCCAGTCACTGGACATCTAGTCAGTATAGATGGGTAGTCTAAACAGACTCTGTCACAATCCAGGAGGGTCTCAAGTCTGTTGTCCACAAGCAGATGTCATTTTAGAAGTGGTAACTTGGATTTTGCTTGCTATTCTTTAATTGCATGGGATCCCACGTGCCTTAAGTGGGTGCCAAAGGACAACTCCAATGGCTCAAGGTGCCACCAAGTTCATAAATGAATTGAGCCTTAGAATCATCTCCCAAACTGGATGGTCAGTGGTCTTGTCGCTTAGCCAACTGATCAATGGAAGGATGAAAGAGGTAAAATTTCAGCCTCTTTTGCCTTCATTTAATGCCTTGTCTATGTGTTTGGTGGGGTGTGTGTTGCCAGGAGGGAAAGCAAGAGAAACTACTAGAGGTCCTTCAGCTGCAGTGTTCCCCCAAACATCAACCCTGTAGAGAAAACCCCACATCAAAGTTTACAGGCATAAGAGACCAAAGCAGACAGCAAATGGATTTGTACATGAAGACATTTTGACACTGTCCATGCAGTTGTCCAGAGTAAATAACAGCTGGGTTCTCACAATGCTCCCATGCTGCCTTATCTACAGGAGGCCTCACTTCTGTGTTTTCGAATGTGTTTCTTCCTCTTGCCTTGCAAAAGCAGCTCTTTGTGAGTGAGAGCTGGTCCATCAGCAAGGGAAATAATGGCTCATAAAGACGTAACGGTTCACTTGGGTGCCTGCCAGGGGTTACTATTTTTCCCAGTGCACTTGTGCCTGAGCTGAAGGTTGCATTCAGAGGCTATGTTTTCACAGAATCCTACAGTAGCTTGAGTTGGAAGGGACCTTAAAGATCATGAAGTTCAAACTCCCCTGCCATGGGCAGGGACACTTTCTGCTAGATCAGGTTGCTCAAAGCCTCATTTTGTCTGGTCTTGAACATTGCCTTACTTTGCTGCTCACAGACCTCTGTGAAATGGGCTCCAAGGTAAGGATGGTGGGAACTTGGGCTGAGCTCACTTTACTTTTCCCTCCTTTCCCACTTAGCTGAAATTTAGGTCTCAGACCAGACTCAGAGAAATGTGAAACCACATCCAGGGAGCTGACTTACAAAATGATTATGTGGCAGCAGTTGCCTGGATATGTTTTCCCCTTTCTCAGTGACCAAGTGAAGAAGCAGATTGAAACTGATCCACATCTTTACTCTTCCTCTCCTCAAAGCAATAAGCCTGTGACCCAAGCAAATCTTCAGGAATCTTTGTATCTACAAAAACATTGTGGCCTGGACTGCCACGAGCATATATGGTGGAGCAGCCTGGTCTCATGTGCTGCCTGGCTCTGTAATGACACATCTCCTGCTTTCAGTCCTGTAGCAACAGGCATCCCTCCCTTCTAGGCTTGCCACAGTAAACAGAGCCCTGAGAAATCACCCTTCTAACACCAATAAAATCTGTTATTTTAATTTTTTTTTAAGCAATCTGTTTTGGAGCTATTTCTGGGAGCTCTGTCCTGTGTAAAATTCCATGCCCATTTCAAATACTCTTACTGCATTTCTTCCATCATCTTGCTCTTCCATGCTGGCTAAAATTAATATTAAAAATAAAATCCCAACAACAATGTCCTGTACTGCTCGAAGAGTCTCAGACAAACTGGCAAAGCACAGCAATTTAAAGCCCAGTGGCCCAATCTTTAGAGCCCTTAGGGCTAAACTTTCCATTAGTCAACAGGACAGTTCATACAGGTCTTAATTCAGCTGGTCAGAGAAGGACCCATATAGCTAAGTGCCCAACTGGGATATGGTAGATCATCTGGTACTTGGGAATTTTCATGGATTAACCTTTGACGGAGGAGATCGAGTTCTCGAGGGAACTACCTGCTCCCATCCTCTCAGTGCAACAGGGTGGGTGCCCTGCAGCATCGAAGCAGTGCCAATACCAGTTGGACTGGTGTGCAGAGCTGTTCCCAACCTTGACAGGAGTTGGTAGAAGTTGTATATCATGGGAACTGTAGTTTAATACAAACCTGGCCCTTCGTGCACTCGCACCTTGGCTACTTAGAGTGTGTTTGACTGCTAAAATGCATTTCATATGTGGTTATTTAATCAGTGCTGACCATCTCTGGTAAGTCTTGACCTTTGAGATTAGAGGGATTTATTTCAGAGCAGAAAATGGAGGAGAAAAATAGACATTCCCTTTCATTTCCAGCTTCACTGACTCAAGCTCTGCCTGCCCTGCTCTCATTAATTGTGTCCTCACTGTCTCTCAGCCAGTTTGCTCTAAGGGTGCAGTGAACTCAAAGATTTGTGTCTGGAATGAGCTGAGATGTTTGGAAAGAAAATATCATGAATATTTTATACAAAGTAGGACAGCCAGTGGATGAATAGTCAAAGTCAGCCTGCTAGTGTTAGATAGCTTCCTAGGCAATCTCACCTTGCTGTTGAGTAGCAATGCAAACAATCTGCACATTAATGCTGCAATCAAAGGGCTTAATCTTTTCTCTACCCATGGTGAAATTGGTGGGAGTAGTGCCTTTGGGTCCTTGGCTTCCAGGCAGGAACTTCAGTGCAAATTACGGTAGCCAATGTATCATGCACTGTGACATGAATACAGGACCTGTCACAAGACTTTATGTGTCTTTACAATTTGCAAAAAAAAGCAACCAACCAAAACCTGAGCTGGAGCTCAGATGATTTTAATTCATCTTCTGCATAACCCTCAGGATGCTCATGTCCGAGCGTTTCTCCTCCCATGAGCAGGGATATGTGTATCTACTGAGTGGCCTCGCCTACATCTACATTTGGGGATTCCAGCAGCCTGCCTTGGAAAGGAATGTCCCTCAGCTTACAATTTAAAACGGTCTGCCAAGCTCTTGTATGAATATCATAGAATCAAAGAATTGTTTCATTTGGAAAAGACTTCTAAGATCATCAGATCCAACCAATATGCCAAACAATATGTGCAAATAATCTGCTTCTAGAGACAATCTTATTTTTGAGCTTGATTCTGAATCAGGCAAAGTTTCCTCTGTTGATACAGAGGAGCCTAAAAGAGGATATAAATGTAGGTTTTATTTCATGTCTGATCGAGTATGGAGTAAATAAAGATATGAACAGAGCAGTTCAAAAGGATCTGGTAGTGGCAAAATTACTGCTCTCAGATGACTGTTTTCCAGGCTGGAGGCCACATCTTCCAGAGAGTCAGACCTCATGTTCGCTGGCTCTTGAGCTGAGCCAGCCCTTACGCTGAAATAAATCGGACAGGTTGCCACGAGAGGCTGCTGTGTGGGAGCACTTTGCAGAAGATGACAACGAGCATCCATCCACTCTGAAACTGCCTGTTGTCTATGGGTGAGCAGGAGTCATGCCTGAGGTATTGCTGATTTCCTCTGCTTTGGTCAGAGCTCTACAGTCACTGCACCTCCCCCTCCTGCCCAGCTGCACATTTCTCCTGTCCTGTCTGCAGTAGGCAAATGCTGGAGTTGTGTTCTTTGAAATGACTCAGGGAAGTGATGTGAAAGGGTCTTGGAAAAATGAAACATTGCTTAATCCCATGCTGGACCAGTTCCCTGACCAGTCTTTCTGCATGGGAGCTCACATATGCTAGGAAGCACTGGTCTATGCTGCAACAGCGTAGACTTGGTGTTGTCTGGAGGTGATCACAATGCTCCACTCAGTCAGTTGTTGGTAGGGACACAGTCCCATCAGTTATGACCCTTCTGAGCTCGGAAAATGCTCATTTTCTGATGTGCACTTGGCCTCCCACATCACCATCTGTGCTGTTGTACCAGCCTGTTGGAGGGGCTGTGTGGTATAAGCTTGGCTGATGTGTGCTAAAGAGAATGTACCAAGCTCCTTCCATCTCTTACAAAATTGGTGGCATCCATCAAATGTATTTCAGCCTCAAGCCCATCAAGAAGATATATTAACACAAAAGGAGGCAGTAAAGTGTTCAAGAAATAGCTCATTCATTGGTATATTTTATGGCTTGTTGATTTGCACTCTGTGAAGATTTTCTGTGAGCTGGACCTCTGAGGCTGAGGTCTTTCCTTCAGGAGTTTACTAGAACCAGACACACATTTAATTCCTGAAAGTGATTACAGGCCTGAGATTGATTTGTTCCTATTGATGGCTTTAGGAGCTTTTGGCAAAAGACAGTGGATGTAAAAGTGGGGGTGGGGGAAAGTAGAGCTTAGCAACACACTGTTTTGCTCTCATGCAGCCAGTGGCTGTGTAGGCCACTGATTAGCTGGAAAGTGATGTTAATTATCCTTGGCTGCTGGCACAGCTCTGAGGCAGAACAGTATCAATCACTGATGAACAAACACAGGTTGTGTGGCTGCTGTGTGCTGTTATCAGAAATGGCCTCTGATTCTGAGGTCTTCCAAGCTTGCTTCTGCCTGCTTTGGGTGGGACACCATGCTATAAGCATGCCCTTCCATTTAGATTTTATTTGCTAATACCTGCTTTTTATGTCTTTGATCTAATTAGGACTTTTCTGACACCCCATTATTTGGAAAGAGTCTGTCTTTGCAACTGGTATTCTGATCTTCTGCTCTGCTTTGTTCTTAGTTTCAGTTTATTACTCAGTCAAAAGGACTTCTAAATCTCTTTCCAAGATATTCATCATCTTAAAAGTGCTACCACTACACCTACAATCCATGTCTATGGTAGTTTAGTAAATGCATCTGGCAAGAGAACTGACAGGTCCCCTTCCAGCAGCTCCTTGAGATGTGGCCACCTAAAGAGATGCATCTTCCATCCAAGAGTGGACGTAAGTGTGGGGATGTGGACAGACTAGCATGTGAGCCATGTGTGCTCTGTCTAAATTCACCTTCCCTCCTGAAAGGCAGAGACTACAGGCAATTTCATTTTGTTGGGCAACTTATGTTAGATAATTAGATAATTTCATTATCTAACTCTACCAGGGCTACTACTACACCTTGTGCTTGAGCACCATATCTAGAGGGCTTTTAAATACATCCAAGGATGGCACCACTAGTTATTTACCAGGGCTAACATTAGCAACATGGCTGCATGACTGGTGAGGGAAATCCTACCCATCTGAGTGTGCAGATGAGGAACCTGTTGTTCCGAGGGAGGATGGAAGGAAGTAGTGACTACCTGTGGCTTGACATTTATCGTTTCCTCTCTTGGCTTTGATGGTTCAGCAGAGATAAGGACTTCTCATCCAGATTTCTCCAGAATCTAGAAACCAGCATAATCTTGGGAGTGTCTAAGGAAAGAAGTGTGATGTTTCCATCTCTTGTCTGTGCTTGCACTGGACACTGTTTCTTTGGCTGGGTTTTGTGCTCCAGCCAATCCATTTACTGCAGAGTGCTGCTGCAAAGGCAGCACAGCAAGTGCTCGATTCACCACTTGCTTTGCTTTTTATGGGGTCCCCACTCAGTAGAGTTGCAGAGAAGTGCAAATCTCTCTATTTCACCAGTACAAAAAAGATTTATGTGGAGAGCAAGTCACTAGCCAGTCCTGAATCACGTCTCCATTTGTCTTCCACAGACAAAGTCTTCTCCTCTGAAGGAGGCCAAGTGTGGTGCATATTGCCTTCTCCCTGCATCCATCAATTCTGCTCTGGCCTGAAGCAAGACGGCTGATAACGTTTTCCAAAGAACTAAAGGGAACAATCTGAATCACTTGATGATGACTCAGGTTTGGATGGTTTCCCCACAGACAGGCTTGACAGATGGCCTAGCACCAGCTCTATCTGATCACAGCTAGTGGGGGAAGAGCTCTTAGAGTGGCTCGTGTTTCCAGAATGGAGCCAACCATGTTTTGCAAAGCTGAAAGTATTTGGGGCAGGCACATCAGATGTCAAATGCAATATTCCGGGCAGTTTTGCTTGTGAATAGTGGTCTGTGTGCTTGAGGATGAGGCTGAGATGAAGGGGGTCCTGGCAGTGTCTTGGGGGTTAGGAAGCCCTGTTTGTTTCTGGGTTCTGAACCACTGGATGTTGCAAGCTGAACCTGCAAATCAGATGGAGATGCTGGGTTTGGGTGTATGAGAAACTGGCGAGGCATGGTAAGGCATCAATTGCCCAGCAAGGGGTATTTAGTGGTATTTGAGATGCCTTGGGGATTTTTATGTCATCAATAGGTTCAAAAGGTGATGAACCTCCTCTAGCTCCTGGGGAATCAAATCTTCCATCCCCAGATGGACCTCTCAGACACCATGGCATGAGACCCATTTGTATGGGCAATAATGGCTGGACCCTGCAGAGGCTGTGGGATGGAAGGTAGTGGCATCAGTAGAGAGAGACAGTAATTTTGACATGAAAAGTAGATTTTGACCCTGATTGCAAAAACTGATCTAAGGCACAGACTCATCTTCTGAGACTGGGTGTCCTCATGTCTTAGCATGTTCTTTCTGGTCATTCCCTGTAGCTCTGTCAGGGAATCTAGGACAGGATACTCTAGCTTTCCATGGGTAGGGGAATGCCAGATGTATCTTTTCAGTATGTAGTATCTTCCAGCTTAACATTGCTCCTGATTGGAAAGCAAGTATTAGATCATGGGTCAGTACTTGCTCACTGGACTCCTCTTTTCTTGCTTAAGCTCTTCCACCTTCAAAGGGATTGAACCTTTGGGTTTAAATGTAGCTTGCCAGGAACTGCACCAGGTAGATATGCAGCAAATATAAGCCACAAAACCTGGTCTTTCCCACTCAGTCCTTGCTATGTAATTTTCATGGTCCTCATATCCATGAAACCCTTTGGTCATGGGAGTGTGAATTCATCTCATCAGCTCCAGGGTGGCATTTAATTCTGGATGGAGACCAAGGCTTGTAGGAGTCTCCATGTCCGTGGATCCATGTGTGGTAGGTGTCTGAGCTCCCATTAGCCCCTGTGGAGCGTTAGTTAACAGAGACCAGCCAGTGAGGTCTTGATTCAGTTGCAGATGTGCAGGCTCCTAGCCTCTCACAGTGTGAGGTACTCTTTACTATCTCATTTGGCCTTCATCTGAACAGAAGAAATGGATTTTCCAAGGCTCTGCCGCATGTTGTCCTCAACTTTCCACCTCTCTAAAACATTCCCATCCCCAAAAAGCAAGAACCTCCCTCAACTAGGTCTCTCCAACTTTCCTCCAACTCCAAGAAGCAAAGAGACAGCACAGCCTGATCCACTTGTCCCCCCGCCCCCCGCCTTTCTCCAGCTCTTCAAGGGAACACTGTGGCCTGTCCTTCTGTGGTGCTTCATGACACCAGTTTCTCCGAAGGCAGCACAACCGCAGGGCAGAGACAAGGAACATTCCTGATAGGACCAAGATAGCTTTTTCCCATAGCTCCCAGGCAGTGGGAACGGGGCACTTTTTCAAAGGATTGCTGTGCCTAAGTTAAAATAACAGGAGGAACAGAGCAGGAGATCCAAGACGGATTATAGTACTTGGGGCTTGATTCCATCAAATTAAAAGAGAAAAGAGAAGACGACAAAAGGATGCACTTGGGGAGCTGCCAAAAGATTTTTGTGACCACTTTGATATCTCTTTGCTGTCACAGCATCTCAGGAATAAACTTGCCTGATTCCAGCTTGTACATACAATCTGAGCTGCAGCTTTGTTTTTATTAACAGGGATTATCCAGGCCTGTGGTTTTGTTGTTGTTTCCAAAAGATTCCTCCTGCTGTTTGGAGTAGATGGGTCCCTCTTCTTACCCATCACTCCCCAGCAGAAGAACAATATTGATATAAGGTCTGAAGCACTTAAAATCAGATGGACTGAGTGTTGTTTTACAGCTTCCAAGCCCCAAGCTGTCTATGTCCCTCTGATTTTTCCACAAGTTTACAAGCCATGGAAAATCTTGTCTGTTTTCAATTTATAAATCTCTATTGGCTACAGAAATGTCTCTCATGGGAAAATAAATAGATGGCTACTCCGGGGTCACTATGGTGTTGTAGGTGACAATCTTCAAAGCTTTCACAATGAAGCTTGTGCTGCCTTGGAGAGCAAGGAAAGGGGAAAATTGCTCATTATTTTAAAGCTATTCTTGAAAAACAGGAACTCGTGCCAGGACAGTTTATTTTGGTTAGAGCCAAGTTGTTCTGCAATTCCCCTGAGATGAGACTGAACTGGAGGGCACAGAGCAGGAGAGAAAAATGCTCAAGGGGAGACTGAGTAATCAGTACTGAGTGGTCACTGATACTTGGGAGCATCAGGAACAGGGTTGGATCAGGATGAAAATGTTCTCTGAGCATGTTCAGACAGCTACAGGCAATGAGGAACACTGGTGACTTAAGTCACTACTGAATTCATCTTGTCCTGTACCTTCATGTCACTGGAGCTCAGTCTTGGTGTTGTTTTGGCTTCACTTATCCCACCATGGCTGCAGCTGAGAAGATGCACAGGCTGTATTTACACCCATAAATTACACAGGAGCATCCCAACATGATCTATACAGTGAACTTAGATGGACAGCTAGGCAGGGACTAGGAGAGCAAATCAGCAAATTCCCTCCCATGTGAGAGAAGATCAGGTTTGTGATCACCTGAGAAATCTGAACATGCACAGCTCTATGGGACCTGATCAGAGGCATCCCTGAGTCCTGAGGGAATTGGCTGATGTAGTTGCCAAGCTACTTTCCAAGATATTTGAAAAGTCCTGGCAGGCAGGTGAAGCTGCTGGTGAGTGGAAGAAGGGAAACATTACACTCATTTTTAAAAAGTGTATAAAGGATGACACTGGGAACTACCCACTTGTCAGCCTCATCTCTGTGCCCGGGAAAAAGCTATGCTGAGGCACATGGAGTACAGGGAGATGACTCTAGAGAGCCAGAATGGTTTCACCAAGGGAAGTCCTGCCTGACCAAACTACTGTCCTTACATGATGGAGGGACTACATCAGTGAACAAGAGAAGAGCTGTGGATGTCACCTGTCTGGACTTCTGTAAAGCCTTTGACACAGTTCCTTGCAAAATCCTTCTCTTTAAATTGGACAGATATGGATTTGATAGGTGGGCTATTCAGTGGATGAGGAGTTGGTTGAAGTGATTGCAACAGTACTGTTAAATCTCTTCATTGATGATGTAGTGGGATCAGGTTCACCCTCAGCAAGGGTACAAATGACACCACACCAACTGGTGTGACTGGCAAGCCAGAGGGACAGGATGCCATCCAGAGGGATCTTGACAAGCTTGAGAAGTGGGCCTGTGTGGAGCTCTTGGGGTTTGACAAGGCCAAGTACAAGGTCCTGTACCTGGGTTAGGGCAATCCTGATATTCATACTGGCTGGAGGATGAAGAGATTGAGAGCAGTCCTGCTGCGAAGGACTTGGGTGCACCAGTGGATAAAAAGGTGGATATGAGTCAGCAATGTGTGGTTGCCACTCAGAAACCAGCCACACCCTCACCTGCATCAAAAGCAGTGTGGCCAGCAGGTCGAGGGAGCTGATTCTGCCCCTCTGTTCTGATGGAAAGCAGCTCTGTGGGGAAGTATCTGAGAGTCCTGGCAGATAGCAAGTTCACCATGAGCCAGCAATATGCCCTCATGGCCAAGGCCAATGGTATTTTGGGATACATTAAGAAGAGTGTGGCTAGCAGGTTGATGCCCTACCTGGAGTATTGTATCCAGTTCGGGGCTTCCCAGGGAATTACTGGGGAGAGTCCAAGGGAAGATAATTAGGGAGCTAGAGTATCTCTTTTATGAGGGGAGGCTGAGACGTAAGACTCTTAAGATAGGAAAAGAGAGGACTGAGAGGAGATCTTCTCAATGCATATAAATATCTAAAGGGTGGAGGTCATGAGAGTGGGGTGGGCTCTGTTCAGTGGTGGCCAGTGAAAGGGCAAGGGGCAATGGCTAAATACTAGAACACTTGAGGTTTCACTTGAACTTAAGGAGAAACTTTACTTTGAGGGTGATGGAGCACTCAAGCAGGCTGTCCAGAGAAGTTGTGCAGTCTCCTTCTCTAACGACTTTCAAATCCTGCCTGGGAATGTTCCTGTGCAGCCTGCTCTAGGCAAACCTGCTTTGGCAGGAGGGTTGGACTAGATGATCTCCAGAGGTCCCTTTCAACCCTCACTATTCTATGATTCTGTGTCTTCTGATTTTGTTTGTGTGTATGTCTCCATCACCTCCTGTCCTCTTGCCTGGTGCAATTTTTTTACACTCATTAAATCTTGTGGCAAGGATTTGTACAGTTTAACCATGTTACACGAGGAGCTGTCTTGCATTTGTTTTGAAGTTGCCTTGTGTTAGTTCAATTAAAGCTCTAGATTTTGCATGAAAAGAGATTATGAAAAATCAGTCTCTGTACACTTTCTATGCCTTTCACAGTTTTATAAATCTCTCTGGTTTTATAAATCTCTCTCATCCCTTCTATTATTCAATTCCTTTTCCAGCCTGAAAAATCCTGGCATGCAATTCATTCCCAATTTTCAGCTTGCTGAAACCTGAGAGGATGTTTTCATGGTGCTTCCAAATGAAGATCTTGTTCCAGTCCATCATTTTAATCTGCATTTTGAACCTCCACTAAAACCGTTTCCGATCATTCCCATATGGAATAAGAACACAGCTTGATATTTAGAGCAGCTAAATTTTCCCTACAGAGAAATGTGATCATTTTATGAAGAAAAGGAACTCTGAAATAAATGTCAATGGGAATATGTGGCTATTGAATGTGAGCAGCAAAAGCAATAATCACCCAAGCCCCATGAGAGTATGTGTCATCTGCTCCTTGTTCACCTGCCAGGAACATGGAAAGCGAGCAGCAGTGCAAGGAGGCAGCATGGACTGCCAGATTCAAAAATCACATCCGGGGCTCCTGAGCCAAATCTCTGAAACTGTAAACTCCAGCTGTGCATTTGCAAACAGGAATCACCCTGGATAAACCTCCCGGTTTCTGTCAGGAGCACGACTGTGCAACCAGGGACCTGGGGACTTCCGCAGTATCTCCATCCCTTTGCAGTCCCCTGGAGATCTGGACAAGCTGGCTTTGCATGGTGAGGGAGGAAGGCTTATCCCACTGGAAAGCAGGTGTGATGAGCACAGCTCAAAGCTACCCTGAGACATGGCAGTGGAAAGTGTTGGAGGTGCCAAAATGGGAAGGGGACAAGCTCTAAAAAACCTTAACTCATTTCACCCTTTGGATCAGGAACCAGCAGGACCCATTCTTTCCTCTTGCTCAGACTGCTCTTCCTCTTCACAATGTTTGCAACAGTCCCCCTGACCTGGAGGAGCTGTGACTATCGTTGTTCCCATCATCAAGTGGGAGGAAAGCAATGGTGGGGAGGCATCAACTCCCCATCCTGCTGGGCTTGTGTGCCCACTTGCTGGATGCACTTCTGTCCAATCTGTTTGGAAAATACTGTTTTCTTTTTTTTTTTTGTCTTCCTGAATCTCTGACTGGCTCAGTCCTACCCCACACTTGTTTGTAACTTCATGTTCCCTTGTTTTATTTTTATATTCAGGAGAATCAGTTTTTTGGAGACAGCTGGAGTGTCTGAAGCTCTGCACCATCTCATCTCTCCTCCACAAACTTTTCTGTCCCTGGAGAGTTTTCATTTCCATGATTTTTTAGCCAGACAGAAGAGCTTTTCTGGGAATTGTCTGCCTGATGCTGTCATTCCCTTCTTGCTGCATCTGCAGTGTCACTATCTCCTTGACTGCAAAAGGAGCACGTTCAAGCTGGCTGCCATGGTCAGGACTGACATACTCTTGCCTGGAAATGTCTGGACAAGAAAGGACTGCTGAGAAGATAGATTCTTGTTGCAGATCAAAATCTTCTAATTAAGGACATCTTTCTGACTCAAACCAGGAGGGTAATTACGCTGAGGCAGGTCTCCTTGGATACTCCTGGCAAGGCAAGGGCTAGCTGAGAGGAGGATTTTAAAAAGAACAAAGGTGGCATTTCAAAGGATGTGGGCCACTTGGAGGATGTGGCTTTGAGATAATTGAAGGATCCTCATGTTTGGTCCATCTTACCCTGTATGACTACTGGATCCATTTCATGTTTAGCACTACAAGGAGGCTGCTGAAATCTGGGTCTATCTGATGTTGAGGAGGGATGGGAGAATCAAGCAGATGGCTTTCACCATGGGAAAACATCTCCCAGAAAAATAGCTGGAAATTAAAAAATTAGCCATGAAGTCAAGAGGCAGAAATTAAGTAAATAGGTGGAATACGTGCAAATTTTATCCCATTTTATTTTGTTAAAATGAAGAAGGTCATTGGTTTAGTGGCTTGTGTTGGCTGGGTTGAGCTCAAATATCCTGGCTGTTAATGTCTGTGTGTCAGACATATCTTTGGAAATGGGAACAGGAAGAGGAGGGGGAGGACCACCATCTCTATGGGCTTTGTGGCTATAGATGCACAGTGACAGCCTCTGCATCCATGCAGATGGCTGCTGGGAAGGATCACTGATGGGAAGAGATGGGCAACCCTGTGGCATGCCCCTGGTGTGAGGGGGCAGGGTGATAGGGATGAGCATGAGTAACTTGCTCAGGGATGAGCTGGTGGGGGCTAAAAGTAGTTTCTGTCACAAATGGTTTCATAAAATTATTCCCACCTTGGCACAAAGGGATGGACTGGTGCCTTCTTAAGGGTCACTCCTTCCCTGTTCTTAGCCTGATTCTGTATGGAAATGGGCACCTCCCCATCTTTCTCCATGCTCCCCTCTGCTCTAACGCTTCAGTCTTTTGGCCACCTGGAACTAAACATGACAATGGGTTGGAGACCTCAAAAGGAAAATGTTCTGGCAAGTTTCTCAGCACTCAAGTGTGAATACCCACGTTGAGAGAGGCTGCTACACCATAGCTCCTTGCCCATTCTATGGTCAGCAGGGATGTATTGCCTGGCTGATCTGCTCTGTGCCATCAGCTGGGGACATAGAACTGACCAGAGCTTGCTGCATAGTGGATATGGATGGCATTTATGATGACTCAGTTGGTGGAGGATGGCAGGGGATGCAGCCATGGAGGAACTGTTCTTGCATGCTGTTACATGCTCCTGGGCAGGGGGCTCTGGAAGAAAATGGGACTGGTGGCAGAGCATATAAAAGGACACCCCTCAGTGTTGTCTTTTCCAGTGCAGGAAATGTGAGGGAATGCAGAGTTCCCATATAAGGAAGGGCAGGAGACAAGGCATGAATGACCCCAGAGCAGGGAGCTGGAGAAGGACTGCAAGAACCTTTGCTGGAGAGATTGAACTGGAGGAGCCACAGCCAGCCTGGAGCAGTGTGAGGTGTCTTTTGCCTCCTGTGGCCTGTGAGAGGCCATGAGGTGGGGACTGAAGGTGTGGGAAGAGCAAAGCCCCTGGCACCCCTCCTTGGGTGGGATTATAGGCTTGCCTGCTCCTGGGGAGAGCTGAAGGAAGGCTGCCAGGCTGTGCTCAGCTTCCATGGGCTTGGCCCTGCTCCTATGTGCATCCTCTGTGGGCTGCCTACTCTGTTGTTACTTTGAATGGGATGACTCCAACATGCCTGAACTTGTGTGTGGGACCTCACCTCAGCCTGGCCAGAACAAGTGGCAATGCCAAGGAGAGATCTGCCTGTCTCTGTCCTAGGAGTTGAGTCATCCATCACCATGATGTGAACATGTCCCAGGTCACTGCCAGACCAGGAGGAGGCTGCCTTGTCAGGCAGTGTCAGGAATGGACACAACCTGCCTTCACACCTTTGATTTCTGTCCTCTCCTTTATACCTGCATTGTCTTTGGGAACCCAGCTTGGCCAGCCTTGACCTCATGGCACTGAATCCTTCAGTGGCCTGTGTTTATGACAGGGTCCCCACATCCACCACTGTAACAAATGACTTTTTTTTATTCTGTGCTGGCTAGAGATTGCCTCCCTTCCTGAACCCTCTTTCCTGTTTGATCTCTCTCAGCCTATCAAGGCTAAAACCAGGCTGCAAACCTCCAGAGTCTTTGGCAGACCTTTTCCTGACTACAGCAGCCTCAGTCTTTTTCATCATTGCTCAGTGTATTGCCCAAAAATATTTTGGGAAGGATTATTAAGAAAAAGGATCCTGTAGATGACTAGCTGTCAGCCATCACATGTAAGTCTCTGGAGGCTCCTGTTCATCATCTGTATTAACTCCAGATGTGCACAGATTGAACAATAAGTTAAGAAGCACCTACTGACCTAGCAAACTGAAGCAATTTCCCTCAGATTTCCCTTTTTGAGTGATTTGTTCCCATCTTTTTGGACATAGCTCCTTTTTCACAGAACTCTGGGACTGCAATTGGTGGTGAGAGAGCAGCTTGCTAGAGTGGTATATGTTAATATTGTTTTCTGTTCCTAGGTACAACTGCTGACTGGAAAAAACACTCCTTCTGCTTGGAGGGGAGGAGCTCATGACAGAGCAGTGACTCTTGGCAGTTCCCATCAAGTGCAATAAAAGGTGTGACACGTAAGAGCGGAGCATGCCCTATGCTGTGCCTAAACCCAGCTCTGCATCCAGCTCTGTGCAGGAAAGTGTCCCACAAGACCCAGCCCTGGGACCATGCAAGGTCTGTGCCACCAGCAGGTCTTTGCAGAGCTTGTTTGGAGCCCAGTAGTTTTGACTTGAGATTATTGTGGCTCATCAGGTCAGGGACACTGCATGATCAAAGAGCAGAAACCAGAGAGAATCAGTATGTGCCGGTTCACATTGGTACACAGCTTTGAGGGACATAATAAACATTATTTTGGGAACATGGACTGTGTAATGGCTTTGGAAATTTATGTTATGGCTTTGGATCTTACGGAGTCATGGATGGGTTTCCTTGCACACTGACTGCAATCTTATCTGTTCTGCTTGATAAGAAACCCAAATCTTACACTACATTCACAGTTTGTAGTGAAGTATGTTCTAGAGAGCATGTCACTTCCAATACATTGTGTTTGGCTAGAAAAGTCTTTGGTTTTGATATGAAGTTATCAAGAACTGGCAGATCAACCCCTTCCCGTACTGACTTGTTTTAGTAGTTTATCATTCATATTGCCTAAAAATGCCCTGAATTTTCCTTTTCTATTTATCTGGTTTCCTCAATACAAGTTTGAGTCATGCTGTCACACATTAAATCTCTCCTGCAGCTACTCCAAATGTCTATGTTGACCTTATCTCACTTTGCCAGTAAGGAATCACTGGGGCAGAACAGCAGATTTATCCTGATGTAAATCAAAGCACAAACATTTTTATTTGGCCAAGAGAGATTATTGAATACTGGCGCTATTCCGTGACACTTGTGGGTGACCCTTGTGAAATCCAGGCTGCTAAGAGGCATAGATGTGTGATGCTGCTATGGCTATCATGACCACAGCATGACCTATGTGGTGGGCACAAAGCCTGTGCAGGCACTTGAGAGGAGTAGGTGTGCAAATACCCAGGAGCACGGAGAGCTCTGATATTCCCTGATAGCTTTCTCTGATGAATCCAGAAAAGATCTGGATGTGGAAATGTCACCGCCCATGTTGCTGTGTCTCTGCCTCTGTCTTTTGGACTTGCAACCCTGTGGCTTGCACTTTCTCCAGGTTCATGTGGCTGCGTATTTCCCTCCAGCAAACCACACTGCATTTCTCAACCTCCTCCTTACTGGCCTGATGAGCCAGGGCACATCCTGACTAAAATCCGAGAGCATGACAGTGTGCCAGACAACGAGACAACTGTGATTTTTGCATCAAGTAGGTGAGTGTGAGCCACATTTGCCCTGTGTTAAAGCCTGACCTTTTGTTATACATCCAGCACTTTCAGCTAAGCCTGTGATTTTATGGTTTTATTTATTGCTGTTTTGAAAACCTGAGAATACCCGTGGATCTGCTGTTGTTTTCTCCAACAGCACCAGCCACAAAAGGAGCCAGCTGCCAACAAAAATAAAAATTGTAATCCCTCAAAGCCTCTAGCAGTGCTGGCTTTCAGTACTTGCCCTGCTGAAGTAAACACCTACCCCATCACAGCACAGGAGATGTAGTTAAGAGGCAGAAGTCTCCTGTTCCCAGCTTTTGAGTAGCTCGTGTGAAGCACTCTGAAAGCTTACTCTGCACCCACTCTTATCTAAACATGCCTAAGCCCTAGCATGCGGCTTCAGCTGTGCTGGCTTTACACTTCAGGCTGTTTTGAAAGTGAATTTGTAAAGTCATTAACATTATTTAAACAGTTTAGCCACAGAATTACCGGGTGGTGCGATCCAGCTGCCAGAAAGGAGACATAAGACTCCTTCGCACTGTGGATCAAACGGAACTCGGCCAAAGCAAGTGAGCTCTGGAGGATGCCAAAGCCAGGGGTGTTGGGGGGAGTAAGAGCTTCTTGGCTTTCTGCTTTGTGGGAAATGTCATCAAGTGTGGGTTGTAATTTCTTCTTTTATGAGCTGGTTTAGGTCCATATCAGACCAAAACCAGAACTGTTTTTCTCCTGAATTTTCCTGAAGGCCACTGGATCTCCTGATGCTGTTGGCTTCCCAAGGAGACCATCTCAGCTGGTGGATCCAGGGCTCAGATTAGAGATGCACATGGAGCTTGCATGTAGAGCTTTTCTTGCTTTGGATCTCATCGCAGACTTCAGCAACATCACCTCCTCTCAGGCAACATATCCCCAGCTCCTGGTTTACTCCATGCTGAGGCACAGTTCTTTTACAGTGCAAAAAAAGTTCAGGAAAAACATGCCCAAGAATTTAAGGAAGACTGGAGAAATTGATTTTTTTCAGGCAGTTGCAGATGATTTATTCTACCAAGCTAAACCTGTGACAAGGCTGATGTACAGTGGTAAATTCTGGGCTAGTGTGGGTCACATTAGCTAGGGCTTTCTCTAACCAGTACAGCAAGACATGTTCCTTGTCCTATTGCAACTATAATAAAGAAGGAGGTACAGAGATTTCATATGATGTTTCTGAGGCTTACAGGGAGCTTCCAGCAAATGTCAAGCTATGCTTCTGCAGACCATCATGACACATGATATTCCAGGTAGGATGTTTCATGCTTGATAATAGAGGTGAGAGCCACTGTCTAAAAATATGCCATGGTCGAGTTGTTGACCTTGTAAAGGTGTTTGAATCAGGATTTTCTTCTCTTGCTTTTCTTTTGGCTGATGTCTTATGAGAAGCCCTGAAATCTGCCTTTGTTCAGAATCAAATACTATCTCAAGTCCCAGTATTCTTCCTTTTGAGTGCATTGCCTTAGCTGGCTATTAACTGGAACATTCAGACATGCAGCTGGGAGAAACAATGGGTATTGTTTTATGTTTAGACTGAGAACTGAAAGCTGAAACAAGAGACATAAGCTGCTGGAAGGGCTCAGACCATCAGCTCCCTCTGCTGATCTGCTCTGGAGAGAAGCAATGCTGCCAAAATTTTAGGACTCCTCAGGCTGGAAAAGTGAGGACTGAAGTGACATAAGACAATATTATTCCAGCAGCACAGATGGGGGGATAAGGAGATGACTCTTCACAACTCTTTCCAATGCAAGAACTAAAAGACACCAAAAGAAGCTACTGAGGGACAAGTTCAAGAAAAAAGAGGTGGATGATCATACAGTATATCATAAAACTGGAGTGGCTTGCTGCAGGAGGTTGTGTATCTGGAAAGTTCATGTATGCTCAGAAAATCTGGAAAATCCTAGGGGAAAAGTTCAGTGGAGACTCTTTTTCTTACCTTGGAAATTCCCAACCTACAAGTTGCTGAATGCTGGGAAGTGTTTTAAGGAAATATTGTTATATATTTGTTCTAGGCCTATGTTCTTCCTTGGGCGTCCACTCTTGGAAGCAGGATGCTGACTCACCCAGTTTGTTCTCCCGATAATCCCAGGGGATGGCTGGAGTGTCCAGAAGAGGTGATGTACACACAGCTTGGTGTACTGAAGCTGAGGGAAGAAAGCATTTTGGATGGAGTCAAAGAATTCTTATTTTAGTGGGAAAATGGACATGGTTAGATTTTGTTACAGTCTGTCTCCATGCTGAGGTAGCTGCCAGTGTGGAGACATCTACATGAACTCAAGATGTTGCAATAGCACTGAGAATATACTGACCTTGGGTTCAGACATGGCTAGGCAGCCTGATGACTCAAGATTTTTTTTTATTTGTGAAGCCTTTTTTTTTGATCTAGTGTGGACATAAACTGATATGTCTGACCTTCAAATGTAGCCTTCCACAACCAAGAAAACTGTATCAAACATGATTACCACGATCTGAACGGATGTTCCATCAACACTAGTGTAGTGAAGCCGGTGCAGGAATTAGGTGGGAAATGGCACCAAAATAGCAGGAAGACCAAAGTACAATGAACATTTGTGAACTCTGGAAAAGAAGGGGTTGTACTAGTATAGCATGGCATGAGGTGGAGAATGGTGATTCCTTTCAAGTGTCTTCTCAGAGAGTTAACAGACTATCCAAGCTGCTTCAAACAGAAAATCATAGAAACAGAAGACTATACAGGGAACCTTTTCTGGCTAACTGATGAATATTTTCTAATTTGCAACGTTGTGAGGTTTGTGGAGGTTTTCTTACTATGGTTTGATATTTTCTGGAGATCTCTGGATTGTCATCTTTCTGCTAGGCAGGTGGCTTGCAGACTGGATAGCACAGAGGTCAGAGCAGAAGGCATTCTTATGGAAGGGGATATCCAGAGTCTGAACAGACAATGGCACTCAATTTGTCCAGACAAGGTGACATTTTTAATTGATAATATTTTTCTTAAGCATCAACAAGTAATTTAGCTAATTCTTGAAGTTCAGAGGCTGAGGAGAGCGTTCAAGAGATATATTGGTCTGGCCTTCTGAGCCGAAGGCATAGGTTCCTGTCAGATCCTTCAGAAAAGACACCACAGTTGCCCAACACTATTTCCAAAGTTTGCAGAATCATTTAAACAAACATAATGTTTAGGTTTCCTGAGGACATATCTGGGTACCTGATTTTTCAATGCCTTTGATCTCCATGGGGTAGCTGTGGATGGGATTCAATTGTTGAAATGCTCCTCATTTGAAATGGATCCTGTGTTTTATCTACCAGTCTCCTGTGGATGTTGTAGACATCCTTAGGCATCTCAAATGTTCCTGGGTGTCTCCTTTTAGACTAATGAATCCCCCCCAAGCTGGGTATCTACTGTAGGTTGGACTGAATCAAGCCCTAGGCTTGACTTCAACTCCAGTGACTGCAGGGGAAATTCACAAAGCAGATTTCCGTGGGAGCACCTAAACTTGGGTGTTCCAATGTGGAGGGAATCTCACTCAGCACTGCCTCCTAGGTTGGTGAACCAGGAGGGTGGCAATGATAACGACATGAATGCAAAATAGCTCATCCTCTTGTTCATTCTTCTCAGACAAATTCAGAAGAGAACACATTTGTTTGTTATTTAGAATAATGCCCCTGACCTCTACTTGTGACCCTGTAGCCACAACTTCTAGATTTCTTTTGTACCCTCACTTTGCAAAGTGAAGGATGATAAGAGATGGATAGCCTTGAGTACAGTTGTCTGGGGGCTTTTCTCTCCCATTGAGGAAATGGTGCTACTCTTGTGACAATACAGGTCAGCAATTAGGTCTCCCTGGACTTTACAAGGTCTGTTCCACTTTCCAAAGAGCCCTCTGGCCAGATGAACTGAAGCTTTCTTTGCTTTCAACACAAAGCAAGGAAGAATTTGCCAATTTTGTCATGATTGCCCCAGAATTGCTTTGTTTACCCATGGTGACATCAACCTTGAAGATGGCTTAAAGAAAGTTGTCCAACTCTGGAACTACATTCTTTTCCTTTGAAGATCACTCAAGAAAAATGTTAAATTTGCTGGGAGATAAATCCTTTGCTTGATGGCTTAGAATTCTGTTTATACAAGAGTTGGAGATGAATGCCTGAGAATCCAATGCCCTAATACTTCTTCTGAGTGCCACAGCTCAGCAAGATGAGAGCTCATGTTGCACCTGCCTCCGTCTTTCATCTTGAAAAGTATTTCTTCCTCTTTCTCCCAAAAGGTTGTCAAGACTTCCTTCCTTGAAAAAAAAAGCAGTTAAATAAAAAGAAAACAAGGCTATCATGTCCTAATTTAGGATTTTCAGGAGAGGTTTTGCAAATAGACAAAAAGAGAAGTCATTTCTGTCCCTCCAGACTAACTGCCTATGGGATAAAGCAGATAAATGAAGAGTAATTACCCTTATTGTGGGAATATAGTCCAGACTCTCCCATATCTTGGAGTATTGCATGATATTAACAAGTTAGCAGACTCCAGCTTGAGACCACAACACTGCCATCTCCATGACTGGCAATAGATCCAGTTATCCCTGAATTCATGTCTGCTTGGCAGCCTGCTGGTCACCTACTTGCATTCCAGCTTAGTCGGGGAAGAAACCTATGAGGAGGAACATGCAGTTGTTACTTCCTTACATGGAGTCATTCCCCAGTTTTTCCTCAGCCTTTGCCACAAATGCATTTTTCATCACTAATTGTTACCTTATTATTACAAGAGGACTGTCAGCTCCTAAAGCCCACTTAGGCTGGGTGGAAGCCCTGGATGTGGTCCAGCTATGAAAGGCTGAGACCATGTGGATGTGGGAAGAAAATGCCTTGTTTTTCTACCAGAAGAACTGAGCACCTTCCAAGACATAGGCTTTGGGTGAGGAGGTAGGGATGATGAATATAACCACACTGGGGCATGGAGAACATTCTCTTTGTTGCCTTGTCTTCAGATGCAAGATGTAGTTATGTCTAAGATGGACACAAATCAATCCATATCTAAAAGTGTACAGAGATTCAGGAATGTTCCCAGGTCTTTACCTGGTGTCAGGGCACCAGGGCTATATTTTCTTCATTCGGCTTGGACGGTCACCTCCAATGCTCTTGTTGCTCAGTGGCTTTTCCAGCTAGCCATGCACTGGATTCATCCATCACCTCCACCACAGATGGTGGCCTATGGAAAGCGAACAGAACTTGACAAATGGAAAACAGTGAATGGAACAGAGGGAGAAACCCAGCCCATCTATACACTAAAAGACTCCTTTATATCTTGTGCTGAGGTGAAAAGGAGCTGTTGTCTCGACTGAAATTGGACAAGGAGCTGTGTTCAGGACTGAAATTGGGCTGGATTGAAGTGTTCATTATTGACTCATGGAGGACTTTGAGAGTTACATGAGGCAACACAATTACCATATCCCATTCTTACAGAACAGATGTAGGGCGTCCTGGATAGCTTCAGACCTCTGTGGGGATGGGTAAAGGCCTGGAAAAATCCTCTAGTCACTTTTGCTGAAGAAGTTATAATATGCATGTGTGCTGGTAAGCATAATTTGGAGGCTCTTCTCTTTGTCAGATGCCATCTTTTTTGTTCAGCACAATTTTTGCACAGTTGGTATCTTGATATCTGACCCTGGGGGCATGAAGGAGAAGGAAGCCAGGGCATTGACTGATAGCATATTCTGGTAGCTGCTGGTCACAGGACAGAGCAGGTTGGCATCAATACCGCTGCTGATCTTCTTAACAGTGCCAGATGGTAGGGAAGATATTTTGACGTGCTAGAAGCTTCGGCATCCAGATGTGCATGTGAAAAAAAGGCCATTTTCTGTAAACATCATGCAATTCTTAGCATATTTAAAGGTCCACTTCTTCTGTGTTTGAAAGCTGAGGGAAAATAATTGTGAAATTCTCAGCAACTCATTCTGGACTTGATTGTTAACTTTCAGTAGACTGACTGAAATGTCTGTCCCAGGGCATTTTTGCTGGCTAAAACTATTACATGAAAAATGTCAGCTTGCTAGTCTGACAGAAAATGGTGAATTTCACACAGATAAGTCTTTTCCCACCAAAATTTTTGCAGATCTCTAAAATGTGGTTAAATTCTTTCCCCAGATTGGAAGAAACCTATGAAAAAAACTGAAATGAAGGCTGAGAACATAATTCAGTTAAATAACACATGCCAGGAATTTAGCCTCCTTTTCTGTTTTCAATTTGTCCCCTAGGGGATGAAGGTTTTCTTGATTGTACACGTTATTGGATATTATTTTTCATCTAGTTGTAGTAAATATTTCTCAGCTAGTGACAGTTTCATGTCTGGTTAACTTTTTGTAGGGTACACAGATTAAACAGTAATGTTTTTGATCTTTGATGAGATTAATGACATTTAGGATGAGGACTGTGTAATGAAAATTAACCCTCCTGAAATATTCTTGAGTATTCACTTAATGTGTGCTCTTTACACCAGTTTTGCTGCCAGAAGAGTCATCAGTTGGCATACTCACTATAAACTCAGCAAGAGGGGTAGGTATGTGAGCGGCAGTTTCATTTCAGCCTCATTTTTTCCTTTGCACAAATTAGAGTGTGGGATTTAAATTTTTTTTTTTTACATCTTTGCCCATCTCACTAGAAATGGCACCCGAGATTTGAGCAAGTCAGCCCACATTTCTGAGTCAGAGTCAGACAGCTGGGAAAAACATGGAAGTGAAAGCAATCCATATATTGCTGGAAAAATCACATCGTTAAATGCCAAGAGGGTCTGACTGAAAGGACTGAGAAAGAGGCAAATGCCAGTAATTGGCCCCAACACAAACTTATTTATAGTAAGTCTAAGTAGGGTGAAGTCTAGTCCACTGGGTTCACCTCTCAGGATCAGGCCCTGGGTCTCCAGGGATTTAATTTCTCAGAGAACCACAGGGATGGCAGATGGGAAAGACTTGTTAGGTCATCCTGTCCACATGCCCCAGCAGGAGCAGAACAAGATTGTCTCTTTGCGTCGTTCTCAAGTGCCTCATCTGGATTTAAACAACTCCAGCAATACAACTGTTATTCCAAGAAAATTCCACTGCCTACATGTACTTTTGCAAAACCACTTTTTAAAAAGCTCTTGACGTCCGTTTGTTAATTTTGCCTGAACTCCATCACAAACGAGAAAAGTAGAGGTATCAAATGTGGTCTTAAGCACCAAAATCTGTTATCAGATGACTTACAGAATTAGAGTGTTTATTATAAGGAAATGGGTTTTGTGTGGACTTGCTAGAGGGCAGAGTTTATATTTTTTGCTATCCTAGTTTTGCATTGCTTCACACTAATATTCTTGAAGTTCGTTGAATTTAAAGTGAATTTCCAGTGTTTGTGATGCTTTATTTTGGCACCTGTATCCTGGAACTTGCTTACCTGAAAATTGCTGAAATGCAATTCAACCTTGCCTCCGTGTGAGTTGAAGCTATTTTTAATCTGTCATTTTATCTCCTCTTTCCAGCCCATCTCTGACACAAACTACTTGTAGTCTCTCTGTGATTATGTTATACACATGCTTGGCTCTTGCTTGAGTAAGAGAGGTTGCACAGATGTCCGTGTAAAATCAAGGATAGGCATAAGAAAGACCTAATGTAGCAACTGGAATTACTCACTTTCTTTTCTTTGCTAAAGTAAAAGGGTCATGGGAAAATACTAATTTAGCAAACACAAAATTCTTCATTTGAAAAAAACCTCATGTTTAAAGTGATTTTACTGAGTCCAAGGCTAGATGTCAGTGGAACCTGGCCAGGATTATGGGCCAGGATCTCTTGAACCTACCAGTTTTCGAGCCCTGGGTGAGTTCACTTAGTGATTAACCCCAGGAGCAGGGGAACATGGATGTTGCCTGTTGCAATGTAGCCCAATTGGTATCCATTTCTATTTTGCTGCTACTGGTTGTGGAACTCATACAGTGCCAGTTCTGTTGGGTGTGCACCGTGTTTGGAAAGCTTCAGTTTCTGGGAAACTAAAAACTATACATATGATGATTTGAAGCTAAATTGGAAAGGAATTTTTTCCCCTGTCAACCTGGAAATGGCTTTTCTGTCAGTCACAACTGTGTCGTTTTGTCAGATACTTTCAGTCTAAAATTAATGAAAAATCCTGTGCAACTTTGGCATTTTAGTTTAGTTGGTAATATAAATGAAAGTTGGATCCCTGGAGATGAACTGCTGCTTTACCCAGGTGTTTATAAGCTGCTATAGTGTGTTCCCTTGCATGCTTTTGAAAAAGCACTGAGAGATTCTTTTTCGGTGTCCTAGTCTTATAAGGAACAGATGAGGTAACTGGGGTTGTTTAACCTGGAGAAAAGAAGGCTCAGAGAAGACCTTCTCTCTTGACAATTACCTGAAAGGAGGTTGTAGACAGGTGGGGGTCAGTCTCTTCTCCCAAGTAACAAGTGACAGGACAAGAGGAATTGGCTTCAAGTTGTGCCAGGGCGAGTTTAAGTTGGCTATTAGGAAAATTTTCTTCACAGAAGAGGAGGAACCCAGGGAAGTGGTGGAGTCACCACCCCTGGAGGGATTTAAAAGATGTGTAGATGTGGTGCTGAGGGACATGGTTCGGTGGTGACCTGGCAGTGCTGGGTTAATGATTGGACTTAGTGATCTTAAATGTCACCACCAAGCAAAAACTTTCTATGATTTTATGGCTGTCAAAAGAAATATTTCATCTTGTAAATCAAGTCTTTCTTTTCCTGCAGGACACTGACTTCTATGATGAATTCAGTCCTCGCGTACTGTAACCCATCTTGCGTGGCAGCTATGAATTGACTTAAAGGAAAATTTTCCGTCTTTATAGGAAGAGCTTTAAATCAGAAATAGTTAACATCTGAAAAGACTCAGGTACAATCTACATGTGACGGTCTGTTCAGACACTAACAAGAGAAAAAGCTAAGTGATGGACTCAGATTTAATGCCTAACTGTTGGATGCTTGCAAGAAAGAAAAATTAATTTTTTGTCCTCTCTTCTTGGAGCAGTAGTGTCTGGGATAGTTTTTAGAGTCAGATTTTATTCTGCCAGAAAATAGCAATCTACTGGAAGAGAAACTTTTTTGGTTTTGTAGAAATCTATGCTTCCACGACCACGGTAGACACTGAGATCTCAGCATGGCTAATGTGATGCTGTTGTCCCCTCTGCCATGCCAGTGAGGCCAGGCTGCCTTTGGAATTAGTGCCAAAACAGCAGCTCACAGCTTTGTTCTGTGGAGAAAAGAAGTGCCTGATTGTGCCCTCTCTTTGCTGTCTGAGATCCAGCCAAGAAAGGCCTGTTGTAGAAGGTTTAAAAGGAAGATCTTTTGGGGAATACAAACAGCCAGAGAAGCAGAAGGTGGAAGCGCAAGAAGGCACAGGCTGGGAGGTGTTTTGGAGCTTCTAACACTGGGACTAAGCTTTTGGTCTGGGCTGTGGGTAGGAAGCCAGAAAAACAGCTTTGAGCAAGGTGAACAAGCAGTGGGTGACAGGCGAGCAGAGAGCAGATCTTCTGGTTCACAGCAGGTAGGAATTGCTGTGAAGGATGAGTTCCAGTAGGTTTTTTTGTAAGTAAATGTGAACACTGGTAAAGTGCCTGACTGTAACACTGACTTCTGGTCCCGTAAGAAATAATCCTAGAAAGCTCTACAGTTTGAGTAATATTCAGGCCAGAAGGGCAGCAGATGCAATGCCAGCTCATCTGCCCTTGCCACCTATGTCTACAATAGTAAATTTGCCAGTGTCAGGGCATTTTCTACTACCTTGAGTGCAGTGAGGATGATCTAGGCACATCTGTACTGCTAAACACTCCACACATCTAACCTGAAGTGGCTGTATAAAGTTGCCTAATGGGAAAAGCCCAGCACTCCTGATTTTTGTGCTGTGGAATCGTTTAGGAGAGTACCAGCTGCTCCTGGTCATGTCCAGGACTGTGCCAACGGTTTATCAGTATAAGAGGTGGTGTTATACAACTAAGCGTGTTGACTTAGAAATAGCAATTGTTGGGCTTGAGGTAAGAGTTAAAGCAGGATCAGCTCCACTTGTTTGAGCTCTTGAGGGTTTTATGAACACCTGCAAAAGAGAGTCCCTTTCAAGTTATTCAGATGCTCCAAGTGTGTCATCAGGGATTATTCTGATTTCTTTGCTGCAAAGTTCACAGGGTGCAGCAAGGACTAACTAAGCCAAAGAGAACCAGCTGCCTTTTCTGGCCCTGAAGATTTTCCCATTCCTAATGAAACCCTGCTGGTATGAGGCTGTGAGGCAAGACCCTCCTGCCCTGGATCTGTGAACTTCTCCAGGGAATGGATGAGTTTTCCTCTGGATTTAACTTCATGACATGATGCCTTTTACATCAGCCACCGTGGATTTCCTGGGAGAGGGGTTGGTGGGTCCCATGGTTCAGTGGAAGCAGGACAGAGTACAGCTCTGATGGGAGCAGGGTCTCACTGGGGAATTTCGGCAGGATCTGTTTGTTTCCAGCACGGGCTGTGAGAGACTCTCTAATGAACAGCCTGTCACTCTTTGCTCAGAAGAAGAGGACCTCAAAGAAGAACAGAATAGCATTTATGATGAGAGGAAATGGCCTTAGGATAAGAGAAAACAGCCTCAAGTTGCACCAGGAGAGGTTTAGGTAGGATACAAGAAGAAACTCCTTCACTGAAAGTGTTCACAAGCACTGGAAAAGGCTCCCCAGGGAGGTGGTTGAATCCCCATGCCTGGAAGAGTTTAAAAGATGCACAGATGTGGTGCTGAGGGATATGGTTTAGCACCAAACTTGGTAGAGTTAGAGAATGGCTTGAGTCAATGATCTTAAAGTTCTTTTCCAACCGAAATGATTCTATGCCTCTATGATTAAATTGAACAGTAAATTACAATGCACTGTGCTCTTCATCCTGAATATTATTAGCAGCTGCTTCTCCTGACAGGTAGGCTGCTTGTTCAATGTAATTTCCCCCCTGTTCTCTGCAGGTTCCACTAAGCATGGAGAGCAGCTCACAAAACCTGGCTCTTGTTATTTTTATCCAGGAGCAGCTGACAGTAAAAATGACAAAAGAATTGATGGGGGAAGCAGGTCAGAGCATGAAAAATCCGGTCGTAAAATCAGAGTGTTTGCAATAAAATATCTATACATAAAGGAAGAGGAGTGAGGAGGAGCAAAGCTGGACAGAAAGCAGAGCAGCGAGCTGTGGAAAGTGACATCTGGAGCAGACAAAGAAAGTGTAAATCCAGCTGTCAGTACAATAATATCCCTTGGCACTTCTGTCTTCTTTCTCTTGAGGGAGATCGCGGCCATGCTGGTGGCAACCATTGGACGCTGGTTGGACCCTGAAGGATGATAAAGTGCTGTAGGGTGAAGTGATGGGCTTTGAGCCTCCCAGGTCATGGGAAGATCTGGCAAACCTCTCTGCTGATAGCTACAACTGCTACAAAGGGTGTTTCCTCTTTGATGAGGAAGAACAGGAGCTGCGGTAGGGATTTGAGTTTGGGAAGATGGTCTGGGCTGCAACATGACCCATGGGCTACCAGGGCAGGGTAGCAAACTGCATCACAAGGTCAGCAAAAGCAGGTCAGGATGAAAAGGCTAAGTTAATTAATACATTAAACAAGTGTGTTGTTAAACTGTTCCCAGCTTTTGGGGGCTGCTTTGAGCAATTTGCTGGGTGCAAGGCTGAGGGGAAACAACAGGGGAACAGGGAACAGAAGGAGACAGAGGAGATACCCACCAAAGGGAGGTGAAGTGCTTTTTTGTATACATCAAAGAAAAAGCTGGATAACATAGAGAGCATTGAGCAACCTCCTGGTGATGTTTCTCTTGGTGCAAGAAAGGAAATTGATGCTGAAAACAAATCTGAGTGTCAGGACACCTGAGATCTCTCTCTAGGCTTGAGCCAGTGTCCTCCTATCTCTGAGGTGGATGGGGGCTCCAAAACAAGCCTGTCTGAACAGCAGGTACCTCTGCCATATATCAATGCTGTGCCATAAACTCATGTCCAAAAGTGTTTCATGTCTGTTTAAAGAATGAGCTCCATGCCATGTCCACTTCAGGAAAGCACTGGGACAGCCATGAACGTGGACAGCTTTGGTCCACTCCTAATCATCAAGCCTTTTCTGATGAGACACGTTTCTTCTGCATGGCATGCTGCTGAGACAAATATTTGTCATAGGAACATGGCTACACAACATTTGCAACTATTGCAATATGACACGAGGTCAGGCAGAAGAAACCTTATCTGACCAGGACTGATGAACCTCAATTCTACAAGTTGGGGAGATCAGAAGAACTGTCCATGCATTTAAAAATATTTTATTTCCAAAGATCTTCATTAATAAAACTTCATTAATAACAAAACCTGGCTTTGTTGGCCATGTGAGATCATTTAAGCTGAACTGAAGAAACTGAGAATTAGTTTCCTAAGAATCAAGGAATTTATGTGGAGCATTGACAGAAGGATGTTTTAATCACTGAAGGTTTAAAGTCTTTACCAGTAACTTGTGTTTATTTTAGCCTATCTTTATCCAATGAATAAATAACACTGGGAGGAAGGAAGTCTTTATTAAGGATTCAACCTTCTTTCCCTCTTCAGCTGAAGAATTTAGAGATTGCAGTAAATATGCTTTTGAATCCAGAAAAAGTTTTTCAGCAGTACTAAGGCAGGCCAACACTAACACTCCTAATGAAGTAAAGACAGACATATGAAAATCATCAATTCAAACCCTTTCGTGTCATGTTTCTGCAAAGGAAACAAAAGTGGTAGGTATAACCTGAAAGCCCAGAACCTCTCTAAAACATCTTGGTAGTGAAACAAAAGTCTGCCACAAAGATCTATTTTGGGGTAGGCATTAGAAAATTTGTGTAGAACTAGCAGGAATGCTTTCTGATTTATTTTCCCACAACAACCTGATTTAATTGAAATTGAAGCTTTCCATGGGAACATACCAACTTCAATTAAACTTTTGAATAAAGATTCTCCGGTTCCAGATTGGATTTGTGGTCAACACCAGAGAGGAAGCAAGTTTGTGTGCTATTTCATCTGAGCCTGGTGGCTATGGAAATCCCATAGCACAGGGATGAGAGTTGTTCAAATCCCCAGTGCTGTGAATACTGGCTTTTACAAAGTGGAGCAACTCAACACAGATGTGACAGCAACGTGTCTTTGCAGTGATGAAGACTAGCCATGTCCTGGGCTCCCTTGGCTTGACTGGGCAAGGTTTTGAGCAGCCTGCTGTAGCTCAGTCCAGCTTTGGGAAGAGTTGGTAGCTTTCCAGCCTCTGTGATTTTGCCATAATAGGGATAAATCTGGGCCCACTTTTCGTGGTAGTTGGAAGTTGAGTAGTTAAGTTAGATGAGGGTGAAACAGAGATGTGAAGTATGGTAGGCCAGTTAAGTGACCTGTTTATAGACTGGCCAAGCAAAAATAACTACATCTGCTCCAGTCTTTCTGATTTTCTGTGAAGCACTTGCTTTTTCCTTCTTTATCTTTTCCTTTTTCTTTTTTTTTTTTCTTAGTCAAAAGTTCTTCAGATGTTCTGAGACTAAAGAAACCATTTTATTACCTACTCCACCGAATAGAGGGGGAGAGGCAACTCTGGGCAGGTGCCCACTTCCAAGCTGCGTGTATCCTGCCTTCTGTGGTCCTTCTCTGAACTCTTCTCCTAGTCAGATGGTGCTGGTTGTGTCATGCAGAGGATTGGCACCACCTGCAAACACATCTGCCTGACTGGCTGGAGAGACGAGTAGGGTCATTAACTGCATCATGTCTGCGTTCCCTGAGGGTTTCCAGAAGAGAAAGGTGGACAAATTCCAGTGTACTCTGTCACTGATTTATGTAGCTTGGATCCACAACTGCTAAACAATGAGTGATCAGGGTTTGTTTGACAGCTTGGTCTAAACCTTTGCACATGTTAATATTAGGACATATTTTTGTACTGATGCAGAATTCCCCTTGGATCAGGCTGTACTTGCAGGGGCAAAGTGGGGATGGAAATTTCTACTGGCTGTGACTAGGGCTTTCAAACCACCACAGGATAGAGCAGGTGATTATTATCACAGCAGGCAATGGTAAATGTCATGTCTGCCAACCCAACCACCTTCTCTCTGCCTCCTCCTAAACCCACCCTTCACCTCTGGGTGCAAGGGAGGCCAGGCTCCTATCTGACCAGGTAAATCATGTTTCCAGTCTTGTTTAGGTAAAAAACCAAACCAAACCAAACCAAAACTAAAATGTTGAACAGATGAGGATCAGGCTGGAAAGTTGCATATTTCAACCACACATTTCCATCTGTGTATTCCCAGTGTGATAATAGGGACAGCCCCAGCTTGCTGGCTGCTTTTCAAGCCAATATGTCAGAGTTTTGTGCAGAAAAAAAATCAGTTTTCTCAGCTAATGTCTTGACAGACCTGTTTTGTGTCCAGCTCTGCTCATTATGCTGCCTGTGTCTGCACAGGAGGTGTTTCCATACACATCTGACAGCCCTGCTCATGCTGTATCGCAACCCAAGCCAATGCATGGGCAGGACCTGAGCTGCAGAGCTCATGGTGGGAAATCTACTTCCCACCCACTGCAGCAGGACAAGCCCTTTGGGTTGCATGGCTGTGATCCTGCATGGCCAGAAGTAAACTAGTACTTGGAGGATCTGGCCTGTCAACCTGCCAGCACTTCCCATCCAGAACAAGCTTTGTAAATCCAGTTGTTGTTTACTGAACAGCTCCAAGACAGGTTTTGGGAGCACTGGGAACATCCTCAGAGTGATGACAATGTTTATGGCCAGGCAGACTGTGGTGCATGCAACCTGTCTCACAGAGCTGGGCCCAACAAAATGTTCAGAGGCAATAAAACTTGCTTAGCATCACTGCAAGGTCAGTGCCACAGCATGCAGGGGCAGAGATCAGTGACCAGAGACACAAGCATTCATCAGGGCTCTGTACAAGCTGCTTTTAACCCACTGAGATGGGGAATATCTATTAGGATAAGGGAGAGGACTGGTTTTGGCTGGCTTGTGCCGTTTGGTTCTGATCTTGCTCTTGGCACCTTCCATCCCTGCTCTGTTCTGATGCTTTATACCCAGCCACACTTTCATCTCTATAAATGATTCTTTGTCCTGAACATAGTGATGACTGTTTTCTCTCCTATCTATCACTTCAGATTATCACAGAGTCATAGAATTTTTTTTTTTTTTTGAGAAAGACTTGAAGGTCATCAAGTGCAACCATTAACCCAGCACTGCCAGGTTACCACTAAATCATTATCTATCTATCTAGACAAAAGCAAACTGATAGGACAAGTGGAAATGGCCTCATTTTGCATCAGGGGTGGTTTAGGTTGGATATTAGAGAAAATAATTCTTCACAGAAAGTGTCATGAGGCACTAGAACAGGCTGCCCAGGGCAGTCGTGGAGTCACCATCCCTGGAGGTTTTTAAAAGATATGCTGCTAAGGGACATGGTTTAGTGCTGGTCTTGCAGTGTTAATGGTTAGATTTGATGATCCTAAAGGTGTCTTCCAACCAAAGTAATTCTACGATTCTATCTGTCTATACTTCTCAGGATTTTGACCCAATGCAGCAGAGAGTGCCTAACAAGGGACACCTTACAATGGATCATTGCACCAGGACACCTGCATGGCTCAGGCAGTCCATCAAGTATCAGTGATTGACATGAAAAAATAACTAAACATAACCAAAACCCAAACAATTCAGAGATTCTTCCGAGCTCGCCTCTTCAGTTATTTAAGCTGGAGATGGGCTGGCACCGCCATCTGGTGCAAGTTTCCAGCAATGAACTGTCTGTGAGCAGCTCCAGCATGAAAGTACTCTCCTGGGATTTTATAGCTGGCCAGAGCAATGCTGGTATTGCTGGTCCCAGCTGAGCATTGCTGGACTGCATGGTGCAAGGAAAGATTACCTTCATCCTTGGCATTTTCTACCCTGATTCTCCCATAAGAAATATTTGGGGCATCAAAGAGTGAGCTTCTGAGTGCAGGGATGGAGAAAAGAAAGAAAAGGAATTGGTAACAGAGGTCCAATCCCTGTTTTTCATAGGGAGCATCTGAGTCTATTGGTTTGCTAAAATTTGGCTAATTTTTGTCTTGGAGACAGATTATATTTTGACTTTTGTATTTAAGATGTAGAGCTGAATGTCACCCAGGAACAAACAGTTTAGCTTCATGGCGACAAAAGAGACTACAGAAGTCCTTATATAAGAGCCAATAGCAAATTTTTGTTTTCCTGGGTCTCAACACATTCATCTGCTTCTTATTTGGCTAAAGGCAAGGGGGAGCCATGTCTGCTGGAATCACCAGCACAGCTCAGCTGAAGCAAGGAGATTGCTGGGGCTCTGGGTGTCATGGCACAAAGTGAAAGGCAAACCTCTACTAAACTTATGCAAATGAAAGTATCTGATTTGAGTTTTCTGGGAAGAAAAGCAAACAAAGAAAATGGAATTACTTGAGCAAAACCAGAGCTTTTTCTCACAATGAAGTCTGAGTTCGCAAAACTTATCTTTCCTGCTGAGCAATTGTTCCTGCAAACAATTCCCACAGCCTTTTCAGAAAGGCAGGGGGTCACCAGCTGGCATCTTCTGGGCTGTATGGAGTCAATTATTTCAAACCAATTAGTCAGTTATTGGGTGTTACTAAACTGGAGTTAATGTCAATAAATTGAAAACAGCTGAGTCGTTTGGCATCAAAAAGCAAATCCAAAGAATTCTTCAAATCGGGTTACTTCTCTTGCTGCACCCTTTCCCTGTGGTGTTGGTCTTGACCTTGTGGTGATGAAAGAACATCATTACCTCTCCAGGCAGTGGTGTACCTTCCATACAAGAGCTAGAGCAATAAAAGCCAGAAATAAGACTTAGAAATGGGACTATCCCTGGCTTTACAGTGCAAGACACTAGATGGGACTGGTTTCCCCCATGTTTCTAGGGAATTTCAGAGAGTTGCAATTGCTTAAACATCACGTGCTGTTTGGGATGTCTCTGGATACCTGAGAGATATATAGGGAAGGACAAATAGGTCATCCATATCCTGCTGTTGCAGCAATTGGCGGTCCGTGGGGATACCTCATGTGGTATGAAACACCTGTATTAGAACACTGGATTGCACCCTTAGCATGCAGTAAATACAGAATCATAGAATGGTTTAGGTTGTAAGGGACCTTAGAGATCTACTACGACCTCTGTGCCATGGGCAGGGGCACCTCTCAACTAGACTTGGCTGCTCAAGGCATCATGTAACCTGGCCTTAAGCACCCCCAGGGAGTAGGCATTGACAACTTCCCTGGGCAGCAGAGTCCCACCACCCTCGTACTGAAGAACTTCTTCCTCAGATCCAGCCTGAACCTACTCTCCCTCAGCTTAAAACCATTCCCACTTGTCCTGTTGCTGGATGCCATTATGAAAAGTCCCTCTCCAGCCTTTCTGTAGGATCCCTTCAGGTATTGGAAGGCAGCTATAAAGTTCCCCTGGAGTCTTCTCTAGGCTGAACAACCCCAGCTCATTCAGCCTATCCTCATACCAGAGGTGCTCCAGCCCTTGGATCATCTTTGTGGTCCTCCTCAGGGCTCGCTCCAACAGCTGTGTCCCTCTTATGATGGAGACACCAGAACTGGACACAATATTCCAAGTGAGGTCTCACAAGAGCAGACTAAAGGGGAAGAAGCACCTCTCTTGACCTGCTGGCCACACTTCTCTTGATGCAGCCTTGGATATGATTTGCCTTCTGGGCTACATGAGCACACTGCCTGCTCACGTTGAGCTTCTCAGCAATCAATACATCCAAGTTTCTTTCTACAGAGCTAGTCTCTTCCTTCAGAGCTACATGTAGACACCTCCAGAGCCAATCTCCAACTGAAATCCTCTTCTGCTCTGTGCAGTCTTGGACATGTCCTGTAGTGCTGAACTTGGACTGGACTCTGGCTCTGAGAAGGTAGGGAGTTGTGCTGATGGGACTGGAGAAGAAAGCACTCAAAAAGAACTTCTCCTGTGCCTCTGCAAGGAGTGATCTGAAATACAGAGAGGTTGAGTTGGCAGCAGCAGACCAGCATGTAGTATTTCCCAACACTGCCTTTGCCCAGAATATCGCCATGAAGAACTGGTTGCTAGCAAATGAAGTATTTCTGTGTCATAGATGGATCAGACCCTCAATTTCTTCCAGCTGCTCTATGAGCTTTGGGCCACAGTGAAGGACCCAGCTTTTGCCCTGAGCCTTCCTCTCACCTCACTTGCACCTGTGGCTTGCCTTGATTTCCAGAGTACTAAATTGCAGGGGCAGCAGACCTGACTCCTACTGTTACAAATGACTCACTTTTTATTTAGTTGGGTTGCAGGGTCTTCAACTGGCCATGTGAACAGGTCCCACAAGATCCCAAACATCCTTGTCTTCCTTCTGACCAGATGAGAAGTAATCCTTCAGATTTATCTGAACTAATGTTCACAGTGATAGAAGTTGGTGATGCTCTCCATTGGGTAGCCTGTCTCATAGAAAACTTCTATTGGCTGAACCAAACCTCCTCTTGAGCAGGGTCCTTTACCTTCCCACAACACACTAGGCAGCAAAATATCTGTTGAATGCAGTGACAAGGATTTGAATGCTTCTGAAGAACTTAAACTGGTCAATATTGGAGACAGGAACTTGTGCCTGGTCTCAATGTATTCATTTTCAAAGAGGAGTCACTAGGGAAAAAGTAGGGAGGCACTGGAAGATAATAGGCTGCTAAATATGTACCAGCACGAAGCTGACAACAGCTAGAGCCACATGTGATATGCCTCTGGAATCCTAGCAGGGTTGATTTATCTTGGTGTTAGGCCTAATATACTTAAAAGCCCTTTATAAATAACCCAAGACCTTTTGCACTTGCTGTTCTACAGACTTGCTTTGTTTATTTGACTGGTTGAGCTGGGCCTGTCATTTTTAATGAAAATAAACTTCTTGTCAGAGACCTTTTCCTTTTGGGACCTTTGAAAGGACACATAGAGCAAGTCTCTGCTTCTCCCCTGCTTCCCAGCAGCCCCATTAGGTTCTTATCTTTTTGGCTTATGAAAGGCGAAGAGGTTTAGGGAAAGGTTAACTGGCCCCCTGTGGGTTATGTTTCTTCTGGCCTACAGAGTTTATCTCCAAAGTTGAACAACAAAGCTTCTTATTTTGAGGTTGTCTTTTCTAAGCAGTGGGTATCTAGCTTCTGGGAGAGCTGGGGTTCACCCTAAAGGTCCAAGGGGTGTCCAGGAAGGAAGGTGGATGACAGACTGACAGGTATCCTTGGTTGTGGTTTGAAAAAGGTGTAGGAAGGTGAACCCCACCTGGCCCTTTGCCACCTCATCTCCTCCCAGGTATTTTGGGCTGCAGAGAGCCACCATGCCTTGAGCTGTCACCACAAGGCTGGGTAAGGAAAAGGGAGCAGTGGACAACTTTGTTCTGTGAAGAGAGAGATGGAGGAGCACAAGCCATCTTCTACTCTTCCATCCTGGGGAACTCTCCATCCTGGAGCACCTCTGCTACAAGGACAGGATGAGGGAGCTGGGATTGTTCAGCCTGGAGAAGAAGAGGCTCCAGGGAGACCTAATAGCAGCCTTCTAGTACGTGAAGGGGGCCAACAGGAAGGATGGGGAGAGACTGTTTACAAGGATCTGCAGTGACAGGATGAGGACCAATGGCTTCAAACTAGAGAAGGGCAGATTTAGATTGGATATCAGGAAGAAGTTCTTTACTATGAGGGTGGTGGAACATTGGAACAGGTTGCCCAGGGAGGTGGTTGAGGCCTCTTCTCTGGAGATATTCAAGGTAAGGCTTAATAGGGCTCTGGAAAGCCTGAAGATGTCCCTGCTGACTGTGGGGAGATTGGACGAGACACCCTTTGGAGGTCTCTTCTGGCCTGGATCATTCTATGATTCATTCTATGATTCTATGATGCCATGCAAAGGGTCCCCAGATACTGAAGCACCTCAAGATACAGGCTGAAGGGGAAAGCTGCTGACACTGATACAAGTCCTTGCCTCCTTTCTCTGTTGATGGTGCATATATCAGTGGTGGACATGGGTCTTATGGGCTTGACCTGCTAAGGTGAGACTGCACCAGCTGTGGCTGAAGGGTCTCTTTTCTATACCTGAGACAGCTCTGGAGACTACTGATTTGATGTGGGAGTGCACCAAGGAAAGGGGGTTGGCAGTTTTACTTTCTAAACCTGGTTGCTCACTTGTTTCCAGAGGTTCACATGAGCTTCTCTTCTGTGCCCAGGAGGACTTAGTTTTGGTAGTGACAAAGGCAGGTGAAGGAGTGTCTGCAGCCTGATACAGGTTTGGCTGCACCAGCTCAAGACCTTACAGAAAGACTGAGGTCGGTCTAGTTGAATTGTGACATCAAATACTGGGACAGGTTGTGTGGTCTTCATCCTTGGAATTTTTCAGGACCAGATTGCAGAAAGTCCTGAGCAAAGTAGGCTGATTGTCACTGCTTTGAGTAGGAGGCTGGACTAGAAACCTTCTGAAGTCCCTCCTAGCCCGAATTATCCCATGAATCTGATGACTTTTGCTTTGGCTACTGCTGAAGAGAAGAGAGAGCTCAGCTCTACCTCAGACTACTCTGTAGATGAACTCATGGCTCACTCAAGAAGCTGCCACTACTTTTGAGCTTGTCCACAGATGAGGGCTTCAACAGGGAGGAGTTTGGTGTTTTGAAGAAGTCCATACTCAGGTTAGGACTACTGGAAGGCCCCTACTTTGGGACTGTGTTTGCCATATTTCTGTTTCTCACTATGTTGTTTTCACTTTTACCCCCTGAACTTCAGGTCATCTCTGTCTGGGATGAGCTGGTTCATTTTTTGCTCTACAGCTGTTTTCAGTCGGCACTCTGCTTGGTTCTGGCACCAGCATTTCTCTACTCTAATAGCAGAGTAGATCAGCAGAGGGAGTGCAAGAGCAAGGAAAAAGAAATGCACATACTGAGGGCTGGTTATGACTGGGATAGAGTTTATTTTCTTCATAGCAGCTGATATTTTGGCTATGTTTTGGTTGCATGCTGAAATCAGTGTTGATAACACAGGGATGTTTTAGTTACTGCTGAGCAGTCCTCATGCAGAGTCAAGATCTTTTCTATTCCTCATACCACTCCTGTACACCCAGACTTTGAATTTTTCCATGGATGAGGCTTCTACCATTTCTTTGGGCAACCTGGGCCAGTGTTTCACCACTTTCATTAGGAAAACTGTCTTCCTTATATCTAGTCTGAATCTCCCCTCTTTTAGTTTAAAACTATCACCCCTTGTCATGTCACAACAGGTCCTACTAAAAAGACTGTCCTCACCTTTCTTATAGGATCCTCTAAGTACTGAAAAGCTACAGTAAGGTCTCCTTGTAGCCTTCTCTTCTCCAGGCTGAACAACCCCACCTCTCTCACCCTGTCTTCACAGGAGAGGTGTTTCACCCTCTGATTATTTCTGTGGCCTCCTCTGGACCCATTCTAACACATTCATGTCTTTCATGTCTTTCATGTGCTGAGATGAACAAGTCCTGTGGAAAGGTTACCCTCCTAGCCAGGCTGATTGAGTCCTTCTGCATTTTCACTCACAAAAGGGCCATGAGACTTTCTCAGCAATGCTCAGCTGGAGCTGCAAAGACATGCTCCCAGGTGCTGTCAGTATTGTTCTCTTTAGCCTTTTATTTTCCTACTGCTTTCTGGTGGGAATGTTGGTGTGGAGGAAAGAAGGGGAAATGGGCTTGTCCTGTCCTAAATTACATCTCTTCTGCCCCCCTTTCTTGATTCACTCAGGAGAGTTTGCTTTAGGACTGTGCCCTGGTTGCATTGCTTGGGGAAGCCCTGTGGCCTCTTCCGTGCAGGGTGTATTGGCTGCTGCACAGTTCCTGAGGAGGGTATTGACGCACAGTGCATGGCTGGCTTGAACTAAGGACAACTGGTCCTATGATTTTCCCATCCCAACCATATGTCCCAGCCATCCCAACTGTACCAGCCACTGCCCCACCACAGCCAAGTGAAATCTGTGCCCAACCCCCAGAAGTCATGATGCTCCAGAAGAAAATTGATTTACTGGCAGATCAGTGGCTGAGTCGAGGCCTCACCCCAGCCTCCAGATTTGCTGGCTCTGCATCCATTCCCTCACCTGCTGCCTTGTCTTTCTCCAGCTAACTGTGATGTTTGCTCTCTCAGCTCTCTGTCAGGATCTGAAATGCCTTCACAAGCCTCCAACTCTAAGCAAGGTGTTCCTGCATCACAACATCCTGTAGCTGGTGTAACTGTGCATCACTATGAAGCCACATCCTGAAGCTCTTCCTTTCCTCCCCACTCCAGTACCCATCCCACCCTGGCCTGTGCCTAAACCTGAGGCTTGCACCTTCCTAATCCCTCTCTCACTTTTTATTTCCCTTGCAAAGTTGTCCAGTGCAGTGAGAAATGGATCACAAACTGAAGCATGACTCTACAAGACTGTGAAGAAATTCCCCAGTGAAATGCACACTTTTCTTTCAGGGGGCAGAGCTGAGAAATGGTTATGACCCTCTGTTTTCCTTGGAGGGGGATGAATTCATAGATTGTCCACCCCAGCCAGCAGCAGGGCTGGGCTCAGAGTAACTTCTGTAGGTCTACAGAACAGACACTGTTGTCCATCACCCCAGGGCTGGTGGTCCCTAAAACTATGCTAGTCCCAGGGATGTTTTGTGGTGTTCCAGAAACACCAGTCATGGAGTGGGGTTGCAAGACCCCAGGGAAGACTTCGCAAACCCAGCAGGGTTGCTCTTGGCACAGCAAGCTGCTTTTACACCACATCCTGGCTTTTCCTAAAGAAGCAAGATTTATGTGAATCATCCTGGGCAGTTTCAACCCAACTGTTGCTGAGTAGAAGAGCCCTCAAGGAGATTATGTTCCCTCCAGATACGCAGGAGGAAAGCAAGTCCTTGGGGACTGCAGCACTGAGGAGGCTCTCCCTGTGCTTGGCAGGATCCAAGGCAGAGGCTCCTAAAAACATGGGAGAAAAAGTGGGCTGAGCTGTGCCTCTCCATCTGTCGGAACCCCTCCACCCTGGCATCCACCTCTGCTTGGTCACCAGGGCAGACCCAAGCATAACAAGTATTGTCTGAGGCCTGCCCTAAACCAGCAGCTGTCCCAGATGGAAATGTACAGACAGAGGTGGCATTTTGGGTCAGAAGGCTGGAGAGAGTTGGGGCTGGTGGCAGAGGCATGAATGTACAGTGAGCAGGAGACATCAGGGTAGGATGGGAGCAGTGCCAGGTGGCAAGGTAGCACCATGGTCTTGTGAAGAGGTGCCACCTAGCCCACGGATCCATCAGCAGGTATGGACTGTCCTTTCATGATGTGGAGGAGAGGGCTGGCAGAAACCACATACAACCACATATTTCACCATTGTCCTGCTGACAGCCTACTTGGCTTCATCCCCTGCCTCTCAATGTACCTGCCCCCTTTCCAGGCTTCTGCATGTCACACTAGTCTCCCTTTAGCCTCACTTATGGCACACCAACTTCTAAAGCTCTTTCCAGTCTCCTGTGCTAGTTGTACCAAGGTGTATAGAGCAGTGCAAGCTGGGAACCATCTCTCTTTGTTGTCCACAGCAGGACATTGATATCCACAAATCCTGTTTGCAGTTGCAACAGCCTGTTTTGCAGGAGGAGACGGACAGATTCACAGATTCACAGACTGTACTGGGTCGGAAGGGACCCTAAAAGGTCATCTTATCCAACCTCCCTGCAGTGAGGAGAGACACCTCCAATGAGATCAGGCTGCCCAGTCTCACATCAAGTCTGATTTCGAATGTCTCCCACTACAGAGCCCCAGCCACATCCCTGGGCAACCTGTTGCAGTATTTTACCACTCATTGTAAACAACTTCTCTATGTCCAACCTAAACCTACCCTACTCCAGTTTAAAACCATTTCCCCTCGTCCCAAGCCCTTTTAGGCAGCTTCCTCCCCAGCCTTTCTGTAGGTCCCCTTTAAATATTGAAATGTAGCCATAAGGTCTCCCTGGAGCCTTCTCTTCTCTAGGCTGAACAGCCCCAATGCCTTCAGCCTGTCTTCATAGGAGAGGTGCTCCAGCCCTCTGAAGGAGAGTGTGTAGTTTTTCACCCAAGTTTTTCACCAAACCAAAGTGGTGCTTGTTGTAGGGCCCCAGGCCAGTTAGCCCTGCATGTCCATGCTGAACAATATGGCTGAAGCCCTCCATGATCTAACAGGAGAGACCTCATGGCATCTCCTTCCACCACCAGCAGGATAGGGAGGCCAGGACAACATCTGATTCCCAACAGGGGATGCAAATCAAATGCCCCCTTTGGTTAGTCTATCAGATGAGGCTGCAAACACAGTCCTTGAGTTCATTCCCCATCGGGGCGGGGGGGTGGCTTATTGCCACAGGAGAAGATGGAACTGGGCAAGTCTGATTATGTCTGGTGGGAGGAGGAGAACTGAAAAGGCAAGATGCTTGGATTCATCCTGCTGGGTTGTCATCTTCCCCCTGCATTTATCATCCACTGCTAATTAGAGGCAGACATCTCTCTAATGTGGACAAGCCCTGACTGTGTGCCTGCAGGCATGGAGGGCACAGATTGCCACGTCCAGGAGAAAGTCTCTCAGATGCTTGAGCTCAGCTCGTATCCTCAGGACTTTGTGAGCTGAATGGAGGGGGTGGTGGGCAAATATGAAGAGCAAGCTCTGCTGGGGCAAGCACAGCCCAGAGACAATCTTTACTTCTGGTAGCTGGCACCAAACATTTGCAGGGACATGAAATTTTCTTTTACTTTTTTTTTTTCCTTTTGATTTTTCTCCCTGAAGTGTCCCAAATGGGCCTTGAAGGGGGAAAAAACATTTAAACCTATTGTGTCCTCTCTGGTCCTTCAAACATGGTCAGCCTCAAAAAGGTACAGATGCTCTTCCACATTTCCTCACTGCACCATCTGCCAGGAACTGCAGATCCTACTCTCTACTGAGCCTTTCCCCTCAGGGACCTCCTTATTGGGTGGAAGCAGAGGAAGCCACCTATGTCACCTCAAGGATCCCCCTACTGTTTTCTTTGCTCTTGGGGAGACCTGATGACACAGTCGGGGCTATGAGTACATGAGCTGCAGCAGGGCAGGGAAGAATCTCAAATGGGATGCAAGGAGTGGTAAGAACCCGCAGCAGAGTTTGGTTTGGCAGCCCCTTACAGACAACAAAAGGCCAGGCTGCAGAGGAGCTTGTTTTGTTATTTTATTTCCCTGGCTTTTGTTCAAGGCTGTGTCCTTAAGGACGGGGATTCTCTACCACGGTGGCAGGCTGACAGCATGGGTGGGCGGCTGGATCTTTGTGCTGGTGTTTCTTAGCATGCAAAGGATTTTGCTGGAGTGCAGGCTGCGGGAGGAGAAGGCTGGAGTGAATGTGAGCTCAGGGACTGCACACCAGCATCTGGCTTGGTACCAGGTCTCAAACTTGAAGTTTTCAGTTGAAGTTTTAAGGGTTTCCAGGGGACCCAGTGGATCAGGAATTCAAGCATGTATTATGGAGGAAGCTGTAAACGTGGAAAAAAATGAGGACAGTCCCTTGCCAAACAGCCCTGAGATGCAGTAACAGGAAGGTCTGCATAGAAACAGTCAAGCAGGGTTTGACAGTGTTGTCCAGTACTCACAGCAGATTAGCTGCCTCACCCCTTGATTTTGGGTAGGGTTTGATGTTTTAGAAATGGTGCTGCTGCTTCTCAAACTTCTCAGGGCAGGAACAGCTTCCTACAGCTGTGTGTCACACCCAGCCTGATCCCTCTCTCTGCAGCCTGAGGGTCAAAGACCACAGCACGCTGCTCTCACACAGAAAGGGGTTTGCAAGGTCACCATGGGTGTGCATCTCCAACAGCCTGGAGAGGTGTGTTAAGCTCTCACCCAGAGTATCCTGACAGGCTCCATACAACCACCTCCTCTACTTGGCCACTATACAAGGCTATAAACAGATGCAGCGAGCCCTCATGAGTTTAGATGTTGTCTTAAATGTCTTCTAGCTCAGCTTTCCTCAAACCTTCAGGCTGCAATAAGGAAACTGGTTCTTGAACACAGAGCAGATGTTTTAGGCTTAACTCAAGTAAGACTAGAGCTTAGTTCCTTGGAAGATACAAAGGCTTTGATGCATTCACCAGTATCTTCTCCTGGGCTCCAGTACTATACTAACACAGTACTAAGCCTCAGGAGCCTATTGAGCAGCTCAACTGACTTTTTGGGCCAGACACGTCAGGCTAATAATAACAAGCTGATTGTTAATAACAACAGTCTGATCTAGAATCTGGTTCACAAAAGCATAAAGAACAGACATAGAATGCATAGAATGCCAGTCAGTGTGGGTTTATGTAAAAGGGGCTTGTGGTACCAGCTTAATTTCATTCTTTTAGATGGTGAGGTTGGTTCATAAACATAACTGCAAAAGCAGAGTGCTTGTAAAGTATTAGGTTTGTAGAAGGTGGCATTCCAGTGGGGAAAAAGCACCACACATGAGTGGAGCACGTGTTAAATGAGCTAAGAGTTGGCTGGCTGACAGATCTCGAAAAGTGGCAATCGGTGGGGAATCACTAGTGCCTGGGTCTGTTTCTTCAGTGGAAAGTCCTAGGCTCAAAGGCCATGCAGCCTTCTCCACCAGTGAGCTGGAAGTAAAGGCAAAATTACTCCTGAAGAAGCTGGGAGGGGGAAAAATGAGGTGGACAAGGACAGATAGCCACAGGGACTTTTGGTATGAAACTCTTTCCATGCAGTTTTTAGCTCAGCCAGCTGGAAAAGGACCCCACTGGTGGGCTAGGAGATTGAAGTACAGTGGGCTGCAGCTCAACATCTTCATGGCATGTCAGATCACGTGGTGACTGCTGTTGAAACCAGAGACATCTCTTTGCAGAACTTTGAGTTTAGTAAATCTGCATCCCATGGTAGAAACCCTCAACAGAAACCAGATGAAAGGCTGAGGGTGGGGTGTGTGTAAGGGAAGTGATTTAACTGTTTTAGATGGAGTCTGAAATTGAGTAGAGCATACAGTTCTGGTGTCCACACTTTAGAGAGGACACTGAATTTTCTGTGTGTGGAGCATGCGGTCCAGACATAATTCCCTTTACAGCTATGAACACCTTAACCATAACAGAAGGAGGTAGAGTAGACAGTTGCAGTGTTAAGAGTAGGTGGATGTCCCAAGGGCAGTATCTCTCTCGAGTCTCTTTTAGTGACCCAATTTTGCACCCTATGAGCTGTAAGATATTGTTTTGTTCTATTGTTGTAGGGCTACGAAATAATTCAGGCTGGAAGTGACCTCAGGATTCCTGCTCAAGGCAGGGTCAGCTGTGGGGGTCAGCACAGTTGCTCCTGGCTTTATCCTGAAACCCTCCCAGGCTGGAGACTGTAGATATAACAAGCTGCAACAAGGAGGACTCAGCTTTGCCTCTCAGATGTGTTACTGGGCTACAGCTGGGGTAGTTACAGATTGGTGTCTCTGCACTACTGAGCTGGGTTGTGTCCTTCAGCCTAGCAGTGTTCATGATAGCCATTTTCCTTCAGCCTAGCAGTGTTCATGATAGCCATTTATCACAGCCCTTGTCTTGAGTGCTGAGCATCTGTTCATCCAAAACTAGTGTCATGAACCAAGCACCCCGAAACCCATCTGGCTGTCCTTCTCTGTCACCCACAGCTGCCTGCTTGCTGCAAAACAAGCTGGTATTGTTTGCCTTAAGGATCAAAGCTCGTTTAAATGCATTGCTTTTCTCTGTCTCCACCTGATATCCAGACAAGATGCCCTGGTTCAGGTGAGTCAGTGCTGGCTGAAGTCAGCAGCGCTGCCAACCTCGCAGTTATATCTGCGAGGCAGAGGCAGCTCTTGCGCCGTGCTTCTCCCAGCGCTGAGCCGGCAGGTCCCAAATCATCTCCCGCCCCCGATGCTTGGACCGAGCCCCAGCTTGGCCGTGACACGTCCCTGGACGCTGCCTGGTTGCTGTGGGAGCCTCCTCTGCTCTGTGAACCCCAAGGGAGATGTTGCAACAGAAACCAGCACCTGCAGCCAGGGAAGAGCATTTTCCACAGCCACTGCTTTTGCAGGGAACTCCTCTGCCTGCGTGCAGCACAAAGGTCTCTGGCGGAGTGCGGGAGAGGCCATCAGCTGGTTTTTTTTCCTTTTTGTTTTAAAGATGAGCTTACAAAGCTCCAGGTGGCTGTTTGGCAGCCACGCTTTCTCCTCGGCTGCTGACGCCGACAGCGAGTGACTCAGCCCTTTCCAGGCTCTGCTCGAGCCTCTTCCCCTCATGCCACTCAAATATTTGTTCTCTCCGAGAATTAAAACAAATTCTGCCCCGAGATCCTGCCCAGTGAGAGGCTCAGGCAGGGCTGCACAGCTCCTTGCTGTGTTCACACCGTGGAGCAGTGATTTGCAGAATCCCCTTTCTGAACTGTGGGGGTTGGTCATAGAATCACAGATTCCTTTTCAGTTGGAAAAGACCTTTAAGATCGAGTCTAACCATTATCTAACTCTGCCAAGTCTGATGCTAAACCATGTTCTCTCAACACCACATCTGTGCATCTTTTAAACACCTCTAGGGATGGGGATTCAGCCACCTCCCTGGGGAGCCTGTTTCAGTGTTTGAGAACCCTTTCAAGTGAAGAAAATCTGATATCCAACCTAAAGCTCTCCTGGTGCTACTTGAGGCCATTTCCTCTCATCCTATCACTTGTAAGCCTGGGCAAAGGGTTTCTCCTTCCTCTTCTTGCTCTGTTTTCAGGGAAAGCTCACAGGGAAAACTCACCCCTGGTGCTCCATGTTCCCACAGATTAGCCAGCAGTGCCTAATGCCCAGCTTGACTTTTCAGTTCCAATTGTTTAGAACATTTTCCTTTGAGCATAGGAGTTTTCAGATACCACAGCACAAGCAGGGCAGCACCTCCCACCCTCCTGTACCTCATGCTCAGACTCAGAAGTGGGGGAGGTGAGACCTTCAGCCCTACAGTCTCCCATTGCTGAACAGCATCAATTCGATGGTTGAAATCTCCCTGGCCACAGAGGGAAGCTGGAAGACTCTTTCAGACAGCATGATGTCCTCAGGTGGAAATGTTGCAAGAGGGCTGATCCCAAGCAGGTTGGCAGGAGCAGTGGTAACAGCTGTGCTGTGCCCAAGAAGAGCCAGTGTTGGCTGTGATAGCTAGCAGTGCTCCAAAACAACCAAGGACAGGTTTCATCATGGCTCATCAGGCAGCAAACAAGGAGCAAGGTGGCCTTCACAAAGCATTTGATATGCAGTCTTGTGAGCCTGGACTATGGCTGGTCTAGACTTTACTGATGGCTCTGCAATCTTTGCCTCCATGGCTCTGCAGAAAGCTAGTTTCTGAGGTGGGTTAGTTACATTGACAGGGTGAGCTTTGATCATCTCCCAAGGCTTTGAGTGTTTGCAATGTGTGTGACCTGAGTCTGTGGGGCCCCTCCTTGGTTACGGAGCCCTAAAAGAAGCATCCATGCCAGGATGAGATTGGTCTCTCCTAAATCTCCAGTACTGACTCTTTGCTTGATCTCTGTTGACTGGAAAGGGAGCCAGGGGTAAGAGCACACTGTGGATATTCACCTCGAATGGGGTGTATCTCACTGATTTTGGTGTTGGCAGTACTGAAGGCACTGCAATATGTGGTCGTGATGGGGCTTGTAGGTACCCGCTTCCTCTGGTGGTACTGGAGACCAGGGCAGAAATTGGGAAGAGATTCCAGGACCTGTGAGCAACCAGTTTAGACCTTTACAGAAAAATCTTAATTGGATGGACTTTCATAATGCTCCTCTTAGAGAAGACAGGAACCTGTGCATAGAATGGCAACAGTGTAACACCAAGCAAAGGGGTATGCATTTTACCTGACGGTGAGCAAGGAGGAATGCAGGCAGGTAGGAAGCAGCATGTGCAGGCAGGAACACAGGAGGGTGTTTCTTCTGTGTTCAGAAGTTCCTCAGGCCCCCCTGCTTGGGAGGTGAGGCAGCATATAGGCTGAGTGAAGGCCCAGTTGCTTATTACACAACCATTGAGGCAGTGCCCCTTGCAGCTTGGTGGTTCAAAGTCTGTGAGGAGATAAGGATCTGCCTTGAGGAGAACTTGGGGAATGCTGGGGTGATCCAAGGATAGTTCTGGCCACACCACCCCACTGCAAACCTTTCCTCTTCCAAGCTGGCATCTTGCTGAAAAGCCTTCCTAAGTCTGTATTAGCATGAGGGGAGATTCCTCCCCTCTTCCCCACTTACCCCACCCGATCCCTTGCAATTACTTGGGAGCTCACACAACTAGCATCGGTTTTCCTTGCTTTCCAGCCTGTTCATGCAGGCTCCAGCTCCTCAGCCTTCATGGAGACTGGTCTTTTCCTTCCTGCCTTGGACATGAGGGGCAGAGTTTAAACCCCAAGTGGTTTAAGGAGTGAAGCCTGCTTTGGCGTCCAGTGGGTGGTCTCTGCCAGTGATAAAGCTCTGAGTACATCTCCAGTGGACAGAGTAATGTATAATGCCTCCTCTGGGTGGACTCAGGTACTTAATCGAAGTATGCTCTACTGACCATACCACTTAGGTCTTGATTCACTAGTCTCATTGGTCTTGTAGGAGTACAGTGTTGTTGGTTGCTCTCATGCTCTGTAGTGCTAAATTAGTCATTGAATTCAAATTCTTGGGGTAGAGAGATGAACAAACAGGCTGCCTCTATTGAGCTGTGGTGATTCCCAAGAGCCCACCTCTTCAGCAACCTGGCTGGTAGGTTATAGTGCCTGGTTCCTCAAAGGTAGGCAGCAGCACAGCTGTTCAAGAGGGATAGGAAACTACTGGAGAGAGAGGGCCATGAGGATGATGAGGGGACTGGAGCATCTTTTGTATGAGAAGAGGCTAAGAGACCTGGGGCTCTTTACCCTGGAGAAGACTTATCAGTATCTAAAAGCTGGAGGTCATGAGGATGGGGCTGTGCTCTTCTCAGTGGTGCCCAGTGATAGAACAAGGGGCAGCAAGTACAAACTACAATGAATGAGGTTTCACTTGAACTCAAGGAGAAACTTCTTTACTCTGAGAGTGCAGGAGCCCTGGACCAGACTACCCAGAGAGGCTGTGGTGTCTCCTTCTCTGGAGACTTTCAAAACCTGCCTGGATATGCTCCTGTGCAACCTCGTACAGGTGAACATGCTATGGCAGGGGGGGTTTGACTAGATGATCTCCAGAGGTCCCTTTCAACCTCTACCAGTTTATGATTCTGTGATTCTGTAACCCCTCCATGCACTCCTCCACCATTCCTAGGCCAAAGTCTGGCTCTGCCTTTGCCTCCCCAGTCTTGCTATCTGGCTGGCCCCAACATTAGCAGCAGGTCAGCACACAGGGATGTACAAAAGAGTGAACTCTTTTTATTTTGCTGCTGGAGTGTAACCACTGTAATTTCATAGAACTCAAAAACAACAACAACAAAAAAGTGATTACTAAAAGGCATACATTAGTTTCTTTTTTTTTCCCTTTTTATGCATGACATAAGTAAACAGACAAGTTTTTTTTTTTTTAAAAAGCTTATAAAGTGTCAAGATCCTATACCTCATCTGCATATTCAAAGTGATGCCATCTGATACAAAAAGCATTGGGTATAATAACTTAGCTATGGCTCAGACCAAAGAAAACCCAACAACAACAACAACAACAACAACAAAAAGTCATCTGGGCTTAATTTACATACTACTGTGACTGCCCATGGAGTTGAAAAGGAAAATATGCAGTTCTTTGTTGCACAGAAAGAAACAGCAGGGAAGCTGGGAGTTCATTGGGAGATCACAGTCTAAAGGGAAGCCGAATGCAGTGATATGTCCCCCTCCCCTGGAATGTCTGCTGGAGCCTGTGAGCAGGACCACAGCTGGCCCATGACCCCCCTGATGCAGAGAAGCCAACCACATTTTTCATCCACCAGACAGGCTCCCATCCAAATCCCACCAAACTGCACCTACCCAGCCTGCTGAAAGTAAGTAAGATATAAGACTCTGGAAACTGCAAGGAAGTCACGAATCTCGCTGTGTGCTTTCCCACCAGGACTAATAAAAAACAACCAAACACAACTAAAAAAAAAAATTACTCTTCTACTGTAGATAGAGCAAGATTTTCAGCTTCCTAGGGAAATCTGTTACTCATAAACCTCCTCATTCAAAGCTCTCAGCCCAAGAACCACAGCATCGGCCTACTGCAAGACTCTTACCAGGGATTTACAAAGGCAATGTCCTGAAATTTGTGTCACCAGACCTTTCATAAAAAAAGATCTGGTCATTTGCATTGCCTTCCTTCCTTCCCACTGCTCTTGCCACCATGTGCTCCATCTGACTGGCAAACATGAAGTACAGAAGAGACAAACAAAACCTCTTAACAGAAATGCAGATAAGGGCACAAGTGTGCCACCAGTGGGAGGACACAACTACAAATTCCTGCTCAGATTTGTTCTCTCACATGAGTTTCAGCCATGATTGATTCCTGGGTAAAGCCTACAAGCTCTTGGTTTGATGGTTAGGGCATCTCTGCTTTGCTATCCTTTGGGTCTCCAAAGCTCTTACTAACAGTTTGGAGCCCTGTCCATGTAAACTATGGAGGTGCAAAGGGTGGTAGATAGGGGAGAGAAGGTGGACAACCCAGTTTGTGCCTTTGCTTCTGCAGAAAAGGGCAGGATACGGGGTCTGGTTTGTGGCCGAAGCTGAAGGGCTGTCTATTCCCTATGATCCAATGCAGATCAACTGGAGCATAACAGAATTGGCAAATATGTCAGATTTTTAAAGCTCTCCCTTCAACATCTTGGCACTGGGAGTGAAATGAGGACTAGCTTACAAGGCCATCCCAAAACCACACCAAACCATGAGCCTTTGGCTGCTTAGACCTCACTTAGGTGATGTGTGTCTACTCAACTCCTATTCTCATTCTTCTCCAATTGTCCTAAGATTTTTGTGAGGGAACTGGGCTCTTCTTTGAGATTTCTAATCTAAAATTCAGCTGGAAGACCCTTCAATTTACTCAGTCTGTTATGCTTCTGTGACCTTCTCTAGGAGCCCAAGTCCATATTGAAAACCCCCTAACACTTGGCAGTCCAATCCAGAGAAATCTTGGTGCAGATTCAATCCCTCCATGCAAGGATGGCAGCTTCTGGGCTGCTGAACTGTCCTGTCCATGAGGCAGCATATGGGAGGTGACACCAAGTCCCAAGACAAAGGTTAGATATTCATTAAGAAATTTGAACAATGAAACCAGCATGGTTTGGGTTTTTGTGGGTGTTGCTTTTGGTTTGGCTGGGTGTCCTTTTTTTTTTTTTTTTTAGTGACTCATAAAACTGAAGATCAAGATACCTCTCTTTCAGCCAGAGGCACTCAGGATTTGCTCACATGAATTGTACCAGATCAAGGACTGCTTTTGCAGTAGAAGCTCCCTACTTTTAAGGTGTTTGGGTTGATGCTACATAAAGTGAAGAAGTACTGCAAAGCCTGCCCACCTCGTATTGCCTCCAAACAAGCCAACCAAGCTCAGCACCAAGAACTTTTCACCATCAAACCCTGCATGGAAGAGCTGAAGAGTTCCTGTGACCCAAGCAGCCTGAATTCAAGCTTCTGTCCCCATCCTGACCCAGACTCAGAAGCATCACAGCTTTTTGCCCTGGACTTTTTGCCTAGGGCAATCTGCCAATAAATGGTCCCATGAACATGGGTAAGGAAAACATTTCTCCTCCTCTTTCCAGGGCAGAAAATTTCCAAAGCTTGCAAAGCAACAATTCCCACTGCTTTATCCTAAACTCTTCACAAGTCATGGCACAGCCTGTTGTGATCAGGGAACACATGGGACCTCTTGTCTAGGAGGGATTGGGGCTGTCTCTCTTGCAATGCTGAGCCACCTCCTACTGCTGCTGAGGACAAAGCAGCACCTCTTTTAGCAGCAGGACACACTTGGCCAGGATGTTGACCCACCCAGTGGGACTGCTGCAATATAAGATCAGGCCTTTTTAGCAGCTCAGTTTCTCATTCTTCTCAGCCAGTGGAGATCCTTCGACCATTGCTGCCATCCTCATGAGATATAGGAATCAACAGCCTGGAATGGGGCAGGAGGAACTCAAGGGGCTGAGAGCTGTCCCAAAGTGTGGAGGCTTGGACAGACCCGAGGTGTGTGATCTGACAACTTTGGAGCCATGTGTGAAGAGTCCCCATGACACTTGGCACCACATCTGTCCCATGAGATGGCAATACCTGCTGTGCAGTGGGGCTGGCTCCCAACAGGAGAGAAGCGGCACTGGAAACAGCTTCAAACTTCTCCTCTGCCTATACGTGGTGGCATGAAGCTGTCTCCTACCCTTCAGCAGATACTGCAGGTGTCTAGCCAGCATTCCTCACCCCTTATCCAAGAGATGAACCCTTTGAAGCAAATGTCTCTGGATAGTCTATGTTTCAGAAGGCACACAAACCTTTGGAGATACCCAACATAGGGCACTGAAGGCATCTCAAGCTGGGCAGCCTAAAACCACAAGATGCTGGATGACTACCCCTCCTTGCCCCAAGGACAGCAATCCTCTGCAGCTGAGGGGGTGAACAGCAGTGAGCCCAAAGGATACCTGGAGCATCTCTTTGGCCACATGTATGCCTTGGTAACAGTGGATGGCAGCCGGCTGTGAGCCGGTGCCAGGGATCAGTCTGGGGTGCCATGGGTCACCTCCCAGGCTCCAGAGGGCAGTGATGGGATAAAGAAAGGCCAGAGCATGTGTGGAAGACACTTTTTTTATAATTTTTTTTCCTTTAATTAGCAAATTTCTTCTTATCCTCATCAAAAGAAAAAACACCCCCATGTCCCCTATGTGCCCACCGCTCCAGCTGCTGCAAGCATTCAAAGGCAGAAAGTTGAGAGATGTTTAATGTCCTGGCCCAGGGGCAGCTCTGAGTCCAACCCACCAGGGCACGTGCTGGGGGGCTTTGGGGTGCCAGGCTCTGTGTTACAGATGTGGGGAAGGCCGTTGAAAAATTTGGTGATGTGCTCTTGCCAGGAGCACTCAAAATCACCCAGGAAAGCTGCAGCCCAGCCCCTCAACCTGCAAATGCAGTGGTGAAGGATATGGACCTGCTGTGAGATTCACAATGCATCCCTAGGGCTTGCACCTAGAACTGGGGTTTGTGCCACATTTCAGTGATGGGGACACAACAGGAGAGAACCCAGCACCTTGTGCATTGAATTTGGAAGCTATAAATAAGAGCATCCTGCACTTCGGGGGCCCCAGTGCTGACCCTGCATACCTGGCAAAGTTGGGTGTCTCAAAGCCCCACCAACGTCCTTGAGTTTTCCAGCACCCCTGGTTTTGCTGCAGCAAGCCCCAAATAAGCCCCATCTGCAGCCTCCTGGCCAGCATCACAGCAACAGGGAGGTGGTGAGGTGACAGAGGGGCCAGGAGAAAGGGCATGGTGCTGGGGAGCATTAGCTCAGTCCTTCCTGTGGCCACAAGGCCAGAACCAAGCTATGAGCCCTTCCTGCTATCCCCATCTTACCCTAGAGGCCATTGCACCATAGCCACCTCTGTCCCCACTGCTGCAGCCCTTATTTAGAGGGAAGAGGTGGGTTTTTCTGGAAGTGCTCTGGCCCTCCTGCTCCTCAACCCTTCTCAGCTGGCACAGCCCTATCTGCACCACCCCAAACCAAGCACCCTTTTCCCATCCTTCTCAGTGCAGCAGGAGGGGAAAGGGAGGAGGAAGGCAATGAAGAACCATCACGTGAGCTCATTGCCTACTAACATCAGGAGTCAAAGGGCAGTGCTGCCTCCCCTTCTCAGGGCTGTAGGTGGACAGAGCAGCCTTTTTAGGAGTTCAGCAAGATGACCATGCTGTGGGTGCTGGAACATGCTGGTGGTGCTCCATGTCCCTCCACCCCAGCCCTGGCAGTGGGGTGGTGTGAGGGTGCATGGAGCTAGGTGAGGAGGTGAGGGGGCGGGATGTGTGCGAGTGCTCGGGTGTCTGTGTGCATGGATTTTGGCAAGAGGTCATTGAGGTTACATGATGCAGCATTTGTTCTTGTGGTTATGAGGGTCCTTAAATCGGAGTCTCTGCTTTGGTCGGTATTTTTCCAAGTATGTCAGCTGCTTGCTGTTGATGGCTCCTCTGCGCTTCCTGCAGGGACACAGAAGGGCCAGTACAGTCAGTGGCGTGGCAGGAGAAGACCTCCCACTTCAAACCCACTCCTGTCAGGTTGCTCAATCCCTGTGCCTGGAGCAGGAAGGGATTTTGGAGGCTGTAGCTGTGTGCATCCTCTGGGAATGAGATGACCACTGACCCTAGCAGCTTTTCTTGCTCATCCACCCTGTAAACCACAGGACTTGGAGAGCTGGGGAGGAAATGTGGGGCAGCTGCCAGAAAAAGGGTGTCTGTCAACAGCCCCCCAATATGGATGCTCCCAGCTGCTACCCCAGCCTCCTGTAGCCCTGATGCAAAGGCACAGGGTGCATGATGCCAGCACCTCCCTTTTCCTCCTTTAGGAGAGAAAAGCAACTCCAACATCTCAAAGAAACCCTGGGACACACCTGACTGCTCCATTCCCTGGGAGAGGGGCTGCCTTCTCCCCTGACACCCAACCCTGCTCAACTTACTGTCGGATGAACTGGATGGCATCTTCGTACTTCATCCCGCTCTCGATCAAGGCCAGTGCAACGAGGACAGGAGCGCTGAAAGACAATGGCAGTGGTGCTCACACCCCATCTCAGGACAGGGACAGATGCCATGGGGCTGTGATGGTGGCACTGTGGGCAACCACCAGCACTGCCTTTTCATTTGTAATTTTCTGCCATTTGGCTGCACATGCTGCCCCAAGGAGCAGCTGATTTTGGGGCTGAAACTTCTAGGATGCGTCTGGCAGCTGTTTGCTGTTTTTCTAATGAACAGGAGGAGGCAAATGTATTGGAAAAGTAGATGTATACACTGACCTGCAGCAGAGGGATCAGTAAAATGCAGCAGCTCTCAAAAAGCATCAGCTCCTGGTTGTAGCAGGAAGCATTTTGCAATTGTTAGCTTCCATGATGAGCTCTTAGCAAAAGCAAAACCACAGTGAGGCACTGGCAAGACAGCACCAACCTCCTCAGGCAGAAGAATCATTGAATGCTTTGGGTTGGAAAAAATCTTTAAAGGTCATCTAGTCCAAAGCCCTGCAGTCAGCAGGGACATCCTGAACTAGATCAGGTTGTTCAGAGCACATACAACCTGACCTGGAATGTATCCAGGAATGGAGCATCCACTACCTCTCTGGAGAACACGTTCCAGAACTCCCCATCAACATCTATTCCCACTAAAGTTTTACTGCATGCAAACCTTACTCAAAGACAACCTGGGGAAGGGAAGGAGGACAGTAGGCATTGTTTTTCCTCTTGCCCTTTATGGGTGAGTGACAACTGGGGTGCTGGGCTCTGACATACCGTCCCAGACCAGCTACGCAGTGCACGGCCACGCAGCAGCCGGGGTCTTCACAGAACTTTGTCTTCAACAAGTTGAGCCAATCTTCCACTATCTTGCTAGGAGGAGGTGCTCCATCATCGAATGGCCAATCCTGCAAGGTGGGGGCAAGGTCAAGGGAAGACAGAAATACTTTCAGACCTTGGGGAACAACTCAGGGGATTGCTTTAGACTCAGGGTGATGGTGTTTGGGACCTTGGGGGCAATGAGGCAGAAGTATGTCCCAGGAAAACAGGCTTGCAGAGCAGCTTTGCAGGGATGCAGCACATTTTGCAGCACTGTCCAGCATGCAGAAGTCCCCTGGCTGTTTCAGTTCAAGGTTTGCAGCTATTTGACTCTAGCTCTGGCTGTCCTCTTAACTTCTATGGACAGGTTCAGCCTGTAGGTTCAGGAGCACCTACAGGATTTGCAATACAGTCCCCATGTCCTCTTGCTTCTGTAGACCAATGACCATCACCTGCCTCCTCCTCATTTGGATGGCAACACTGAGTCTCAGGGTAATGCAACTCCCATCATCCCCCATCACCAGCTCCTGTCTAAATCCAGTGCTTGGGAGTGCATAGTCATTTTGTAGGAAGCTTGAGCAAAAGTGGCTTGGAGATGGTTGAAATCTCAGGGCTTGATGTTGTGTAGAAACTCAGCTTGCTGCAACACATGGAGGGGGAAGGTAAACACACAAGTCCCAAAAGGATGCTTTGGGGATTTCCTATGACAGCCCTACAGAAGGGAAGGAGATCCCTCCAGATGGGGCCATCTAAACATCATCCTTCAGAAAAGGCTCTGAAGGGACCAAAACAAAAGCCCATCTTCTGAACTTTGTGCTCATGCTGCAGGGACTCAGCAGAGCTCAGTTAAAAAGTGGATAAAATGGGTCCTGCACTAAGCACTCCTCAACTCTGGGCTCTTCTATAGGGGAAAAGTGTCCCCGTCTCTTGCCTGTGAATGCTGCAGCATTTTAGGGAAAGGATGGCCTTTCCCCATGGGCACTGGCAGCCAGTTGAGGTTGCATGTCTCTCATCAAAATGGGGATTTCGCTCCCTAGATGGATTTGGTAGGAGGAGCACTGCCACTGGCTAAGCAGCAGTGGGAGAGGGATGGGCAGGGGAACACTGCTTGGATAGGATGTGGCATGGTGAGCCCTGGTAGGTGGAAGGTACAGGTCTATAATCCTCATCTTTGAGGTGTGAATCATTCAGCTGCTGTGCTGAAATCATCCTTGGTGTAAGACGCCAAAAAAAGCTGCTGAGCTTCACTTCAGTGTTTGAACACATGATGTGACTTCAGTTGGGCTTTGCTAAGAAAGGACCATGCTGGGCTTCAGGGTATCCTCATGAGCTTCAGAGCATCCTTGAGCTTTAGAGTATCCTGATGCTTGACCCATCCCATCAAGCATAGACTGTTGCATGTCCTACATAGAGTCTCCTCCCTGTGGTGCCCAGAAATCACTGCTTTAGTAATGAGTGCACATCACTTGGCTTGCACCAGGGATGACACACCATACCACAAAATGGAAGGGTGGAAGGCACCTTCAAATATCATCTAGTTCCATCTCCCCTGCAATGTGACCAGGCTGCGCAGAGCCCTGTCCAACCTGACCTGGAACACTTGCAGAGACAGGTCATCCACAAGTTCTCTAGGTAACCTGTTCCAGTGTCTAATCACCCTCATTGTAACAAATCTCTTCCTCATGTTCAATCCAAATCTACCCTCTTCCAGTTTAAAACCATTGCCCCATGGCTGTCACTACAGGCCCTGGTAAAAACTCTTTCTCCATCTTTCTTATAAGCCCTCTTTATCTACTGAAAGGTCACAAGAAGGTGTCCCTGGAACCTTTTCATCTGCAGGCTGAACAACCTCAACTCTCACCACAACAGAGTAGAGGCAGAATCCTCTCTCTCCACCTGCAGGCCACGCTTCTTTTGATGAAGCCCAGGGTACAGTTGGCTTTCTGGGCTGCTAGAGTACATCGTCAGCTCAAGTCCAGATTTTCATCCATCAGTACCTCTGTGTCCTTCTCTGCAGGGCTGCTCTCAATCACCTGTCTATAATGATACTGGGGACTGCCCTGATCCAGGTGCAGGACCTTGCACATAGCCTTGCTGAATTTCATGAGGTTCGCATGGGCCCAATCCTCAAGCCTCAAGGTCCCTCTGGATGGCATCTTGTCCCTCTAGTGTATGAAGCACACCGCTCAGCTTGGTGTCATCTGCAAGCTTGCTGAGAGTGCACTCAATCCCATTGTCTATGTCACTGATGAAGATATTAAACACTACTGGTGCAAATAGTACAGTACATCTATCCTGCACCACAAACCTTCCTACAGTGAAACTTGCACAGCATCAGTTCTCCAGCAGGATTTCTGCCCCATCTCCAACACGCTGGAAGAGCTGTCCTGCAGCTGTCCACAGCATGGGATATTTGCATTTGGCACAATTTGGCACCTGCCATCAACTTCAGGGATTGCTTAGGATCCCCTGTGGCTGATGGAGAAGCTAAAAGCAGAAGAGGTATCCAAAACACCCAGGGAGCATTTCCAGGATGGGACCAGCAGATGTGCAGGCACCATGGCTGCAGATGCTGGCACCCAGACACTCCGCACCACAGTCAGGCTTTGACTAGCTTCTGCTTTATTCCCAAAGAAAGGGAGAGGATATGTAGATACAGTCTGTATATCTATCTAGATCTAGATCTAGGTCTATATCTAGATAGCTCTGTATCTACACAGATAAATCTATCCATAGGTACATAGGATATGGAAGTCTCTCTATAGGATATACCTTACATACTTTATATATGCTTTATGTAAATGTACAGAAGCTGCGGAGAATCTATAGAGTGTCTTGCATAGTTTTATATCCAGGACATAAAACATATCCTAGATACAGATATCTCTTCTGTATAAGATATGTACAGAGGGATGTATATCTTAGATACAGAAACTCAGACTGGAGACTGAAAAGAGGAGAGAATTTGGTGTAAAAGTGAGCAGACATGATATCCATACATATTCTGTACAAAGGCTACAGCTGTCTTTCTCTATAAGATTTATCCTGTAGAGAGACAGCATCTCCACCTAGACAGATCTGCATCTGCAGGATTGATATCTAAAGAGACGTAGGATCTATTACCTACTTATATCCCAGAAGATCTAGGATACAGCTCGCTCTCTCTCAGATATACATTGAACAAAGAGAGCTACATGGAGAGGGCTGCATGAAAAGGACCACCCCAGGAGACATGAGGCACTTTCAAAACCTTCCCTAAATAATGAGTCTCACTTTCCAGATGGAGCTGAGCTCCCTGGCAGGGCAATCACTCCTGACATCATCTCCAACTACTTATCAGCCAAGATGCAGCCCAGACAGCTGCCTGCTCTGCCTTTTCTTGCTTGCTGCCTCCTCCCTCCCTTTCATCCCCCAGAGCTGCACCAGCCAGGTGCTGGAAGAGCAAAAAATCTGCATCCACCTTCCTGGATGAGATACCATTAGGGATAACCGGGACCACGCACATCTTCCATGTGGGATCAGGCACTCTCATCCCCTGGATGCTTTAAAGCCTGAGTGACTGGCAGGGAAGCAGCTGCCGACTCAATGCTGTGAGTCACAGTTTCGTGTGCGTGGGCAGCTCTTGCTTTTTTTAAAGCACCAGCCCCATCTCAGCCCAGGGAGCGTTGAGCTCGCCCTGCCTCAACCCAAGTACAAAGCTGGGCTTCAAATCTTGCTCCTGGGAAAGCAGGATGCTGCTTCAGTCTGAAATATAGACCTGAGGGACAGGGGTCCTTCAGCTCACCTACCATGACAGTGATGCCGTCTTTCTCCAGAGGGGTCTTGTCATAGGTCACTTCACACACTCGCACAACTGTGGTGGCACCGTACTTCTTCAGGTCCTGGGGCCAGAAGGAGAAGGAGAATATGAAAAAATTCTGCCAGCTGAACCTTGGTTAACCCAACACACCCAAGTCCTGCATGACCACACAGACCATTACAGACCCTAAACCAGTGCTGTGCCTCATCTCTGGACCCTCAAGCAAACCCTCCATAGTCCATCCAGCCCAGGAAACATGAGGAAACATGAAATCCCAGGACACCAATGCCACATGGCCATAGTAGGATTTTTACCCAGCACCTTCATAACTCATTGGAGTCACGAGCACCAACAGGGATGTTTATTTTTAAGCCCTGCTTGTCAAACCATCAAGGACTTAACACCCTAGGCAAAGAAAACATCTGTGACATGGCCACAAGTACCCCAAGGAGAAATTATTTGTGCCTGACAAGGCCTCAACTCCCACTGCAGAAATGCACAGAGGCGGTTGGGAGGGCATTGTAGTGCACCCGAACAACCACGCTCAGCATCTTCCAGACTGCTCAGGGGCTCCTTCTCGACCTCACTGCTGTATCCCATCACCAGTCGCAACACATTGCAGACTTGTGCAAAGGACTTGGGCTGTTTCCAGCCTGGCTTATCACCTGCTGCAAGAATTGCTCCTGGATTACATGTCAGTGTACCGGCCTCACCAGGCACCATGTGAGATCATCTCCTTCAAGGACCCACCTCCTTGATCCCTGTGTGCTCTCACCAGACCACAGCAAACCCTCACACACTTGGCAGCTTGGCCAAAGACCTTCTCACTGGTGCTGTCTGCATCGCCTCATGCAGTGTGCAGTGTATAGAGGGGTATCCCCACACCACAATCACCTTCCTGCAGTTCTGAGCTGGTGGTGCTCACACAAGTTTTTTCAGGTATGTATTTGGGAGGTGTCCTTGAGCTTGGAGGATGCCTGCTGTTCTTGCACATAGGACCTCAACGTGTTTTAAATCTAAAGCAAAAACTCTTCACCAGTCACACGTGCAGCCCCAGAACCCCTCACAAATGCAGAACCATCCCCTAAGGACTCCCCTTAAGCAGAAGCCACTTGTGCCAGCTCAGCTGAACCTGCAGGACACAATGTTTCCTCCAGGCACTGACAACAAGAGCAAGCCTTCCACCCCAGACTGTGGACACACATCCATTAATCCCCTCTTGACTCCCAGCTGTGCCACTGCCAGACACAGTGCTCCCAGGCAGGGCACTGTTGCTGGCTCACTGAACACTGAGCCCTCCAGCTCCTTTTGCACCACCCAACATACTCTGGGCATTGGAAAGACACTGGGATGTATAGGATGACAAGTCCTTACAGAGATGTAGGGGAGGTTGCATGCATCCATGTGCATCACTGTAAAGCCCCTTGACATGATGCATTGGTGGAGCTGGCAGGGGATGCAAAAGGAATGGGGAAACTCTGTTCCATCTCCACCAAGCCAAACCATCCTGCTTCATAAAGCTGGTGGTGACTAGACCTGGGGCTGTGGTACCACAAGGATTGTGCTACTGCCTCACCCTACACAGGATTGATCCTTGTTGCATCTCAACATCTGCTTTTAGTCCCAAAATGTGGAGCTGGGCCATGATCCCCCACTTCCAGCCTCCTTACCTCCAAGAAGGTGTTGAGTGTGGCATTGGTGGGGTTGTGGGTGATGAGGAACCTCATGTTTTTGTAGCAGACCTCCACTGGTGCAGGGCGGTTCATCCGGGCCATGATGGGATGGGAGGAGGGTGATGTGGTGCTGACGGTGGTGGGGAAAAAAACCCCAAGAAAAACGTGAAGGGGAGGAAAACACCAAAGCCAACAACCCCTCTGCACTTAAAAAATTAAAATAAAATAGGATCAAGAACTCAATATACAGAAGTTGTGCAAATAATCCCAGCTCCTGGGAGTGTGCTGGCTTCCTTGACACACCACAAGCCCCCCGGGGAAAAAGCCAGATGGGAAAAAATAATATTAATGAAAATAATAATAATAATAATTAAAAAAAAAAAAAAGAAGAAATCCCTTTGCTGTAGTGTGGGCGTCCTCGGCGTGTGTGCAACGGTGAGCTGCCACCTCCGGTGCCGTGCGCTTCCCGGTGCTCTAGAAAGGCCTCTGCATATGGGGGGGTGGTGGTGGCGGGAGGGGGTCCCCCGTCACGTTACCCCATCAGGGTATGTGGAGTACTTGGGGGTGGCACGGGGGTTTGGGAGGCTATGGAGCGGCGTTGGCGGTGTCCGGCAGCGGTCCCTCGCTGGGGCGATCCATGCACGGGAGCCTTGAATGGTTGAGTCGGAGGGTTGGGATGCTGGGCGGGTTGAGATGAGGCGGCCAGGCACTGCTTCAAGGGGTGGGCTGCTGGCGGCTGCGGGGCTCAGATCTCTTCCTCAGCACCTCCATAAATCCCAGAGGAGAGCGAGGCTGCAGAGGAGGGAAAGATAAACATGATGGTCAGAGTGTCCAACATCCCAGTATGGCTCCAAGGAAGGTCCCACCTGATAAGAGGACATCATGCCCCTGAATGCACCAGGACCTGCTGCATCCCTGACCATGCTCACCTTTGCAGAAGAATGTGGATTAAAAAGTGAGGTGGTATTTAAACAAAAAAATATAATCTGAAAAGCTGGAACAGCACTGGAAAGCCACAGGGGCAACTCACATTTGCCTTGCAAAAGGGAGAAGCACATGGCAGGGAAGGGGCTTACGCTCACACCACCCAATTATCAGCATCTGGCTGATGTACTTAAGCACCCAAGCCAGGTGAGCCGACCCTCCTGGCACCCATCTTGTCCCACCAGACCTCACCTTTGTGTCCCTGAAACACACGGTGAGCATTTCCACCCCGAACGCAGCACTCTGCCTGAAAGCAGTCACTGCTGTGACTAATCAGCCACATGCTCCCGGCGCTGCTGGGGCAGCTAATGTCCACCAAATGCACCTCTAATGCTCTTAGGCAAACTAAGCCACCCATAAATGAGCTTTCTTAGGGAGGGAGAGCGCAGAGGAGGGAGATGTGGGTGCCATGGTTTCACCATCTCTAGTGCTGAACGTGTCTGCCTGCTTGCTGATCCACAGCCCCACCACTGCCAGCACATTGCTCCCTAGAAGGTACCCTGGCCTCACAATCTGGGGCATCTTTGCCTTCAAGGGTGGCAATAGGAAGAATTAAATCAGTTCCCACTGTGGAATTGTCAAAACCCATGAGAGGATTGTCCCAGGGGAGAGGTGAGGGTGCTGCCAGCCCCACTTGGAGCTGAGGGAAACCTGGTGCTTCCCCTGGTAATTACCCACTGGACTCTTGTTTTGAAGCTGGTCCCTTCCCTGGGTCAGCAGCTGCTTAATGCCACGTGTCTAGAGCCTCAAAATAGACCATAAGCACATAAGTAACCTGAGTCGGGCCAGCATGCACCCCCTTGCCTCTCCTCCTGATATCCCAGTGTCCAGAAAGCTTCCCCTCCAGGCTGTTTTATCCCAATGCAACAGGACAAGGTGGGAGCAAGGAGTGGCACTGAGCACCATGCAGCTTCATTACACCACCAGGGGCTGTCACTGGGCTCCTCCATGCCTCAGCATCATTTACGACCTCCTCGCTGGCTCCTGCTTTGCCAGAGGTCCCCAAGAATGCAAAAAATCAAACACCAAGAAATCAAACAGCAAAAGGGAAAAAGATCCAGGCAAGGTGGCAAGGGAAAGCATGGCTGCTCTCCTAGATGTGCCCAGTTTGGGATGTTTGTAGACTTGCTGAAGTTATTTATTGTCAGCAGCATGTGTGAACCTGGCACTGCCTTGTTGCACAGGGGTTTACAGCTGGGATTTTGGAAAGGAGCATAGAGGAGGCTAGGAGCTGGAAAAGTGGCAAAACTCAAAAGGATTTCAGCACTGTGCCCTCCCCAGCTCATCTGCAGACCCTTGTATGTCCCTGTCCCCCTGAGTTGTTCCAAATCCCCTTGTCAATCATGTTCCATCACTCCTAACACATCTTTTCTCTGTAAAAAAATAGGGTAAAGCTACCCCAGAGTAAGGAGGAGACGGGACAGAACCAGCTGCATGGTTTCTGATGGTGACTTGCGATTGAGTAGTGTTGAGCTATGGCTCCTTCAGACAGAATGTGTTGTTTTGGCATTTTTTTTTTGAAGGATGCTGAAGAACAACAATAATCTGCCCCTCAAAGATGCGCAGTGGAGTTCAAAGCCTGCCTGGACTGCAGAGGGTGAGGTGGGACTGGGGGGCAGGTTCTGAATTTCATTGACAAAATCAGATTTTAGCAGCTGATGTAGGCTGGAAGTTTGGCTGAGGGATAGCAGCAAGGTGAGAGCTGCCTCCTAGTAGTGTTTTGGGTCTGATTCTGAGCTGCTCAGGCCCCAGCCAATGCTGACCTGCCCTGGGGAAGCTCACTCTTGTCAGATGGTCCATGGCAGCTGGGATCTTTGCTGAAAGCTTACAATGGTCCTGCATGATGGGATGGAAAACTTGCTCTTCTTCTGGGCTTTATAGGCTTTTTCAGTGATGAAACCACAGAAACACAGAACTGTTGAGGTTGGAAGAGACCTCTGAGATCATCAAGTCTGACCACTTGCCTAAAGCTTGCAATCCCCCAGCTACTGCTAAGCCACTACCCATCTCTTTGCTTGCAAGGTCTGATGCTCCCTGTGATAAGCAATGGAATTTCTCAAAGGTAATTCAGGGCTGTTTTTGGCTATGTGGCTCCCAGAGGTCCAGCTACTGAGTTGTGGGTCAGCACAGCCACACAAAGGGCCAGCAACCAGATGAGTGAATGTCTGCCAAGAAAAGCCTGCTGGCAACCCCCAACGCAAGCTTCTTACTTTCTTATTTACTTGAAGTTAAAAAGAGGTTAAACTCGTTCAAAGGGATGGAAGGCAGGAGAGCTGGGCAGTCATGGATGCCTGCTCAAGGGGAAGAACTTCTAGAAAGCAGATATTGCCCCAAGTCATTTCCTTGCAAACCCAGTTTTGCAAAGTAGAGAACCTGAAGATCTTCTGCTTTTAACACCTTCAACTTTTGGCTCTTCCAGTGCTCATCATGCTTAATGATGAACTGCCTTGTGCCCCTCTGGGCCTGATGCACTAGCATGAGAGATGCTTGCAGTACACATGGAAAAGCAGCAAAGACAAACCTTCCCTGCTCCGAACAACCTCACACCCTGTTTTAACCAGCCACACGGTCAAGTTAATACCAGTTGTGCCCACGTTTAACTGTGTCCTGGATTAAACCCACTCACTGAGCAATCCTGTGGGACTGGGAGCTGCTGGGAGCACCAGTGCCAGCATGACATGCTGGGAGCAGTAGCTTGCTCCCTATCATCATCCAACTGAACATGGTTCGTGCTCCACTGGTGCTCTGGACCCCATTTAATTTTTTATTGGCTTGGGCGTGCTCACTGCCAGTAAGGGAGGTTCACTGGGAACTGCATACGAGAACAGCGAGTGCTCCTTTCCCACAAGGTCTCCTCTCCCGTGGAAGCGTTTCAAGTATTTTGGCAATTGCATGTCCCGGCAATTTAGCCCTGAAGCCCATAAATCCCTAATGGATATTCAATCAGAAACCATCCCCAGTGCTCCAGGCTGAGATGCTGATCCCCATATTAAGCATGGCAGAACAATGTGGAAAAGGCTATTTCAGCTGATATTGATAACCTGCCAAGTCAATAAATATCCTTCTGAGTGGTGCATTCTGGAGGATCTGGATGAAGTACTTGAGGACACAGTAAGCAAGACCAGGGTGAGGATGCTCAGCTGTGCAGCACTGGTCTCTCAGGCTGAAACCAATCAGGTTGACACCAAATGAAAGAAATTCAGAATGGCTGATCAGAGGAGCTGGCCACCCTGCTGCCACTGTCCTGCTGCTGTGCCCAAGGATGGGGACCACCACCCTGCAATGTGCCCACCACCGCACCCCAGCATCTGCAAGCTCATCGCAAAGCTTCAGCAGCAACACTTGCCTCTGAATCTCCACAAGTGAAGGGCTTCTTCCCTGCAAAGCCCTCGAAAGACACACATGCCACGTGAGTCACAATGACCTATTTTCATCACAGCTGTGGAAGTTTCTGGTTCTTCCACAAGAACTTCTGTAGCCAACACCCCAGTGAGGATCCAGGATGAATGCACCCACAGTGTGGAAAGAGAGCAATGGAGGATGCTGCTCTGGGGGATGAGGACCACTGAGACAGCACCTCCCTGCCTACACCCCAAAGAGAAGGGAATATCTCCTAATTATTCCTGTGCAATGTGACCACTCCATCACTCCAAGCACTCCAAGCATTCAGGGACTAACCCTGCAACAGCAGGGATGGGGCTGCTCTTCCTCCCAGCACCCCAAGGCAAAATTAAGGCCAGAGCTTTCTCACCACAGTTAACAGAAGGGCTTGGCTGCAATGGTGAGCAAATGCCAGACCTGACAGCAATGCTGTTGGTACACAGGCTAGCAGGAGGCAGTTGGGGAAGTCAGCTTTTCCTAAGCACAGCAACTCCCCAAGCAAAGGAAAAGGAAGCTTTGCAGAGTCAAGCTGTCGCTCCATGTGGGCTTTACCAGTGGGACTTGTAACAAAGGCTCTTACCCAAACAATATGTATCTTGGCCATATATAAATATAGCTATCTCCCAAATGAGCACATCTGACGTTCAAAGTTCACCTTCAGAAAAATCTAACAAAACACCCATCTGTGTTATATTTGCTTGACCTCTCCTCTGGTTTCAGCCTACATAGCAAGACACTGACCAGCCCTTTCCCTTTATGACTAATGAAGCCCTGCTCTCCTTGCTCCCAATCCAACCTCTGTAGCGTTTTTATCACCCTGAAAACTGAACTCAAGTTTCTTAGTCCCAGTGACTACCATGTAGCAGCTCTGCATGTATGTATGACCATGGGGAGATGGTCTGTAAGGCTTGGCTTCATGAAAAAGACCCACCAGCACTACCACCACTGTTGCCATTGTGACTACTGCCACCACTGTCAACAGTACCAACAGCATCAACATGGTCACCACTGCCACCAGCACTAGCAGCATCATCACTGCTACCATTGCCACCACTGTCACCCAGCACCACCAACACCACCTGCAGCACCACTGCCACCAGCAGCAACACCTACAGCACCACTACTGCTAGCACTGTACCAGCATCACCACTGCCACAGAGGCCAGGTCCCAGGACACAGAGAGCCACAGTGCTGTCCTCATCCTGTGACCACAGCTGGGACCTGATCAGAGGAAAGCCAGCATGCTGAGATTTCCTCTGGCCACATCCATGTGGAAGGAAACAGGAAAGGTCCGGGAGGAGGGCGACGGAAACAAAACAGCCTGCAGGAGTTCGTGTCTAGGGGCAGAGGTGTAAGCAGCCACCAGCACATCCTGCTCCAGGTGCACAGCTAGAAGAGCAGATGGGGGGATGTTGTGGAAAGGCTGTGCTGGGTACTGTGGGGAGGGGGTGGTGGCTGCAGGGTATCTGCTGCTGGGAGCAAAATAGCACCTGGCACCATCTGCCAGTTTTTTTCCTTCAGAGCAGTTACATTTTTTGTTTGTTCCTTTTGCTGCAGGGGATGTTTTCTGAGCAAAACAGCAAGAAGGATTAAAACTGCATGGGTGAGGAGGGAGAGGAATGGTGAGTTCTCAGCAGCCCACCAAAACACACCTACAAGATAAACCAGGTCACGCATCCTCCTCTGCATCCTTTTTGGTGCACGGTAAATGGTGACTAACATATAAAATTGCAGAGAAGAGCCAGGCAGCCTGTGATTTTATAGCTCTGGTCAGATTTAAGGTGTTTGGTGGCATTTAGAGAGCGGGGAAAGGTGTCAGTGTGATGTTGGCATGGAGATTTGCAAGCAGGAGGCACTCAGGAGACCAGGGAGTAGTAGGGAAGATGAGACAACAAGCCAGCCAGGCAGATAAAAAGAAGAGCAGAGTCTCCCTAGCACTGTGCACTGGTGGCCTTGGTAACATATCAACCCTTTTTTACCTTTTATTTGCACCTTGTATGTTTGAAGAGAGGCCGAGATACAGTGTGGAAAGTGCCTTTGAGAGTTGTTTTGCTCTCTTGCTCACTTTGGTGCCAGTCCACAACCCTGATGAAACGTGGACACTGTGCTGATGTAAGGAGGCCCATGCAAGGAGGCCACCAATGCCAGGGCTGCCTCTCTGGTGTTCACGGGAAAATGCTCAAGGCAGGGATGCCTCCCACTAGACCAGGTTGATCAAAGACTGGTCCAGCCTGGTCTTGAACACTTCCAGGGATGATGTGTCTGCAACTTCTCTGGGCAACCTGTTCCAGTGTCTCACCACCCTCAAAGTAAAAGACTTCTTCCTAATGTTGAATTTAAATCTACCTTGCTCAAGTTTAAAACCCTTGTTCTATCACCAGAGGCCCTTAAAAAAAGTCCCTCTCCAGCTTTCCCCTTTCAAGTACTGGAAGACTGCTATAAGGTCTCCCCAAAGCTTCCTCTTCTCCAGGCTGAACAGACACATCGCTCAGCCTGTCCTCCTAGATATGTTCCAGCCCTCTTTGTGGGCCACCTTTGTGGCCCTGCTCTGGATTGTCTCCGTCTCCAACAGATCCACATCCTTCTTGTGTTGGGGGCTCCAGAGCTGGATGCAGTACTCCAGGTGGGGGTCTCAAAAGAGTAGAGTAGAGGGGCAGAATCACCTCCCTTGACCTACTGACCACTGTTTTTGATAAAGATCCTTTTAGAAGCAATTTCTGGTTTCATGCACCATATGCAACCCCCCCCTCCCCAAGTGGCCTGGATTCGGGGTGTGCATGCATGACAGTACCATTAAGAGACTCGGCCACCAGAAGCAGCTTATAAAAAGCACAAAAAGGCACCAAATGTTCAGCACTGAGGGGAAGAGGACATCTCCCACCTGAACACAGCCTCCTTCTCATCCTTCCCACCCAGTCCCCAGCAGCAGACAACTCACAGACAGCTGGTGGTGGCCTGCTTGCTGCGAGATCCTGGGTTTATGATCTGGGATATCCCCTCCGCTGCCTTCCCCTAGCAGCCACAAGGAACTCACAGCAATGATGCTGAGATGTCAGTGTCTTTTCCTGGCTTGGATTTGAAGGGAAAGGAGAGAAAAGAAAAAAAAAAAAAAACAAAAAAAAGAGGGAGGCCAAAGAAGCCAACTCTACAGGGAAAAGTAAGAGCAGGCTTTGTGCTGACTGCCTTCAAGATCTGCAGAGGGTGTGTCCCAGAGGGATTTTTTTTTAGGAGGTGAAATACTCAGTTGTTTGGGGATGGCTGGTCCCCACTCTGCAGTGCCCAATGCACTGGGAAGTCAAGCATTCCAAAAACTGGGGATTTCTTTTGGTCAGAGGAATATATAGGAAAAAAAAAGAGCGATTCTGCACCTGATAGGGTGTTTCCAGGCTTCCTGCCTTGCCCAAAAGCATCCTTGAAAAAACAAAACTCCCAAAGCAGCATTCTTGCCCCAAACACACAGAGGGGCAAGCTGATCCCAGTAGTCCCCCCGCAACTGTCACTACTGCCACCTGCTCCCAACCCAAACCTGGTGCGGCTGAACATCTACTCATCTTTTCTTGTGGTTTCTCACAGCATCTTGAGCAAATTTAATACTCATGGCAGGTGTCTCAGCAGCAAAATGCTGGCAGGGGAAGTGATGCCTCTTATGGGGGAGGCATCAGGAGCATGGGCAGCGACAGTACCCTGGGAAGGGCACGGGCTGGGGGCTGCCATAAGCTCCCTTTGAAAGTACAGGTTGAACCCACGCTGGGAGGTATTTTTGAGAGAGGTGCAACTTGCATTTAGTTATTCCATTGCCTACCCCAGCACTGGTATTTTGGCTCCTGGTCTTCAAGCACTCTACATTTCATTTTGCATGTTTCCACTTGGTGGTGGCATCCGAATGTGAAGATGTCCCTATGCCGCCTGGTCCTACCTCCTTGTCAAGCCAACAGCAGCCTTGACCAAAGGGCACTGGTAGCTTTCTCTGCGTCACTGGTGTGTCTTGCACAATCCCCAGTGCCAACCAGCTGCAGTGTCTCTAATCAATGTTTGCTGACGAAGGGGACTCCAGGGGACTCAATCTACACAAAGGGCGGATTTTGACGAGTACACAGTGTTGGAAGTATGCCCTGCCCCATGACATGCTAGGGAAGACACAGCAAAGATGAAAACATGCTCTGCCTGTGATGAGCTCCGTGGAAAGGTCTTCCCTGGCAGCATCAAGCTATAGCCAGCATTGACCAGAGAAGCCAAGCTATGGAGAAAGGTAGCTCTTCCCAATCAATGGCATTAGGTTGAAATGGGATTTGTGGATCCTTGAGTTTTCACCATCATCAAGACACTGTGTTCTCAGGGGTTGTCCTCCCAAGTAGTCTTACTGTTGCTCCCCAGTACTGGGTCTACACATTTCATCACATGGAGACGTGATGAAACCTATCATGACAGGCTGATGGGGAGTGGCAACCAGCTCTCTTTACTATACTGGGCACCAAAGCACTTCAGAAAAGCAGCCACCAGCCCATGAGGACAGTGCTGCGTGAAAAACCCTGGGATGGCTTCTTGTTCTCACCAGCCCTGGCCACTGTCTCCCCTCAGCAGAAATAAATCCTTGAAAAAGTCCTACCAATGCTGTCTCCTTTCCAGCAGGACAGGACAGAGATGCTGCATACCGGTAATAGTGAAATGGCTACTAACAATGTGGTGAGACATGGAGGGAAACATGATGGGTGTCAACCAGGACAATTAAAAGCTGTGGAACAATCAAAGGGAGAGGAAAAAATGCCCTGCTCATGGGTGGGATACAGCAAGGTCCAATGTTGCTCAGGCATGCTGCAGACCCCTGGCATGCCAAGCTCCTGGCTCAACCCACTGCAGGTCCTGCAGAGAACATTTCCTTGTAGCCCCCTTCCAGAAATCTCCTTAGCTCCAGCAAAAAGGTCATGTCAGAGCTGGGAAGAGGACCTATGAGAAGGGCCTGATCTTGTACCCTCTCCAACTTCCCTGCATCCAGCCATTCCCAGCAGCAGGGACAAAAACCCTTTGGTCTGAGCCGCTGATGCTCTTGCGCAAAAACCTGGCACCAAGGGACACTGTGCTGGTGGGTGCCACAGTGTGCCCTGCCCGCCAGAGCTTGCAGAACAAATAAAAGTGGTTTTCTTTCAAATAAAACATCAAAGGGGATGAAATGCCAAAAGTTGCAGCTGTTGTTGCTGGTGGGACATTGGTGTCTCTGCTGTGCAAAGCCTGCCTGTTGCCAAGCCCAGGTATGTCCTCAGCCCAATTTACAGCCCATCAGCATGGGAGACGGGGGAACAAATTGGAAGAAGGAAGAGAAGGGGGGATTGAGAATCACTTTGAAGGAAGAAGGCTGAGCCAGTGCAGACTTTTTACTGTGGCTTGTGGTGACAGAACAAGGGGTAATGGTTTTAAACTAAAGTGTAAATTTAGATTGGATGCAAGGAATTCTTTATAGTGAAGGTGATGGAAAGGGTTGCCCAAGGAAGCTGTGGATGCCCCATCCCTGGAAGTGTTCAATATCAGCTTGGATGAGGCTCTGAGCAACTTCATCTAGTGAAGGATATCCCTGTTTATGGTCCCTTCCATTTCAAACCATCCTCTGAGTTTATGACTGCCCAGTGGCCAGGTGATACTGTAGCTATTTCCCAAGGGTTTCCTTGCCAGCATCCCTCTAGTTTAACTCTTCATTGACCAAGTGCCAAACTGGATTCAAGATCTGCCAAGGATTAAAAATCCTCACTGGAATGGGACTTTCTGAGCTTTAGGAAATCATGCTGAAAACTCCTTTTGCAAGGGGACCAGAGTCTACAACGCTGCAGCTTGAGACATGATCTTGGGCTGCAAAAATGGCCCCCCCTATTACAAACAAGTCACTCTCCTTTCAGGCTCAAAAGCAGAAACAGAAGGCAAGCCACCAGCCCTCTAGACAGCCACCTTTCAAATCACATCCTCACTTGCAAAGCAATGGTGCTCTGGCATACCAAGGACGCTCTGAGTGCTATTTGAAGCAAAATCACCTCAACAAGGGAACTGATGGCAATGATCCTGGTGCTTCTTGTCACTTACATGAACTGTCTTTTGTTACGTAAGATGAACAGAATCATCTAATCATATTCCTGTCATTCACAGGAAGGATTTCCAGCAGTGGCTTTATAAAAGCCAGGAAAATGCCATGGCATCTCTGAAAGAGAAATTTCCATGATCTGCATGAACAAAAAGCCTGCTCCAGACAGGTGTCAGAGCTGCCATGGTATGCTGCTACTTGCTCCTCACCCCGTGTCAGCTGGGAAAGCAAAGAGAAAGTTGTGCAGCACAGCCCAGTTGACTGTGATGGACCATGCTCAGGTGATTCTGGAGAGTGTTTAACAAGAAGGACCATGTTCCCAGGGCAACTGCAGGAAGAGGATGAAATTCATCCTACCCACATTGCTGCTGTGGAACAACATACTGAATACCACAAGTGGAGATGCCACATCCTGGTGGAAAAGTAAATCCAGCAGTGGGATGCTGCAACCCCAAAGCACCTTTCCATACAGGTACTGCTTCTGGGATGGCATGCAGATGCTGTGATATTCCATAGTGCCCACAGTCAGCAACACCACATTGCTCCTCCCTGAAACTCTGAAAAGTTTGCAGGAGCACATCTGACTGCTCATGAAATGCCCAGGAACACTTACTCATGAGCACACTTTGGTTCTGACTTTCTTTTGTTGGCGTTTTTGCATTGAACCAGTGCTGCCTTTAGGAAAACGTAAATTCCCTGCAGAAAGAAAAGTGAACACGATGACTGCTCAGATGTGTTGGGCTTGGAAGCAATGCTTTTATCACCTGAAAAACTAAATAAAGGCTGAGATGTAAGGCTTGCCCACCCTGCTCAGCAGGAAAATTTCCCCAGCTCCTATGGCCGGACCCAGGAGGGATGGGACAGGCAGGACTTGGCATTTCATCCATGCTCTGCATATCCTCCCTGGCCCCAGGGGTAAGCTTTAATGGCCTGGAGGCACGCAAGCTGCTCTGTCTCTGCTCAGCTCTCAGATGGTTTCAGAGGCATTTTGACACCCCAGTGTGGGTGGCATTTCCTGGTCACCACTGCTACACTGGAGCAGGCTCTAACCAAGTTGAAATCAAATGAATTTCCCTGGATAAATTAAGCTGCAGCCCCAAATCCATCATTTATAATGAAGCCAGCAGTCAGCTACCAGAGATAATAAATGCTTTTGGGGACACACATGCATGTGCTCTGCCTCTTGGTGAGGGGAAAGGCAAAGAAGGAGAACGAAAAAGCAAACCCAATTTTAATCAAAAAGCCAAAGCTTCTGTACAGTGGAAAATCCAGGCTACCCCACCACTGTCATTTCCCTTCTCTGGCCCCAGTGTTCATCAGCCACCACTTATTCCTCCCTTGGGACTCCTTGCTCAGCAACACTGGTGCTCCTGCAAGTGTGGGCACTTTAGGGGAGTGATGGGACCTACTTGGGATGTTCCTGGTCTGCCAGAAACAGAGGTCATCAGGAGCAGATCAGAAAACTGGGCTAAATACTTGTTTTGAGATCTGGCTAGAGCAGTCCCTGCCTCTCCACTCCCAGGGCAAAAAAGATGGTTTCAGCCTGGGAAGGGAGGCAGATAACCATTCCTAATGCTGCCTGTTGTGGGTGCAGCTCTGGGGAGGGTATTTCTCCATCTCTTCTTGCTGCTTCATAAACAGCCAGGCTGCAGTGACATAAAATGCAGCATGATCAGAGAATACAATATTGAGGAAAATCTACGGAGACCTTGCAGAGATGCAGAAATACCCAGTGCTGACTTAGGTCTGGATCAGTTCCCCTGTTATAAGCTCCTGTGGTAGGAAGAAACAGCTTAAATGAGGGCATTTCTTTTACTATAGCTGGCTCCATGCTGCAATCTGTACTACCTCAGCAGAAAAAACACACTACAACACCCTATAGGAGCTGTGCACAGAGCTCTTGCAGCAGCCAGAACAAAGGATGCTCTGCTGTTCTACAAATAATTTAAATTTGGCATTGCAGAAGACAACTGACAGCAAAATCAGCCCAGGGCTGGGCTGGGCTGGCCCACCATGAATAAGTCCAAAGGAGCAGAGACAAGAGCTACTGAAGATAGAAAGGTTTGGGTTCAAAGTAACCTTAAAGATCATCTAGTTCCACTCTCCCTGCCCTAGGCAGGGACACCTTCAGCATGGCCTTGAATACCTCCAAGGAGAGAGTATCCACAACCTCCCTGGGCAACATGTTCCAGTGCCTCACCACCCTCACTGTAAAGAATCTCTTCCTAATATCCAGTCTAAATCTACCCTTTCCCAACTCAAATCCATTCCCTCTTGTTCTCCAGTTACAGGGCATAGGGCTCATCCATTCCAGCATAAAGGTTACTGCCATCCAGTTTGTCTCAGCCCTGCCGGCATGAGGGCATGAAGACACTGATGGCCACCTTGGTGAAGGCACCTTTGAATTGATCTTGTCTTGGGGAAATTACAAAAAAAAAAGAAGAAGAAAAGCTTATTTTCAGCTTTATCTGTTCCCAATCTGTCTCCTTGCAAACAGGCACCTGTAGTGGCAAGGCACCAAAGGCAGCACAAGGATAGGGACAGGCAGTGAAGGGCTGCTAAATGAGCAGTGTAATTACAGGCTGAGGCACAGGCTGAAACTGCTGTGTGATCCCAGGCGGGAATTTCCCCAGCATTTTATTTTATCAGCTGGTTGATAAAACATTCCCACCCCGTTTCCAGATCTAGCCTAAGTGTTGTTCAGCAAACAGATGGAGCACATCCTCTCCGCTGTCATTAGCATGCCCTGGGCAGGCATTTGCCAGAAGCACAGCAGAAGGACTTTCCTGGAGCTCCATTCATGTGCTGGGCTTGCTGCACTTGAAGGACTTTGGGGACCTCACCAGAAGATTTCCCTGCAAGGTCTGGAAATATCAACCAATCTCTCACACAGAATCATCTTGGTTGGAAGAGACCTTTAAGATCATCAAATCCAACTGCTAACCCAGCACTACTAGGTCACCACTAAACCATGTCCCTGAGCACCACATCTATAATGTGGTCCATGACTTTTAGAAGTCTCATCCAACCCAAACCATTCTATGATTCTATGATCCATTATGAAGATGGACTCATAGCCTCCTTGGCTAAGCCTCTTCAAGTGTGCAAGACTGTGGTGACCTCTATTTGGATGGACACACCCATGAAGCCTTCAACTAACTCAACTGCCAGAGAGGCACCTGCCCCGAATCTGCTCCCAGGAGATCGACAAAGCACACAAGTCTTGCCTAAGGGTAGGAATGGGAGATTTTGGTTAATTCTAAGGATTAACTCTGTGCTTACCCACTTTGCTGCTACAATTACAGGCAGGAGCATTACCACAGGCACCGCTGCCTCCAAAGCTGGTGATGCTGTCTTCTCACCAGCAGCATTCTCCCAGACACAACCCCAAGGATGAGACTGATTCCCAGCAGCTGGGACCACAAGCATATCCCTTTGATGCAAAGGTACTGATAAAACCCCAGTCTTTGACCTGTCCACTTCAATAAAGCAAACAAGAGCTCAATGAAGTCTCTGCTAACTTTAGAAGATGCCAATTTTAGAAGCTTGCAAGAGGAACTGCTGCCCAGCTGCCTGCACAATGTCTCTTCTGGGTTTTCATCCCTAGTAGAGCCTCGGGCATATATTCTGATTTTTTTAATGCCTGAAGACAGTTTGGGGAGAATATACAACCATTTTTAAAGTAACAGAGAAAACAAATCAGTATTTTAAAGGAAAGGGAGAATTAGAGAAAAAAACCAGCCTTATTCTGAAACAGGACCCACAAAAAGCCCTTCCATACTAAGACCTGCTGACAAAAACTGCACCCAAGTGTGGGACACCCCTTACCCAGAAGCTGTGCCATGAAAAGCAAAACCAGGCCATGGGCTGCCTTGTTGTCCCCACTTGTCCGTAGTTCACTGCTGGCCTGGGCTTGCTACTGCAGAGGGAAAGGAGTTAAGCACACATGGCTGTCTGCTTTTTGCACATTTGTCATCACTCAGGTGGGCTTAAAACATAGGATCTGTTTCAACTTTCATTTTTGAAGTGATTTATCATGTCCTTCTGCTTTAGCAAAGAGCAGTAGAAGGATGGAGGATACTCAAGAACAGCTCTGGGATCCACAGCAAGATCCCTTTATGTCAGATTAGCCCAGCTTTTTAAAATACCAGATTTTTAGTAAAATTTTCAGTCTCCCAATCATGCCTTTTTCAATGAGTTCATTTTCAGGAGGCTGCCCCATACACTCGCCTCAAAAAATGTTTGGCTCTGGCTTGTGTCCATTAAACCAGACGATTGGGAGTTTACAAGTTCATAACTTGAAGTCAGAAAGTTTCATCTTTCATTTTCCAGAGCTGATTCACAGCCAGCCTGGCCTGCAACTGTGGGCTTGCTTCGACTTCACTGTCATTTCAGAGTTCAGTCGCAGTTTGAAGTGATGCTCTGCCCATGCCTGAAGTCTCCTGCACTCTCATCCCAGCTCAGTGCTAGTGGGTACCAGCATGGCTTGAAGTTCTTTACAATGACAGTGGTGAAATACAGGAACAGGCTGCCCAGAGCTGTGGTTGAGGCCCTATCCCTGGAGACATTCACGGTCAGGCTTGATGGGGCCCTGTGCAACCTGATGCATTCTGTGATTCTGTACCTGCACTTCCCAATGCCTGTACGGATCTACCTTGGTTGACAGAAATATCCCTGGAATTACTTTTGCTAGAAACTCTAAGGGATTTAAATCAAAGATTTTGGTCCTGGGGCTAATGAGGGCTGCCTTTTGCTGAAGTGATGGTCCTGGAAGCTGAGAGAAGGCAGCAGAGCCAGGGCATACTACCTTGGACTTTTATTTCTATCCCTAGGGCAGACATTTGAGCTTTTCCAAAAGGAGTTTTTTCCCTTTCTGCCACACCAATACAAGAATTAGAGCTTTCTTCACTCAACCCGACTGTATTTCTGGTCTGCAAAGTCAACAAGAAGCACAGCCAGCTTTTTGGCTCTCTTGGAAACTTTGCAGTCCAAGAAAATCAGACGAAACATTTGAATACACTCAAGCTTGTTCGTCAACAGTCTGATTTCTTAGGGACCTGACCCTACGTTCAGGCCGGCCGACGCTGCACCGACAGCAATATTTTTGGGTCCTGTGTGAAATACTCCTGCAACGGCCCTGCTGCCAAGTCTTGCAAAAGTTCCCAGGCTGAGGGGCTGCTGCTGGGTGTGCAGAAGAAGCATCCATCTCAGGGTTCATGTGAGTTGCTGAAACAGATCACCCCGGAAGGGTCAGAAGCAAGGAGAGGCATTCACCATGTTAAATACAACTCAGTAAAAACACCAAGATACATAAAAGCTAGTGCCTGACATGTCTGACAGCTCCCAGAGAGGGACTGAGGTTGGAAAGCACCACCTCCAACCTCCCCAGCGATGGAGGGGAGGTTGGAGCCATGAGCCTCTCACCATTAATGCCTTGGCACCTTCACGGACATCCTACAGATGAGAGTAACTGCAATCATGTGTCTCCATCTTGCCTCAATGGACAGACTATATTCCTGGTCCTGGCTGGTTGGATTGTGCTCCTCCCAGGAAATTTAGCATCTAAAGTACATGCCTAGCATTAACGGATATAAATTTCTCTGTCTTTGCCCTTCCCAAGGTCACTACAGGACATGGATCCAGATGTCAGACTTCCCAGCCCATTGTGCACACAGAGGTCCCTTCTGAGCTCCAAGCAGTACCAAATTCTTCTCTAGGGGTCCTCTGTGCAATTGGAAAAGCACTACTCCACTCCAAAAGGTAGTAATCACCCCAAATCCTCCAAGGAGACCTGTCTGCAAAGCTTGTCCAAGGTGTGGCACCCAGTCATGGCCTGGGGACAAGGCATCTGGATGAGCCCACAAGGTGGAAAGTTCAAGTGGCTGCTGTTTATTTGGCTTTGCAGAGAGCAGTCGTCCAGCCTGAACACTGGCCAAGCACCTTCCCCTGGCAGAAAGCGACACGGGAGTCTTTAAATAACCACCAGTGGTCAGGGCTTTGGTTTGCTGAAAAGGGCTTTGCTGAAAAGAAAACCATCCCTCTCATCACGTCTCCTTCAGCTCTTCCCTGAGTATAAATGGCATTTGCTCACCTCTTAGGTCTTCATGTTTATACCCAGCATACCCATGTACTTCATGGAAGCCTGCTAGAAGCAGAAAAATCTCTCTGAGCTTAGGCATAAAAACACATATGGGTTTTTTGTCCCTTGTGCAAGATGAGTTCTATATTCCAAAGCCAAAGCTTTGCTTTGCTTCCACGTAAAGTAGCAGCTCCTTGGGGATCTCCTTGCCCCCCTCAGCATGCTGTTAAGGTCCATACACCTCATCATACCTCAACACCAACCTGCAGCCCTTCAGCACCACTGTAACAGGTTCCTCACCTTCCTGTTGCTGGACTGATGCCCTGTCAGTTCATATAGTTAAAACCAAGAATAAAGAACATGCCAAGATCACCCCAAAAGGCTTTCTCATGTATTTCCCTGAGAGACTTAAAGTCAGAAACCTTGCCAAGAACCTGGGCTGAACGGGTCACACTGCAAATCCTTCTTTACCAATGGAAAGTTCCCAAAGGCTGTTTGCTGGGAAGCCTGGTTAGTTTGGGATTTTGGTGATGCTGGCTAGGGGAGAGAAATGAGGCAATTCACCTATAGCTGTCATTAATAGATTAATTCAAAATGATGGCTGGCAATAGGAAGCTCTGCAAACAAGCAAAAGAGTTTTTTACAGTTAGAAAACAAGACCTTACCCTGACCTCCTCTTGGGCAGATCCACTGGCACACAGCAAACCAGGATTTTATTTTAAACCATGCTTGTAAAAAGCAAAAAAAAAAAAAAAAGGCTGCTTCCTTGACACTTAAGTCAGGTAAGGACACAGTGGGTTGGCCTGCCTTATAAATAAGCCTGCTCTTGTATACACGTGTGTTTCAAAATAAGCTTATGAAATGTAAACACACAGATTTCACAAAAAAATAATTCAGCTTCACTGAAACTGTTTAATCAGGGCTGAGCCAGGCTTCTTTTGCTGCTTCAGAGGTCTGTCAATGCTCAGACACAAAAAAACCCTTAGAGACAGACAGAACCCTCTCACAAACACACAACTCCACTTCCAATTCTTGCAGTCCTTGAACAAGCATCTAAAAAAAATGGAAAAAGGAGCAAAATCCAGTATTTTTACTCAGGACCATCTTTGGAGCTGCATTTCTGCCTTGGTTTTGAAAGATGAGGCTCTAAGGAGAGGTTAGAGTGGGAAGGGTTTCTTCCAAGCCATGTGTAGACATGGCAGTTTAGAATGTGGTTTAGTGGTCATGGTGGTGCTGGGTTGACAGTTAAATTTGGTGATCTTAGAGGTGTTTTCCAGACTTAGTGATTCTACGTGTAGTTTGAGCACTTCCCATGGCACCTGCCTTCTTTGCACCATTGAGATAGATAATTTTTCTACTTGTCCCTGTCTACTCTGCCCCAGGAAAGGAACCAACCACCATGAAATCTGAGCTGTAAAAAATAAATCAGTCTTGGCTTCAGAGGAGCAGGTGCAAGGGGAGAAACTATTTTTAACCTTTAGAGGGGAATGCCGGGACCCCTCTGAGCAAGGCTTGCCTGAGTTCAGGAGATTTATTTGGAGGAGGTGGTGGGGTCTGACTGGTGGTTAATCCTGGAGCTGGGCTGGGGAGCAGACATCAAAGCATTCCTGCCTCTGCTGGGAAAATGGGAGAGGCGGCAGACAGAGGCTCTGCCTCCTCCCTGTGTGGCTGCTGGGGAGACAGGCAGCATAGACACTTGAGGTTCTCCATGACACACGAAAGTTGTTGAGATGTCTGAGCAAACTCCTGAGGATGGATCTTCCCATCTGATTTGCTAGGTTTCAGTCCTGCCACAAGAGCAAGCCAGGTAGCTCATGAAAGGAGCTAGCAATATTCAATGGGCAATAATAGGACCCCAACGGAGACCCATTGCTGCCACCAGTCACAGAAGGTGTGTGTGACTCCACATCACTTAAGACCAGGCAAGCGCCCTTCAGGCTTTGCATTTGGTTCCCTCTCTAATTAACAGATGCAGAAAAGGTAGTTGTCATGTCTGTGGAGCAAATCAGCTTCTGGAGGTACCTCCCCATCCCTTATACTAACTATGGCACAAACACAGGATAGTAACCTCCCTGATCTAAGAGGTATAGTAGGGTAACTCCCAGGCTTGCTGTGCATACATCAATTGCACTGGAAATAGGTTATGTTAATCTGATTCTGCTGAGACTATTCTTAGGACCTTTCCAACCACCTCTTGGCACCATGCTAATAACCAAAGTCGTAGCCATGAGGATGGAGGACAGTAACCTTGAAGAATCAGAGTCTTGGTAGGATGATACCAGCAGGAGAGAGGCACAAGAAGCACACTCCAGTAATGGAGATGGCAGAGCACTGCATGGGTAGTGCTGAGCACTGGTGTAGGAGGATACTGCAAGGAGAATACTCTAAATTGAATAAAAGCTAGAAAATAAGTTTGCACTGAGGGATGTTTAAAGTCTGCAATTGCTGGGGACTCACTGCTCCTCTGTGGCAGGAACATACTGATAAGTAGTTGGGCCATCAAAGACCAACCATCCAGGAGTCAAACAGTTGGTCTGACAGCCCCAGAAGAGATTCAGGAAGGACCAACTTCCTTGATGGAGGAAGCAAAAAGAAAATTTTAGGCATTTGTCCACCATGAGTAGAATACTAAGTGCTGATGAGTTAGGGAAGCTGCAAGATGAGTTCCTATCAAGCTCATGAGACCAGTGGCTAGTTGCCTGTGTCTGGTCTGAGATTCACGGTAGAAGCTTTTCCTACTGCAAGTAAGAGAATTGTTCAAACCTGCCACGAGAAGGTTCTGCAGCGACCCAGAAGTTATTATCTGGCCTGGGAGATGAAGAATATATGAAGGATTTAGCAGGACCTGACAATACATAAAGGGTGGTTAAGGGAACTTTGTCAAAGGCTGGCATTCAGGACTTCTCCATCCAAGGAGCCAAATGGCCCCAGGCAAGCTGCCCTGGGGGACTTCTGGGTATACTGCATAATTCTCCAATGTCATTAAAGCTCCAAAGACCACAGAATCCTACTCCTGACCTTCTCTGGAGCAGAAAATGACAAAACATTTCCTGTTATTTATAGCAGCTGGAGAGCCTGATGGGAAAACCCCACTTGTGAAATGTGGGCCACTTGCCATGCTTGCTCTGCAGAGAATGGTCACGCTGCCCCGAACTCCTGCCCGATGGACTGCTCCATCCCCGCGGCCACTTCACCCTGGGCAAGACCCTGATGAGACTCTGTGCAAGAGAAACAGGTGTACGGATCTTGCTTCCCCTGCCTCTCCAAGGTCATCTTTACATGGCACAACTTGAATTAGGCAAGTCTGAACATTCCAGGAAAGGGGACTTCAGCTGTAAGGCTACAGGGACCTGGCAACCCTTGAGGAACACTGTTCATCCACACATGAATGTCACTGACTTTACCTCAGAGGTGACTGCCAGTTTTCTAGGGAAACTGAGGAAATGGCAGAGGCCCTTTTCCTGCCTCCATGAGGTGCTACCCACCTCCTCAAAGCATGGTGGGACATGCACTGGCACACTACTTTGCCAGCAGCCAAATTTCTACCACCCTGGCATGCACCAAAGGTGCTTTTCAGCATGCTTATTCATGCAGGTGCAGGAACCCATGCAGCTCAAGGCAAACTTTTCCTGCAAGGTGATGAGCTTTAGTATGGGTTCATCAGGCGAGAGCCTCCCAGCACTGGACCTGCTCAAGATGAGTATTTGCTGTCATGCTGTTGAGAATGATTCCATAGCTTCTGTTTGGGCCAGTGCCAGTGAGGATTTTCTGCTCGCTTTCAGGCTGAGGGAAGCAAGCTGTTCATCACATGTTGCTCTGAGATACTGTGAACCAACCTGCCAGCCATCTCTGGAGCTTGCTGGGCTCAGCTGCCACAACAGCAGCTCTTCTCTGGATGAATTGGTGTGATGGCACCCAGAGCCACATACCAACTGCTACGCTGCCACAGTCTAAAATAAGCTGCTGGGCTGGAGGAACAGCAAGGTGACAGTGAGTGTCTCCCACACCAACGCAGTGGTCAGCAGGACAGTAGGATTTAGGACACGGCTGGGACAGCAGGAATCACATTTCTGAACTTCACCTTCATAGTGAAGCTGCTGCTCCTGTCATGGCAATGATGCTATTGGTAGGCTTCAGCTTGATAGCAGAAACCTGAATTTAGGGACCCAAGAGTCTCATTACAATCATCACAGGATTATAGAATGGTTTGGGTTGGATGAGACCTTTAAAGGTCATCCAGTACAATCTTGCTGCAATGAACAGGGATGTTTTCAACTGGCTCAAAAGAAACCATTTCAGATTGCCCTAAAGTAGTCACTTGGCTTCTTGGTGGGCTCCTCCTTCTTTGCTGCAGCTCCACTGTTGTGAATCCGCATGCTCCCGTGGCTACTGTGGGAGACTGAGATCCCTACACACCACATCCTCAGCAACAAATCCTCAAACTAGAGCCATGGCCAAGACACTGTGTGCATCTCAGCCAGATCTCCCAGGAGTATTTTAGCCCTTGTGATGGAGAAGTTCCTTCTAAATAGCCTGAGGCAGTTTGCCTGCAACTCCGATTCATAATACCATATTTTGTCAACAAAGTCAGGTTAGCAGAAATTCAGACTTGATGCTGGTTAACTTTTTTCCACCAAACAAGCCCAGGGATATTTTGACTCCCTGTCCTTGTGAAGTTTATTTTTCTAGGGCCCATCCACTCACCAGCTTCCAGTAATGAAAAGACCCACAAGGAGCATAACCACTTTCAAACAGCTGGGGAAGAACTTTATGGTTGTGGCCTAGGTTCCTTGGCACTGGAGCTAGAAAAGCAAAGCACCTGCCAAAGCTGCGTGAGAGAGTTCAAGAGGCTTATAATTAGCCCAGGAAAGAAATCAGGATGAGGGAAACAGCCCAAACATCACCCTCAGATGCAACAAGACCTCCTGCAGAAAACTTGCAGGTGTTCTTGTTGCTGGAGGCAAAAGGGGACGGGAGTTTGTGGAGCTCCAAAAGAAAACCCAGCAGAGAAGGTACATCAGAGAAAGTTATCCTCGCTTTCAGCCTTTTCCATGTCCCATCACACAAGATGACTCAACATGAAACTAATTCAAGTTTCCCTGGTGCCTTCCAGTGCCCACCATCATACCTCATCATCTGATGCTCCCAGCAGTTTGATGAAAACAGCAGATGCAAAGAATGAGATCAATAAAATGGACTACCTTAGCCTTACCCAGAATCATAGAACCTTTAGGCTGGAAAAGACCTTTAAGATCAGTGAGTCAAACTGCTAACCCAACACTGCCAGGTCACCACTAAACCCCCTCCAGGGGTGGGGACTCGACTACTGCCCTGGGCAGCCTGTTCCAGGCCTTGACAACAATGACCAAGGAGGAAGACTTTTCCACCTTCCTCCTTATATATGTGGGCTGCCACAGCTCACAGATGTTCTCACACCTTTCTGTGATTCGAAATCGTTTCCAAAAGAGATTCAACTGAGACTCCCATCCTGCCTGGGCTCTTCTGGCAAAACATTTTCAGATGCTGCAGCTGGCTGGTGCATTCTACACCCAGACAGAAGAAGCATCTGGCAGGCCCATTATTTATGAAGCATTACTGCCTTGCATGGAGGGTGTGTCCTGGAGAGCCTGGAGATTTATTGTCCAGATATAAAATGACTGAGCTCTGTCTCAGGAGCACCAAAGGGAAAAGCAAAGAATTTCTTCATAAAAGAGCCTGCTTATCACGATTGCAATTATTTGCATATGAAGGGTAGGACAGGAGGGCAAAGGCACCCCAGGGTGACAAGTGGAGGTAACACAGAGCTAGCTCCAGCGGGTACTGCCAGTCAGAGGAGGGTGTCTGGTGTGGTGGAGGAATGGCCATCCTGGAAGGGGTAAAAAAACCCACGCTTTTTAATAGCAGTTGGGCTATTTTCTCCAGCACATTCCTTTCCTTCCAATAACCTTGTGAGAGCCTGGAAAGATGGGTTGTGAAACCCAGTTTCTCCCCACTGGCAGCTCTGTGGGGATGCCAGTGGCCAGAGCAGCCTTTCATGGCAGCAGAACTAGTATCCACCACATTGCAAAGGCTGAGACACTTTTAAGTTACACTACATGGTGAGAAAGAACTTCCTACCATGTACCTCCTCCTTGGCCTGGCTTGTTCCTGCAGCAGGGTGGACTTGGACAGAGCTTCTCAGATTGGAGCAAAGGATACAACACATTCAGTGTGATGTGATAGTACCTCTTCCTGAGACGTGGGTGAGGTCGTGTATTTGCAACATGTCAGGCTGTATTTGCTCAGGGATAGAAAGTAAAATCCTCTGAGTTTCAGAGTAAATCCCAGTTCAGAGCAGTAGCTGGAAGAAAAGCCTGGTGAGACACATTGGGTCCTGGGTGGCTTCTTCAGGCCAAGCAGGCCTTTCCATGATGCCTTAAATCTCTGATGGACAGGACATCAGGTTGCATCTGGCAGCAGTTCAGAAGGATGGTGGTCAGAGGACACGCCAAGCTAAGCCGTGAATGCTTCCTGGTGGTGCCTGCCTCTGGTTTCGATTAAAGTCACTAATAATTTTAGCAGAAAAACCCTGAATCAAGTGCATCTCATGGTGGGCTCACTAACAATGGACAGATGTGCTACTCCTGACAGGTTCTGTAGTGGCTTTGCAGCAGAGAACGAAGAAAAAAATCACAAAGTTATGGGTCACTGCCATCAAGCCAAGTCTTCCAGGCTTAGGAAGACTGAACCAAGTTAGTCCTGCATGTGTTGTGGCCTGGGCTTGGGTGAGGCCCCAGGGCTTTAATGGTTCTATTTAGGGTATGCAATAACCTTTGGCTCCTATTGTATTTGTGTTTGCCAGAAAAACACTCTGGTCTGGCTGGACTAAAGCTGGTGGTAATTACATGCCAATACCTCTGCTGTAGTGAGAAGGGGTTGAAACAGAAGAAGAAAACCATGTGCATGCCCTGTCATTCACTACTACTCCATGTAGAGAGGGTCCCTCACCCTCCCATGGGCAGAAATCCTTCTTGTCCCTGTGTTAGCACTTTGGAAAGTTATTGACAACACAGTCTGAGAAGGAGATGTGGAAATTGCTCCCGGTGCCAAAATATGTTTTGTAAACAGCAGCCATATCCCCTGAAGGACACTCTCTGCCTTGCCAAGCCATCAACCCACCAAGTAGCCTTCCCTGCTTCTCCCAGCAAACGTGTGAAATTTGAAACAGATGCTCTGAAATGCCTGGTCAAAGAGATCCCCTTTCATCTGCTAATTGCTGCTTAGGAGGGAGAGAAAACATTAAACAGTCCAGAAATCCTCTTGAATGATCCAGACACCTATTTTTGTTCTATTTGGGCATCTTTGGCATCTGAGCTACCCTGCTGCTCCTTATCTGATGCCCCCAACAGTTAAGGGGGCCTCCTCACCAGCACTTGCACCCACGAGGCTAGTTTACAGCTATGACTGCATTTGCCACCAGCCCTGTGCAATCCTACTGCAAGGTGTACTGCAATGCCACCACGATGGGCAACACTACTCTCCCAGCATCATCTGGGCATAGCCAAGGGAAGTGATCCTCTCCTTCGACTCCATTCTGGTGAGACCTCACCTAAAGTACTGTGTCCAGCTCTGGAGTCTACAACACAAGAACATGAAGCAGATCCACAGGAGGTCATAAAAATGATCAGAGAGCTGGAACACCTCTTCTATGGAGAGAAGCTGAGAGAGTTGGATTTCTTCAGCCTGAATAAGGCTCCAGGGACATCTTATTGCAGCCTTCAGTACTTACAATATGGGGACAATCCTTTTAACAAGGCCTGTTGTGATAGGATGAGGGGTAATGGATTTAAACTAAAAGAGGGCAGATTTAGACTAGTTATTGAAGGAATTTTTTTTACAATGAGGGTGGTAAAACAATGACACAGGTTGCCCACAGGGTTGGTAGATCCCCATCCGTGGAAACATTCAAGGTCAGGTTAGAGAGGGCTATGAGCAGCCTGGTCTAGTTGAAGATGTACCTGCTAACAGCAGGGGCATTGGACTAGATGACCTTTAAAGGTCCCTTCCAAACCAAACCATTCTATGATTCAGGAAAGCCACTGTGGAGGGTGCAAAAATGACATGCAAGAGGCAAAACTAAGATGTTATTTGTTGCAATGACAGTGTTAACACCTCCATCTAAAACCGCATCAGGAGGACATGCCTTCCTCCTCCAGATGCTACAGCTATGCTGTCCCCAGTTTTCACTTATGCAAGCCTGAATTTAATTGAGGTACATTTGCACTGAGGATTTCCTCTTGCCATCTTCCGTCACTGCACTTCTAGCTTTGACAAATAAACAGCCAGTACTCAAACCTCGGGCTCTTTATTGCTGTGGTTCCTTCCCCTTCATTTCTAAGAAATGAGTAACAGGAGCAGAAGGTTGCAAAATACACACTGACCAACTCTGGCTTTAAATACAGTGAGAAATCAAACAAATGAGGAGAGAGGAACGAGGAAGATGAACTGCAGGGAGACAATGCTCAGCTGCACCCAGCATTAAGTGCTGGAAGCTGTCAGTGCTGACTTAGGTGGTGAGGAAATACAACATGATACTGCTGATGACTGCAGTGTGATGAACTCCTGCACTGGAGCTGCAGCTGTGAAGGGGTCCACGGGCTGCTTGGAAAAGACTTGGGGTGGGAAGTTAATGCCTGCTATCAGGTACCAACTAACTGTGGCTGAAAAAGAGAAGCTCAGGGTCAAAAAAAAAATCACTTAATGTGGCAAGATGCAATGGGGTCTGCTGGTTTCCTCGAGGAATGTGTGGCTGATCCTCAGTGATGGATTAGCATCACTCTCCTCGACAGCAGAGACGACCATTAGGAGGAATTGTGTTACACTAGCTGAGCAGCTTTGCTGGAAACTGTGGGAGATGAGAATAATCCTGCTAATAACCACAGAGCCCAGTTCCTCAACGATGCCAATTTCCATGTTGTTTAATGAGGGCACGGCATGACGGAGGGAGACTGCAGGGGAATATAAAATTCTGCCTCAAATGGACACATGCTGATGCTGTTTAGATTAGACAGGATGAAAAAAAATAAACAAAAATTGATTCTTAACTAAAAGAAAACTTGGAAGAAATAAGGGGCTGGTGAATGATGGCACCTGAGCATCTTTCTTTCCATCAAAGGTACCAGCTACTCTGCCTGCCAAGAAGGCAGGGATCCAAACTGGGATGGGCAAGCTAGCATCTCAGCATCACTAGGAATAAGCACAGAGCTTCCAAAGACAGAACAAAAAGGCATCAACGTGCAAACAAAGACATGGCAGGGAAAAGTACAGGGGGCAAAACAAGACCTCAAGGAGTGAAGTTACCCTGGGGAAAGGCAAACACCTCACAGCTCTTCCTAAACCCAAAGAGGCTCCCACACACCGCCCTGAGCACAGAGGTTGCAAGGTGTCACGGAATCTGTAAAGTTGGAAAAGACCTCTAAGATCATTGAATCCAGCTGTCAACCATGACCACTAAACCATGTCCCATCTGTGCTCATGCATCAAGCCTCAAACTCCCTTGGTAGGGTTTTAATTAAAACGCATCCCAGAGGGTCCAGCATACACACAGGGTGACCATAGCTAAGAAGCCATATGCATATTTTGCTTTGATTAACCTAAGTGCTGTTAATCCACTTCAGCCTCTAAGCAAAGTGCCTGGCACAGCCATGCACAAGAAACTTCTGCTTCAGACCAGGGCAGAGATTAGCAGAAGATTAGCACAGCTGGGAGCACGAGTGGTCATGCTGCTACCCAAGGTTGCCCACCAGAAGAAGAGGGAAGGGTGTTACTAAAGGCTGCATTATGAAAAAAAACCCTCAACCTCCACAAAAATGGCTTTTACATTGCAAAACATAAGCATTCTAATGAAGTTAGATGATGGCTTTGAATCAGAAAGGGCGGTTAAGGTATCCTGCAGGTCGCTATCATCCTTGGTGAGGATGTCAAGGGGTGGCATGGTGGATTTTCTGCCGTCAATGGGAGCATGAGCTGCAGTTGTGAATTGCTGGGGCTGTCTCCACCACAGGGATGGGGAAACCTTGTTTCATGCTCCCCACCATCCCCCCTCGACCAGCAGCACTGGGGTTATTTAGGTTGGCAGACCCACGGCATTCAGCACAGCCTGCCAGAAGATAAATACCAGAGCAGGGAAAAGAGTCATCCAAGCTAAAAGCCAGGGTGGGTACAAGAACAAGGCCAAATGGGTACAAGTCATCCACAAATAAATTTAAGCTGGAAATGAGAGCAGTTTGTATCCATGCAAGCAGCAAGACTCCAGCAGTGGCTTTCCCGGAGGACCTGCCAGGGTCAAACGGCTCATTAGTTTTAAGAAGGAAGCTGGCAGGGGGTTTGCATCACTGCTGCCTGTAGCGGCAGGGGGGGAACAGTCTCCAGACCAGCCAAAAATGACTGGTGGCCCTGGGGCTGGCTTCGGTGGGATGTCTTCTGCTGCAGTCCGCATCCTGCCCGGCAGGATACCTGTGCCGGCGGGGTATGGAGGGATGCAAACCACATCCGCCTGCTCTTGGACACAGGGAAGCCACACGGGGAGAAAAACAAAAAAGGAAGGGCTCCATTTTTCTGGCTGATGGGAGCTTAAATATCGGCTGGGGTTTGGGCTCAGGGCCCTCTGTGAAATTCAACTTGGCTTGTCTTAAGACAGCAATTCTACTCCCCAAGCACCCTACGAGCATTTCAGCAACAGCAGGGGGAATCAGACCTACTTGTCAAGCATGTTGCTATTTGTGCAAATGCTGTGTACTGGAGAGAAGCCTGAAGAACAAGTCCCCTTTTTATAGCGCGTTGGATGCTGGCAGCAAGCCTGCAAATTAGAAGGAATTCAGAGAGGAGCAACAACAACAACAAAAAAGCCTAAGGGGCTGGGGGGATTAGTTTTGGAGGATAAAAAAAGGAGAGAACTAAGTGTGTGGTCCAGTGGATGCAACTTTGGGCTGGGACTGAACCCACTGATGTCCCATCCACAGCAAATGTTCCTGTGCAGGCTTCCCTGTCTGTCCTTAAAAAACAAGTTATGTTTTCTCCCACTTCAGCAGACAGCTCCCCAACATCCACACAGAAATAATTAAAAAAATTACATATCTGATAGAAAGTTAATTAAGAGCCACCAAATCAAAGGACAGCCCATGAACAAAACTGTGGCCAACCCATGGCAATGAAGGGCGTGCAGGGAGGAAATCCTCACAGCAGTGGGGTATCTAGGGTGGTTTTATTCAAAATTGGCTCAGATCATCCCTAACCCCTTTGAATGTGCACATAGAGGCCTCCTGTCTGCATTGCTATTGGGGGTACTGAGAGGGACAGGAGGTGACCTGGATCATGGGTTTAACCACCAGCCTGAATTCAACCTGGCTGAGCTTGCACTGGTGGCAGGGCCCCAGAATGGGGACTCTGGCAGAAGCCCAGCACTGTCCCTGCAGAAAAATGCTTGGCTGTCCCCAGCTAGAGGTATCCAGGCTCGTAGAGACATCCTTGTGACCAGCAGGTTGCATCCCCTGGGATACATCACCCTGGGAAGCATCAGGGTAGGGACACCAGAGCCTTTCAAGGTATGAAAGCAAGGATAAGATGCATTTTCCTGTTTTTTGACCTAACCCCCTGGTTTTCTGCCAGCCACACAAGCAAGCACAAAGCTGTAATTTGCCAAAAAAGAGGTGTAGGAGAGGAGGGGACAGAGGGTGGGACAAGCCTTCCCTTAAATGTCCCCTAAAGCCACCTTAAAAAATAGTGAACTGGGGGCAGTGGAGGTTACTGGTTTGGTATGAGAATTTTCATAAGCATGAGATAAAAAAAAAAAAAGACCACATTGCTCCAGAGTACTTTTTTTTTTTTTTTTATTGGTAAAGCAAGCTTCAGGGGCTCTGGGAGAGCAAGGCTCACTGCAAAGTTTGTTTTCTGTTTTGCCCATGTTACCAAGCAGAGCTGGCCAAGGAATGCATGGTGAGGGGCACCCAGCTGGGCTGCACCCCTGGGTGAGTGCTGGTAGCCAGGTATGATGGCATGGTGAGGGTCACCAAGCCTGGGCACTGCCTGCAGCCCAGGATACTGCTCAGCAACCCATCTTCCCAGCTTAAGGCAAGCTTTGCTTACAGAAGTGCTTAATTTCTGACTATCTTGTTGCACACTCAGCTAGTAAAATAAACATAATAAATACATTAAAAAAAAAGATTGTTTGTCTAGAGGTTGGGATAATCAGGGCCTTTCCCCAGTGTGCCAGGGTGCAGAGCAGTAGCCAGCTGATCCCAAACCCTTCCCTGGAAAAGTTCAAACCCACAAATACTTGGAATTGCTCTTTGAGGGAATTTATTTTAAAGCCGCTTTAACGGCAGCTGGGAATTACCAGGGAGGCACTTTGCTCTGCAATATCCCAGCTGCTGATCCCATTTGCATGAAGGGGACCCCGGGTGGTTGCCCAACTTGGGAATATGTGCTGAGCTGGCACCGCCCAGCCCTGTACCTGAATTTTTCCTCACCCTGCGTTGTAGGAGCAGCATGGAGAAGGCTGCTGTGAATGGCAGAAGAAAGAAAAATTAACTCCTGTAACCCGCAATGAGGGTGTGAGCTTGCTTGGCTAGGATGTGGTAGGGTTATTTAAGACCCTGTTCCCATGAGGGTTGAAAATTGCACCCAACCATGTTGTTTCTTCCCTGGAGCAAGAGCAGAGTGGGAGGCTATGACCCTCCAAAAAACCAAGTCAACATCCTGACTTGTTGGTGGCACATTGCTTTTTAAGAAACATTTTGCTCTTAAGAAAAAAAGGAAGAAACGGGTTATTGAGCAAAATCACCAATGGAATTCTGTAATTCCATAGCCGAGCACTGGCAGGACTGGTCCTGCTTGAAGACTGAAAAATATCACCAGTGGAGCTACTGGAGCACGGAAGTTTTGCAAATTCTTCTTTCAAAGCTTCTGTGCCCCCTGCCCACTTTGTTGCCCTGAGAGGTTTATGGAGCCCTTCTTGGCTCCACACCTACACAGGGACATCTTGGTGACCTTGGCTGGGCCTATACTGCAAAGATCTCTACTGGAAATTGTAGAGATGAGGCAGTAGACCTGGAAGAGGTGCAGGCAGGTGGTGGCAGGTAGAGGCAGCTCCATGCCCAACCGCTGCCGGATGTGAACCCACCTGTTCACAACCAGCCAGCCAGAAGCTGTCAAGTCACCTGGAACAAAGGGGGCCCCCAGAGCCAGTGGCAAGGGTTGGGCTGATATGCATCAGCTCCCCATGTCACAGCACCTGTGGCCCCTCACCAGCTTTCCTCTCTCTGCTGTCATGCTTGAAAGACATTTGTGGAACAACACAGCAAAAAGGAGAGAGTTTGAGTGGCAGGTTAGAAAAAGAAGGGGAGAAGAAAACAACTTGGCAAGAAGGGAAGGACTGAAGGACACAGGCATTTCCATTTTGGTGCAAAACTCCCAGGGGTGCCACTTGGGAGTGTTTATTGACCAATTTGCCTGCTCTCGACAAGCTGGCCTTGCAAACTGTGGCAGGGAGGAATGCTATTTCTGGTCAAGATGCATATAGTAGCAATGCTTTATTAACTCTAACATCAATTGGTGACTAACATAGGACTCAAAACACAGTCAGCAACCCACTTGGAGAGGGCTCTGTCTCTGCAGGCACCTCACTTCCATTGTCACCCCAGTATCACCACTGCAAAGGTACAGTCTGCTTAAAAAAATCAAGAGGTGAAGCCTTGAGTCCAGCAATGTAGCAGATACAGAGGATTGAGTTGCTTCTTTCCATACAAAAAGGAAAAACAATCATTGTCATCATGAAATAAAACTACTAGATGCACCCAGGTAAGGTTCATTAAAGGTGAAAGGCAAGGATTTGACTCCAAACCCAGCTATTCTCCCCAGCCTGAAAGGCTGCATAGATAAAATCTTCCCCAGCACAAGTCTGTGTAGGAAGTCATCACCCCCCTCCCTGTCCCTCACAACAGGGAAACACATCTCCCTCAGCTCTCAAGTTAAACATCTTATTAACTGCAGTGACGTAAAGAGGAGCTCTTCGAGAACTATTGCAGAGATGAGGGAACGTTTGCCATCGATCAGCAACAAACCACTGCAGAGAGATCTTCACAGAAAAAGACATCCAGCCCTTCCTTTCCCTGTCCCCCCTCTAAACACTTAATGTCATGGGAAACGAAACCTGACATCCAACAGCCTAGATATGAGGCTTGCAGTAAAAACACTTTTAAGATTGAAAAAAAAAGCTAAACAAAAACCCCTTGCCTTCCAGGAAACCATTTGGATTCAGACCCCGCACAGCTGCAGCCACCCTCTGTGTCATATTCATCCCTCCTGCTTCTGTCTGGAAATCAGGCAGGGTGGGAAAGAAAAGGGGAGAGGAAAAAAAAAGGAGAAAAAAGAAGTGATATTGCAGCTGATGAGCTGCAAGAGGCTGTTGGCAAAGTGGTCCAGCAATCATCTGAAATTCAGACAGTCACGTGAGGAGCCTGTCTGCAGCTCCCGTGCAGCCCAGGCTCAGCACTTCGCTGAACTGCACACGCAGCAATTCGTTGCGTCAAGATCGCCCGCCCCATTCTCACCCACTTTCCAGCCCCATATGAAAACCTTTCAGCAGGTTTTTGCATTGCAAGGTGACCAAGGGCTTTGTGCTGAAGCTGTTCCAGCCACAAAGCTGGATTCCTGCCATGCAAGTGCAGAAGAGCATTGCTAAGCTGCAAAGCCACCCAGCAGGCACCAGTGTCTTCACCAGGATGTGTACAGTGGCCGTCACTCCGTTCCATCACATAGAGTGAGTGAAGGATCCCACTGGCATGAAGGAGTGCCCAGGAGAACATGCTGTACCTGCCTGTCCCTGGGCAACCCTGGGCATGCCTGAAACCAGTCCCCATCTTCCTGGGCAGCTATGGTTGCATCAGAGAGCAGCCAGGTTGAGCCCAGACACCTCCAAGGCAAGGTGGCAGCTGTTTTTTTTCTTTTTTCTTTAATTTTCATCCAGGACGTTACTTTGTACCCAAAGGATGCTTCAGGCTCCTTCCTGTCCCATCCTGCATCACCCCATTGTGCATCAGCTCCCAGGGACTCAATGGGACCAAACAATCAAGAAAGATCCCTCTGCAAAACCCACATGGCTGCACAGTCAACCTCATCATCCCACTCCTTAAAATCTTTGGGACATTGAAAACTAAGTTTTTTTCCATCTGCTGCACCCACTCCTCACATAAATTTGGAAGAATTAAGAGACTTAATGCTCCATGCTTCCTCACCTTCAACATCCAGCTGGAGATGGCATTGCATTGCGCTAAAGTCAGGCAGATACAGTGGGACTAAAAAAAGAGCTTGGGTGGTTTTTTTAAAAAGCCAGATTGCCTTTCAGGGCAACTATATTTATAGGTAGAGCTGTTGAAATTTTAAGGGCTCCTTGCCACAGGAATCCTGTCTCGTGTTCACAAAGTGGTGTAACTTGGCAAAAATGTACATTTAATGGACCAATGCGTGCCACTTCACTCCCTTAATTTTGGATAAAATCGGGGGGGGGAACAGAAAAGATGCAAAATGTGTGTGGGAGCTGAGCATGCCCCTGCGATGTACCATGATCCACATTTTCCAGGTTTGCAGCGTAGCAAACACAGGACTTCACACCCACCCCTGGACCGGCACTTTCCTTTTCTGTCAGTGACTAAAAAAAAAGCTTTTGTGGGTGTTTATTTTTTGTTTTGGTTTGGCTACCAGTGGCACACACAAAGCCTCCTCTGCAATTTACTTTATGGTTGGAAAATCCTATTGGGGTTCAGCTCCAGAGCGGTAAAACTGCTCTACCTATCTGAAGCACCCTGGGACCATTGACTGCCACCACGCCGCTGCACACAATGCCCAGAAACCACATGAGCTTGACCCAAAAGTTCGCCATTTCCTTACGCAACAGCACACTATGCTGCTAAACTCTTGTTTTATTTTAATGTAAGCTAGAAAAGCACGTTACACCATGTCCAAAGATGCTACCACCCTGCTGAGGGCGTCTGGATACTACACTTTTATTTCCTTATGGCAATGTCTGCCTATTTAAAACCCAAACCATAATTAAAGTTGTTGATGGGACCCAATGTTTACTGTTTGCTATTTTACTATCAAGTGCTGTTTGATTTCAAGCCACTGATTTCCATTGCTTGCAGGGGATGATTAAGCTGGAAACAAGCCTAAATGACGGGGTTTTTTTGATGTTTCTATGGGTACTTCTGCCATCAAATCAAAGAAACGCACTCAGGAGACCGATCCCAGAGGATGCTTCTCAACAGGGACTGCCTTGACTGGAAGCTGGCAAGTGATTTGCAAGCTATCAAGACACACTTGCAAATAAAACTGAAATAGCCATAATGAAAGCTTTT